>NC_034203.2:14858491-15170991 GCF_002021735.2 Oncorhynchus kisutch
CTTACCGCCGCCATGGAGATCCTGACTCGTTTGGGCCCCCTGCTCTCAGGAGCCTCTGGCTCTGCCGGGCTCTTAAAGCCAGGGAGAGAAGGGAGTAACATAGCACAACGTTAGCACAACGTTAACACAACCTAAAAACAACGTTACAGCAACGTTATACTCTATAATGGTCTTACCAGCTGATAAGGAGAGAGGAGACGGATAGTGGGTGATGTAAATATGAATGCAATGTTACTGCAACGCAGAACGCTTGTTATGCTTCTCTTACTAAGGAGAGGGAGGAGAGGTGCAATGGCGTAACATCAGCGCAATGTCATGTGACAGCAAAGCTGGGGCTTAAAGTTACTAAAGATTCTCTGAGGACAGAGTGGACGTAAAGGAAGGAGGCATATGAGGATACAAGCATACCCACAAAAACATAAACACATGCACGTACACACACTTACACTCACACTCACCTCGAGTAGCTCTCTCTCAGGGTCACCACAGGAAAGGGTCTGCTGAGAGCCTGACAGAGGAGAGGGAGTCGGCGTGTCTCTATTAATTGAGAGAGTATGTATACTGTTGGGTGTCTCTGTGTTGTGAATAGTAGGGACAGTTTTCATTGCAGATTTGAGTGGCAGCTGAGAGTTGGACACAGCTGCACTGAAGGAGGACTCCTCTGTTGAGATCTAGATAGAGACACACAATATATATACACACACACACACACACACACACACACACAGACACACACACACACACACACACAGACACACACACACACACACACACACACACACACACACACACACACACACACAGGTTAGAGGTACTGTAGCCAGCAGAAGGCATACTGAAGTACTGAAGATGCCCCACATACTGTAAGTCAAACTTCACAGACGTCCCCTACCAGACACACCGAACCAGCCCCACACACTTACTGTACATACACACACACCTATCCTAACACACACCTATCCTAACACACACCTTTCCTAACACACACCCTGACTCACACGTTTTCTGTAAGCAATATCTGTCCATCCACATACACATCCATACAGTATGTATGGATAAGAACCTTCAGCCAAACTACCCCCCACTCTCGATGGTACCAGTGACTTTAAGTCGCACGCAGGGCTACCTCCTCACGTGAGCGGGAGTCCGACTCACCTCCGCTACACTCACCAGGAAGCGAACCCCATGGCGTGCGCTGGTATTGGAGGAGTTGGAGGTGTAGGAGTGTGTGTGTGTGCAGGGTGGGCTGGGGGGACTGTCCATGGTGTCCAGGTGTGTGTGCGCGCCCAGTGTGTGTGTGTGTGTGCCGTTGTCCTGGGCGTGCCTCCGGAGGTGGTCGAGCCTGCGCGTTGGACCCAGCTGGAGGGACAGGAGTGACTGGAGCTGGGAGCGCTCTATAGAACCCAACAGGATCATAGAGTCTGAGGGACAGAGAGAGAGAGAGAGGGAGGGAGAGAGGGGAATAGTGGGATAGGAAGATAGGGAAAGTGACAAAATAGGGAAGAAAAGAGTAAAGGAGAATAAGGGAGAGGAGATAGAGGAAGAGAAAAGGGGTGCAGGGAATAGGGGAGAAAGGAGAGAAGAGAAAGAGGGAACAGTAAGGGAGAGTAATAAGCAGAGTCCGGAATAGATGGAATAGGACACAAAAACAAAAGGCTGGAAAAAGTGAAAGACACGGGAGAGAAGAAGGAAAGACACGGGAGAGAAGAAGGAAAGACACGGGAGAGAAGAAGGAAAGACACGGGCAAGAAGAAGGAAAGACACGGGAGAGAAGAAGGAAAGACACGGGAGAGAAGAAGGAAAGACACGGGAGAGAAGAAGGAAAGACACGGGCGAGAAGAAGGAAAGACACGGGCGAGAAGAAGGAAAGACACGGGAGAGAAGAAGGAAAGACACGGGAGAGAAGAAGGAAAGACACGGGCGAGAAGAAGGAAAGACACGGGCGAGAAGAAGGAAAGACACGGGAGAGAAGAAGTGAAAGACACGGGAGAGAAGAAGGAAAGACACGGGCGAGAAGAAGTGAAAGACACGGGAGAGAAGAAGGAAAGACACGGGCGAGAAGAAGGAAAGACACGGGCGAGAAGAAGTGAAAGACACGGGAGAGAAGAAGGAAAGACACGGGAGAGAAGAAGGAAAGACACGGGCGAGAAGAAGGAAAGCGGTAGAGAGGGAGACATGTGTCATGGTGTCATGGAGGAAGGATGCATCTTGGATTCATAGCTGACTACAGATGTGCAGTTGCACACGTACCCTTACCTGTGGACTCAACCAGGGCCAGTGTTTTCAGCTGTCCAGTCATCAGGACCTCCTGTACCTCTCGGTAGGAGGAGGAGAGAGTGATGTAACGCACGTCTCTAACCATGATGTCCTCCACACGGATGTTATACTTCCTGAAGGAGGAGAGGAGGAGAAGAGAGCAGGAGAAGGGGTAAGAATGAAAGAGGAGATAGACGAAGAGAGGACAAGAAATAATGTTAAGAAGAGAGAATCAGTCAAGAAGACAGTTGAAAACATAAGAGAATAAAGAAAAGGGAGTAACAGAAAGCAAGGGAGAAAGAGACATGAACAAAGCAAAGGAAAGATGGACAGACAGACTTACTCGTGGTGCCCCATGCCCAGTTCAGGGAGATAGGGTAGTTTCTTGATCCTGATGATAGAGTCGTATAGCGAGGGCTGGAGGGACTGGGCAACGGCGTTGGCCAGGATCACCGCTATCATCACCGGCAGGATGTGGCTGATCTGACCCGTCAGCTCAAACACGATGACTGCTGTCGACACCGTGTGAGTCACTGCCCCCGACAACGCCGCTGCACCTGGGGGAGGAGGGAAACACAGTATGGATGATGATGAATATGACTTGAATATGATATGTTTTTTTTTTACAACTACAGAGAGTACAGAAAGGCTGTTAGCACAGGATCAGTAGTGGGTGAGTCCACATTTCATTCATTACATCTCTCCACAAAAAAAACATGTTTCATAAGCAATAGGTGAACAGGTTCTCAATGCTACTGTACATTTATTTGTTAGCTTTACTGTTTTAGACAACAAAACAAATGAAAGCTCAAGCTAGCGATGTGATTGTAATAGTTACATTTACATGTTGGTCCTGGTCAGTCCCTGGATGGGACACCAGATGCTGCTGGAAGTGGTGTTGGAGGGCCAGTAGGATGCACTCTTTCCTCTGGTCTAAAAAATATCTCAATGCCCCAGGGCAGTGATTGGGGACACTGCCCTGTGTAGGATGCCATCTTTCAGATGGGACGTTAAACAGGTGTCCTGACTCTGAGGTCATTAAAGATCCCATGGCACTTATCGTAAGAGTAGGGGTGTTAACCCCGGTGTCCTGGCTAAATTCCCAATCTGGCCCTCAAACCATCAAGGTCACCTAATAATCCCCAGTTTACAATTGGCTCATTCATCCCCCTCCTCTCCCCTGTAACTATTCCCCAGGTCGTTGCTGTAAATGAGAACGTGTTCTCAGTCAACTTACCTGGTAAAATAACGGCTAAATTAAAAAAATTCTACTAATCTATTTTTTAGTTTATTTAAATTTTACCTTTATTTAACTAGGCAAGTCAGTTAAGAAAAATTCTTATTTTCAATGACGGCCTAGGAACAGTGGGTTAACTGCCTGTTCAGGGGCAGAACGACAGATTTGTACCTTGTACCTTACGGATATTAGTCCAACGCTCTAACCACTAGGCTACCCTGCTGCCCACATAATCTATCAGATCAACGAAGAGCAGAAAATGATTTAACTTTTTATTTCAATCCTTAATCTGCTTGTCTGCTTTATCGTAGCATAATATATTTTCACCAGTCACATTCAATAAGGTAGCACAATTGACGAAAATAGCTTCGGCATCACACCCTCCTGCATTTTTCAATCATGTTAGAGAACAGAAAGATCCAAGATGGCTCCCATAAGTAGATACAAAATAGCTGTAATGAGGCCTTGAAGATGAAAAAACGGGTTGGTTTTAGTGCAACTGGTGGAGTTCCGCCTGCAGTTTCAATCACATCAGAGAACAGAAACAGCCAAGATAGACCCTATGGTGAAGTATCAGGTTTTGTTTTAAGCATAAGTGGACATGTAAGAGCCGTAATGGTGCCTAGTCGTGCAACTAGTCGTGCACCGCCTGCCGATTCAATCACATCAGAGAGAGCCAAAATGGAGGGGCCTATGGTTAAATTCAGTCGTCTCAGGTTCGGATTCAGCCATAAGTGAACACGTTAGAGCTGTAATGGGGCCTTGGAAGCAAAAAACTGGTTGGTTTTAATGCAACTGGTGATGTACTCACCCACTACAGCATAGCCGCCAGGCACTATAGGATAGACACTGCCATCAGCATGGATGCCATCAGGGAACATGACTGCCATGGTCTCGCCTACCAAACGTCCAAATGCCGCACCTGCACATCCCATACATAAAGCGTTAGTGTACATACAGGTGTTTTTAGTGTGTATGGCTAAATACACAAATTCGCACACACAGCAAGTGACTTACCAATGAGGAAAACTGGCATGAAGGCCCCACATGGCACAGGCATGGTGGTAGCTACTGCAGACATCCAGAACTGAGGAGAGATAAAGATAGACACGTAATAGAGGAAACTGAAAACAGACACACTGGGGCAGAACATTTGACATTTGACACAGATTCACACCGAGACAGGCCATCACTGTAAATAAGAATGTGTTCTTAATTGACTCACCTGGATGAATAAAGGTTCAATAAAAATGATTAAAAACAAACGACATCAGCCTCACCTATCCCAAGCCCACACAGAAAACCCACTCTCTCGATCTGAAATCAATGAACACGTACCTTCATGACGATGAAGAGGATGAGAGTGATGAAGACGTTAACCTGGGGGTGTTTCCAGGCATGGGAGTGGCTGATGTAGTCAAACTCCTCGGCAACGCCCTGCCGACACCATGTTCGGTTGTCCAACAACGCCACCAGGGACTCATGCTGCGTCAGCTGAGGAGACAAGGAGCGACAGAACTGTTAGGCATGGGATATACTGAATCAATCATAAGAGTCTCAAATGGTTTCCTTTCCTCATCTCCTTCCATTATCTGATCTAACAGAATAGGATCGGTGAAAACAACACAGAACTGATCCTTCATATCAGATACTATGAAGGGGACAAGGGAGGAAGGTGTTTTAGACAAATGAAATGCATCTTTGGTCTAATATTTAGAAAAATGTATCATACACATTGTGGTTGACAGATACACAGACACAGATATATATATATAAAAGAAAAGTGTAACTTCTGACCTGTCCAGCCATGAACTGTCCAAACCCAGGGGGGAAGGTGAGGGTTGAGATGATCAAGGTGACCATAGCAGGATACACCAGACGTCTGACATGGAGCGAGGAGCTGTGGGTCATTAGAGTGAGTGAGTGAGTGAGTGAGTGAGTGAGTGAGTGAGTGAGTGAGTGAGTGAGTGTGTCCCGCTATAATAAATTAATAATACGTTTGCAATATTATTTTGATGTGAACTCAAGTTTGCATTTTCAAGTTGACAGTTCTTGTTCAAAGCCCTATATATATTACCAGTCAAAAGTTTGGACACACAAATCTATATACAGTGTGTGCAAATGTTGTAAGATTTTAGCAGGTACCACACACAAGGTACCAGTCAAAAGTTTGGACACACCTACTCATTCCAGGGCTTTTCTTTCTTTTTTACTATTTTCTACATGGTAGAATAAAACTATGAAAAAACACATATGGAATCATGTAGTAACCTAAAAAGTGTTATATAAAATACATTTTTATTTGTCTTTGAGATTCTTCAAAGTAGCCACCCTTTGCCTTGATGGAAGCTTTGAACACTCTTGACATCTCTCAACCAGCTAAATGAGGTGGTCACCTGGAATGCATTTCAATTAACAGGTGTGCCTGTTAATTTGTGGAATTTCTTTCCTTCTTAATGCGTTTGAGCCAATCAGTTGTGTTGTGACAGGGTAGGGGTGGTATACAGAAGATAGCCCTATTTGGTAAAAGACCAATTCCATATTATGGCAAGAACAGCTCAAATTAGCAAGGAGAAACGACAGTCCATCATTACTTTAATTAAAAAGGCAACATTCTCAAGACTACTGTAGAATGGTTTCTGTTCAAATTGTGTGGTTTTAAGAACCAAAACGCAATTACATTATGCATGTGGTGCTGTTCTTCGTTTCTATTGATCGAATTAGAACTACACAATAACAAAATATGCAGGCTGTACATGAGTAGCTTTTTGTATGAAGTAGCCTTTATGAAATAAATGGTTGGAGACCACTGCTCTAGCCCAAACTGTTCAAATATGACCCAGCTTCACCTGGAATGCTTTTCCAACAGTCTTGAAGGAGTTCTCACATATGCTGAGCACTTGTTGGCTGCTTTTCCTTCACTCTGCGGGTCTAACTCATCACAAGCATATCTCAATTGGATTGAGGTCGGGTGATTGTGGAGGCCAGGTCATCTGATGAAGCACTCCATCAATCTCCTTCTTGGTTAAATAGCCCTTACACAGCCTGGACATGTGTTTTTGGCCATTGTCCTGTTGAGCATTATCCCACTAAGCACAAACCAGATGGGATGGCGTATTGCTGCAGAATGCTGTGGTAGCCATGCTGGTTAGGTGTGCCTTGAATTCAAGAATAAATCACTGACAGTGTCACCAGCAAAGCACACCCACACCATCACACCTCCTCCTCCATGCATTCTACATTCTCTCTTCTTCTGAAGGCAGTGCTCCCCGGGTGCTCCAACTGACTCCGACAGTTGAACTTGAGGTGAGGAAGACTGTTTCAGGCCTATAAAATAACAATATAAATATTTGGATCTAAAATGTACAAATTACCCTCCTTCTGTACGTCTATATCTGTAGAGTAGTAGCCATCTGACATGAAGAAATGCATGTCGGTGTTGTATCTCTCTGGGGTTAGGCCTAAGCTTCTCATCCTTTATATATTTATACTCTACCGTTCAAAAGTTTGGGGTCACTTGGAAATGCCCTTATTTTTGAAAGAAAAGCAAATTTCCTCAACTGGCAGCTTCATTAAATTGTACCCGCAAAACACCAGTCTCAAAGTCAACAGTGAAGACATATATAGCCTATTAAACTATGATCATACCGTGGACACCTAAGCCTTTGCATACAATGCCCTAATACATTTAATGCTCAAATATCTGACAGCTGAACCGCGAGGTGGACAATTATTGTTTTCGAAAAGTACCTAAAGAAGAAAAAAATTTGATAAAAAAGTTGCATATGCTACACATCGAAACACAAGGAATAGTGTTTTCGTAATTTGATAAAGGCTGTTTTAAAGGAGACTTAAATGTGGCCAACAGCCCTCGTTTATTGATGGCGCTGTCTGCGCCAGGTTGGATCTGAATGCAGATGGATGTCCAAGGAATTTATCAAATGTCCGGTCAATTAAAATGTTGCCTGTCATGTTATCCAGCGCTGAAATTGCATATTGTTTTTGTGAAGATTTTAGAACATTCACGTGAAATCTGTCGACAATTGGATGGGAACCTAGCTATATACACCCTAAAGACTATGGCAAGTGCACTAGTCCAGTGTCACTATGATTATACCTGCACATCATGGTTCACCAGCAGTTCCTAACATCTAAAAAAGTATCTACCAGCCAAACAAGCTTTTAAGAATTGTATTTTAAACTCCCCCATCATACTCATCTGGAGGTTGAGCATGTTTTAGTCTCCATCTTTGGGATGTGACTGTATCTATGTCATTGCCACAATAGAAAAAATCTTTGTGTATAAATAAAAGCAATCAATCCAAACTGTGCAGCGGCCAATTGATGAATGGAAAGAGCCATCTGTTACAAAACATCAAAAAGTTTAATGACATTCGGAGATTGTCAAGCCAAGCCTTCTGTCACGGTCGTGAGCACCTTGGTCTCCTCAATATTGCGACCGTGACAGAAGGCTTGGCTTGACAATCTCCGAATGTCATTGTCTCCAACAAAACAATAAACATCACCCAAAACCGTGACGCCAACATAGTGCTCACAGGCAACTATACATGGAAAACTACCCACAAATACAGGTGGGGAAAAGGCTACCTAAGTATGGTTCTCAATCAGAGACAACGATAGACAGCTGCCTCTGATTGAGAACCACGCCAAACACACAGAAATACTAATCATAGAAAAAGGGACGTAGAATGCCCACCTAAATCACACCCTGACCAACCCAAAATAGAGACATATAAAGCTCTCTACGGTTAGGGCGTGACACCTTCTATACTGGGTAGGCCTACAAAGTAGGGAGGGATGTGTTTTCTGTTTGTCAAGATTGAAATAGTCTATTTATTGTGTTGTTGAAAACGCAAGCTATGATATTGAAGTGCCGAAGTCAGTACGCTTTGTTAATTGGTTGTGTGGTGCATTGGCACAGAAACCTGTTGGTGGAGAATTTGTTGCAATATATTTGATATAATTATAAATATGGCATCCAAATGTAAAAAATCTGATTTCCCCCTAGCTGATCATTGTCTGCAGCCGGCTGATCGTAGTGTAATGAAACAAGCAGGGAGAGTGAGCTCGTAGCCCTGCGACTGTACCCATAAAAATATCCATATTTATAAACACAGGGTTGCTATAGTTATTGTTACTTGTGGTCGTAAACATTATTTTGAGTTCATTCTATGAGGGGGGGGGGAGGGGGTTACATTTATTTATATGTGGAAATATTTGACTTTGGGAAGGGGGTGCATCCCCCCCCCCCCCCCCCCCCAGTGAATTTCGATCTGTTCCTTACCAAGCCAAGCAGAGCTGTTTGTTTTTATCGACAAAACAAATGATCCTGTGCTTTTCCATTTAGCGCATACATATTGGCTACATTGTAACCTCAAAGCGGCCACGGTGGGCTCACCCAGGACTGTTACTTTTGTAACTGAATGAAAATGTTTTACCAATGTCATTTAACCGATTGATGTTGTGGAATGGATGGCAAAGTGCAGAATGGTGTTAAATGCCTCTACACAGTTTGGGGAGGATTTTGTTTTTCTTCCCCCCACAGATTTAATCACGTAATATTAGACCTACTGATTATTTCTCTATTGCGAGGTCCCTACCGGACATGCAGTTGTCTGCAAAGGTGCAACCTTTAGTAGGCTGATAGAAGGCAGAGTCAGAGGCTACAATACAGCCAAGACATGCCGAGCCATGCTCATCATGGCTCTTACAGGAAAAGTGAAATTACAAATAGAATTTGTTCACGGTGCGCACTTCTCAAATGATATGTAACAACACCATGTGACCAACACCGTCGGACATGAAACAACATAAAAAAACAACAACAAAATAGATAAAAATATATATATTTTGCAGGTGCCTTTTATACACCAGTGGTGCAACTACGGTAGTGCTTTCTAACGGCCCTGAACTAAAACAGTGGTGCAACTACGGTAGTGCTTTCTAACGGCCCTGAACTAAAACAGTGGTGCAACTACGGTAGTGCTTTCTAACGGCCCTGAACTAAAACAGTGGTGCAACTACGGTAGTGCTTTCTAACGGCCCTGAACTAAAACAGTGGTGCAACTACGGTAGTGCTTTCTAACGGCACTGAACTAAAACAGTGGTGCAACTACGGTAGTGCTTTCTAACGGCCCTGAACTAAAACAGTGGTGCAACTACGGTAGTGCTTTCTAACGGCCCTGAACTAAAACAGTGGTGCAACTACGGTAGTGCTTTCTAACGGCACTGAACTAAAACAGTGGTGCAACTACGGTAGTGCTTTCTAACGGCACTGAACTAAAACAGTGGTGCAACTACGGTAGTGCTTTCTAAGGGCACTGAACTAAAACAGTGGTGCAACTACGGTAGTGCTTTATAACGGCCCTGAACTAAAACAGTGGTGCAACTACGGTAGTGCTTTCTAACGGCCCTGAACTAAAACAGTGGTGCAACTACGGTAGCGCTTTCTAACGGCCCTGAACTAAAACAGTGGTGCAACTACGGTAGTGCTTTCTAACGGCACTGAACTAAAACAGTGGTGCAACTACGGTAGTGCTTTCTAACGGCACTGAACTAAAACAGTGGTGCAACTACGGTAGTGCTTTCTAAGGGCACTGAACTAAAACAGTGGTGCAACTACGGTAGTGCTTTATAACGGCCCTGAACTAAAACAGTGGTGCAACTACGGTAGTGCTTTATAACGGCACTGAACTAAAACAGTGGTGCAACTACGGTAGTGCTTTCTAACGGCACTGAACTAAAACAGTGGTGCAACTACGGTAGTGCTTTCTAACGGCCCTGAACTAAAACAGTGGTGCAACTACGGTAGTGCTTTCTAACGGCACTGAACTAAAACAGTGGTGCAACTACGGTAGTGCTTTCTAACGGCCCTGAACTAAAACAGTGGTGCAACTACGGTAGTGCTTTCTAAGGGCACTGAACTAAAACAGTGGTGCAACTACGGTAGTGCTTTATAACGGCCCTGAACTAAAACAGTGGTGCAACTACGGTAGTGCTTTCTAACGGCACTGAACTAAAACAGTGGTGCAACTACGGTAGTGCTTTCTAACGGCACTGAACTAAAACAGTGGTGTGCGGAAGGAAGTAAAACATTCCAGTGGTCAAAGCCATTCATCTTGAGGTGACCAGGACGCAAAATGCAATCTCTTCATTATTATATCATTTATAACATGGACACACCTACTAGCTCAAAACATTACTAATCATTGAAAATAACAAATTACCCAAAGGATCATGATCATTTTCTGGTTGAAAAAAGTGGGTGTTGCTCAGGTGCTCCCATCCTGTTTTACAGTGTTTATCTTCACTATAATACACTGCTGTTCATGTACGAAAGAACTCAGGGCTTTAGCCTTTTGGGGGCCCAAAGTGAAATATGGTTGGGGGCCTCACACCTCATAACCCTTGGGCCCAAAGTGAAATATGGTTGGGGGCCTCACACCTCATAACCCTTGGGCCCAAAGTGAAATATGGTTGGGGGCCTCACACCTCATAACCCTTGGGTCCAAAACATGACTTGAGAGAACGTTAGTTGATTTGTAGTCGTGCTGCACTTTCTGTATTATAGAATTCCAACTCTCAAGAGTGTTTTCTTTCAAACTCTCTCAATTTTTTATTTTTGTCTGGGCCACGTACAGGGTGAGCCGGCGCTGTGTGTGTGTGTGTAGCAGTGTATGAAGTTGTGTGTGTGTGTGTACGTGTGTGTGTTAGACTCACTTCCTGAGCAGGAACTTGTTGATTGTCTTCTGTTTCCTCATACACTCTACTATCAGTCTGTTCAGGTAGACAAAGAGAGCCCCACCAAAACCACACGCAATCCTGAGGAGGAGAGGGGACAGTGTCACACACCATTCTAGTTCAATAGCCATTGAAGCCAATAGCCAATAGCCATTGAAGCCAACAGCCATTGAAGCCAATAGTCAATAGCCAATAGTCATTGAAGCCAATAGCCATTGAAGTGATCAGAATGAGGAGTCAGACCTGGGCGTGTTGGACACAAAAGACAAACAAGAAACCGTACCCCAGGATGGCAAAGGCTGGCAGCTCCTGGAGGTCAAAGGGGAAGTCCAGGCGGAAACGTGTCTTAAAGAGGGCTGTGATGGTCTCTGAGTGAAAGACAGACATAGAGAGAAGAGAGAGAAAGAGAAATAGGGAGGAATAACATGAGTCACCACCGACTAACTATTGACTCAGTGACGTAGACCCAAAGCCCTTCCCCTTACACACACTCACACACACCTCCTCACCTTCGTCCTGGTTCCACACAGCCAATACTCTGAAGATGAAGGCGCTGAAGGTGGCAGCGAAGAAGCCCCTCCAGTAGTTCCTCACCGCAAAGAACGTAGACGTTACCTCAATGCTGAAGAGCACACCTGCAACACACACACACACACACACACACACACACACACACACATTTTTGCAGTAACACCATTCTTTCACTTATTGTATTTCTCACCCAAAGTCTATTCTAATTACCTCCAATGGGGGCAGCGAAGCAGCAGCCTACCCCCACTGCACACGCTGCTGATAGCATCTCAGTGTTCCTCAGCTCATTCTGTAGGAATAGGAACACACACACACGTATGTGCAAGCACCCATAGTACATACACACACACACACACACACACACACACGTAAACACACATACACATATACACATTTCTGGTAAAGAGGGAAGGCCTAGGGCATTGGAATTACAATGGAGTCACAGAGAGGAATTCTAGAATGAACAGACTAACATGAAGTCAAGGGAGATGTCATGTGTCATTCACATAGAATATAATAGGAACCCTTGATTAGAAATGGAATGATGCTCACATGACGCTCCAACATGTGTACATGAAACGTGGAAACTCTGAGATGTGCACATACTCAGACACACGTGCACTCGTACCTTGTTTCCCTCAAAGGGCTCTTCCTTAAGCAGTAAGTGGGAAAAGACAGAAATCTGAGTGAGTACCTAAGAGTTCAAAAGAAGAAAAGCAGAGACCAAAATCTTCTGGGATATTCTCTTTGATGCGTCATTGCGTTGTTTTTTTTGGGACGGAAAGTATATGCAATCTCTTATAGTGACTGGGTTCAAATGGATTGAGCGCTGACACCGATCAATATGGAAGCTCTATAAAGCAGACAGTCTTATTTGACTCTTGCTGACTTGACACTTTCTTCCTTCATCTCCCTTTCCCTCCCTCTCCTTGTTCTCCTCCTCCTCCTTTTCCTTCTCTTCCTCCAAGTCTTGGGTGGTGTATGGCAGAGAAAGTAATCTCTTGGCAGACTGAGAACCATAGACAGGAGCCAGACTGGAGCCCAGGGTTGGACTCAGGTGAGTGGAGGTGAAAGTGGGTCCTGGAGGGGTGGCAGGCTGGTCAGACAGGTACCACACAGATACTAAACCAAATTGAGTGGGAGTAAGCATGTGTGAAGGGTTAAAGGTTAGGTGTGTGTGTATGTGTGTGTGTGTGTGTATGTGTATGTGTGTGTGGGGGGGGGGGGGTCTCTCACCTTGTAGAGTCCACCAAACAAGGCAGCCAAAAACTTGCTCAGGAGGGCTGCACAGAGACTGGCCACATGAACAAACGGGCCCTGAGAGAGTGATCGGAGGAGAGAGAGAGAGAGAGAGACAGAGAGAGAGAGAGAGAGAGAGAGAGAGAGAGAGAGAGAGAGAAAGAGAGAGATGGAGGGGTAGGGGTTTATAGGATGAGGGAGGGGGAAAGGGAGAAAGAAAAGCCAGAACTAAACCAATTTCAGATCAGGGCCCGTATTCATAAAGCCTCTCAGAGTAGGACTTCTGATCTAGGATCCCCGTGTCCATAACCTTATTCATTATGATCTAAAGGCAAAACCGTTCCTAGATCAGCACTTCTACTCTGAGATGCTTGATAAACACGAACGCAGGAATTTCAAACATATCCCTTTCATTCTGTAACAGTCCACTAGGGGTTTCCCACCTCCTTTCCCAGGGGCATGCCACTGCCCAGAGCACAGGTCAGCCCAATAACTTTGGCCACAAAGGTTTTAAAGGTGAGATATTCCTTCAGCACTACGCCTCTCAGAATGGTTTTCATCTCTGGGATACCCGAACCTGAGAAAGAAGAGAAGAGAAAGGAGGAAGAGCAGAGGTGGGAGAGGAGAGGGCCGGAGGAGGGGGAGGGAGGAGGGAGAGAGAAGGAAGGGGAGTAAAAGGTATATTCATGCATCAACTTCAAGATTATGTATGTATTCAAGGCTGTCAGTACTAGCGGTTTCAAGGATATAGTCAAGGATGTCCTGAAGTTGTATAACCTTTGCCAACTACTCTTGTGAACGGAGTCCACTCCATACATCTGTGACCTTTAAACAATCATGCACAGTGTTTCATTCTGTATGTAAATGAGGTATTTACATATATGAGTGTGCATGATTAGCAATGAATTTAGGTGTGAGGTGAAATTGAATGAGAGAGTACATGTGTGTGTGTGTATGTGTCTGCGCGCCCATTCATGTAATTGCGTGTGTGTGTATGTGTGTGTGTGTCACACTTGAGCGTGGGTGTGTCTCTTACCCACAGCCTGCGGGGACAGTATCTGTGTGAACCCTGCTGAGAAAGTGATGAGCACCACTGGGTAGGTGACCCATGCCAGGTACTGCAGGAGCATGTTACTGTCCAGTCCCCCGTACATCCACTTCTGAGCTGCACAGACACAGAGATACATTAAACCAATTAAATAAACTTTTTTTTACACTAGGGGGGCTCGGAATATCTCTCTCGCTCTCACGCCAGCTACCTTTCTCTCTTTCTCCCTCCCTCCGTCCCGTTCTCTCTCTCTCCCTCCCTCTGTCCCGTTCTCTCTTTCTCCCTCCCTCTGTCCCGTTCTCTCTCTCTCCCTCCCTCCGTCCCGTTCTCTCTTTCTCCCTCCCTCTGTTCCGTTCTCTCTTTCTCCCTCCCTCTGTCCCGTTCTCTCTTTCTCCCTCCCTCTGTCCCGTTCTCTCTTTCTCCCTCCCTCTGTCCCGTTCTCTCTTTCTCCCTCCCTCTGTTCCGTTCTCTCTCTCTCCCTCCCTCCGTTCCGTTCTTTCTTTCTCCCTCCCTCTGTTCCGTTCTCTCTCTCCCTCCCTCTGTTCCGTTCTCTCTCTCCCTCCCTCTGTTCCGTTCTCTCTTTCTCCCTCCCTCTGTCCCGTTCTCTCTCTCCTTCCATACCCTTAGAGCCTAGGCTATGGCCTAGTCCATCACTTAGCTGACCACTCTGACCAGGGCCATGACTACACCCAAGAATATATATCTCTCTCTCTCTCCCCCTCCATCTCTCTCTCCCACTTCATCCCTCTCTCTCACCTTGCTGACAAAAGGCGATAGCATAGTCCATCACCCAGCTGACCAGGGCCATGACCAGACCCAGTAGGATGAGAAAGATCCAGTCCTCGCCCACACGCGAGATCAGGAACTTCTGACAGCGAGACGTACACACTGGACAGAGGGGGAGAGGAGAGAGGGAGGAAAGGGAGAGATGGGTGGGAGAGAAAGGAGAGAGGGAAAACCATAGGAAAATGAAGCACAAGAGGAATAGTCACAGTAACAGGCAGAGAGAGAGAGAGCACAAAAAATATAAGAAAAGAGAAATGTGTACAGAAGGAACCCTGTGTGAAAAGCCAGTGGGAAGGATGGATAGATGCATTCCAACATGTTGAGCTGAATGAATGAGAAAGGGAATGAGTGGACTTAGTGATGGGTGGAAAGAGAGAAACTTGGGCCTCCTGGGTGGTGCAGTGGTTAAGGGTGCTGTACTGCAGCGCCAGCTGTGTCATCAGAGACTCTGGGTTCGCGCCCAGGCTCTGTGGGGCGACGCACAATTGGCCTAGCATCGTCCGGGTTAGGGAGGGCTTGGCCGGAAGGGATGTCCTTGTCTCATTGCGCACCAGCGACTCCTGTGGCGGGCCGGGCGCAGTGCGAGCTAACTAAGGTTGCCAGGTGCACCGTGTTTCCTCCGACACATTGGTGCGGCTGGCTTCCGGGTTGGATGCGCGCTGTGTTAAGAAGCAGTGCGGCTTGGTTGGGTTGTGTATCGGAGGACGCATGACTTTCAACCTTCGTCTCTCCCGAGCGCGTACGGGAGTTGTAGCGATGAGACAAGATAGTAGCTACTAAAAACAATTGGAGACCACGAAATTGGGGAGAAAAAGGGGTCAAATTTCCCCTAAGCCTAACCCTTTCCAGCACCTGCAGATCGACGTCTTAAGTTCGTAACAGCGCTAAGCTAAACACCACAGACTGAATCAGAAAAATAGGAGAAATGTGGTGAACCTCTGTTAAATGACACATTTCTCGAGGTCGGGATTATCGCAAAAAGACAATCAATGGTTTATTCGAGCGAGAATATAACATCATGCGTTATGACATCGGCCAATCCTGACATCTGACGATAGACATTTTCACGATCTAAAAGTAATCTTTCTATGAATTATTATCACAATGCTCAATCTGGTCTCAAAGCATTCGTATTCATATTAGTCTGTACGTAAATCTGAGATTCTCCATTTTGTGTGATATGTTACGTATGGTATGTATTCATTTGTTAGCTAACATGCTAAGAAGTTGAAAAGTTGTCAGTGATAAGATTCAAACTCGCAACTTTTGGGTTGCTAGACATTCGCGTTGTAATACGACCAACCAGCCTAATTTATTTTTGTTGCCTTAAATAACCATCTGTCTTGTGTAACCATACCAAACGTAACATATCATATCCATTTGAGTTTCTCGGATTTACATTTACTATGTTGTTGTTTTGTCGCACTGCTTGGCTTTATCTTGGCCAGGTCGCAGTTGTAAATGAGAACTTGTTCTCAACTAGCCTACCTGGTTAAATAAAGGTGAAATAAAAAAATAAAAAAATAAATGTTACAGGTTTGCAGGTTGAATATGATTGTAAACTCCTAAATTGATAGTGCAGTTTGTTAAGGAGATTTTACAGCTAACTACTATAGCTACTTCACATGCTGATATTGTCTTTGGTATTATTGTTTGCTACCTTTGCTAGCTATTGCATTGTGGGTTTTGCAGTCTACTTACTCCAGCCACCCAAGCCATAGAATGTTCTCTCTGCTTCCGCATGGCAACCGGTACCGTACCAACAACTCTGACACCAACTGGCTCCTGAACAGCTTCTATCCCCAAGCCATAACACTGCTACATAGCTAACAAAATGGCTACACAGACTATGTGCATTTACCCTTCTGTTTTATTCGTTTTTTTCCTCTGACTCTATGCACACTCTACATACTCACTCACACTGAAACACCAACACACACTCAAACAAACACACAATTTGTTCACATTAACATAACACCCACACACATTCATGTTGACTCTAAACACACCACACACACACACACACACGCTGCTGCTTCTCTGTTTATCATATATTCTGATGTCTAGTCACATTACCCTTATACAGTCAGGTCCATAAGTACTTGAACAGTGACACAATTTGCATCATTTTGGCTCTGTACGCCACCACAATAGATTTGAAACAGAACAATCAAGATGTGCTTTAAGTGTAGACTTTCATCTTTAATTTAAGGATTTTGTCAAAATGATTGTATGAACCGTGCAGGAATTACAACCATTTTTATACAAAGCCCCCCAGTTCTAAGGGCTCAAAAGTAATTGGACAAACTAACATAATCATAAATTAAATTGTGAGTTTTAATACTTGGTTGCAAATCCTTTCCACTCAATGACTGCCTGAAGTCTTGAACTCATAGACATCACCAGATGCTGGATTTCTTCCCTGGTGATGCTCTGCCAGGCCTTTACTGCAGCTGTCTTCAGTTCCTGCTTGTTCTTGGGGCGTTTTGCCTTCAGTTTTGCCTTCAGCAAGTGAAATGCATGCTCAATTGGATTCAGGTAAGGTGATTTACTTGGCCATTGCAGAACATTCCACTTATTTGCCTTAAAAAAAGTATTGGGTTGTTTTCTCAGTACGCTTCAGGGCATTGTCCATCTGCACTGTGAAGCACCGTCCAATGAGTTTTCATGCATTTGGCTGAATCTGAGCCCTAAACACTTCAGAATTCACTGTACATGCTTTTTTAGATGTTTTTTTTGTTGCCAAACTCTAATCTGGTCTTCCTGTTTTTGAGTCTTACTAATGGTTTATATCTTGTGGTAAACCCTCTGTATTTACTCTGGTGAAGTCTTCTCTTGATTGTTGACCTTTGACACAGATACGCCTGCCTCCTGGAGGGTGTTCCTGATCTGGAGGAGGAGGCTTGCAAGCCGGAGAACACCATCCCACCCGCGAAGCACGGGGGTGGCAGCATCACGTTGTGGGAGTGCTTTGCTGCAGGAGGGACTGGTGCACTTCACAAAATAGATGGCATCATGAGCAACATCTCAAGACATCAGTCAGGAAGTTAAAACTTGGTCGCAAATGGGTCTTACAAATGGACAATGACCCCAAGCATACTTCCAAAGTTATGGCAAAATGGCTTAAGGACAACAAAATCAAGGTGTTGGAGTGACCATCACAAAGCCCTGACCTCAATCCTATAGAAAATTTGGGGGCAGAACTGAAAAAGCGTGTGCGAGCAAGGAGGCCTACAAACCTGACTCAGTTACACCAGCTCTGTCAGGAGGAATGGGCCAAAATTCACCCAACTTATTGTGGGAAAGAAATAAAAGCTGAAATAAATCATTCTCTCTACTGTTATTCTGACATTTCCCATGCATAAAACAAAGTGGTGATCCTAACTGACCTAAGACATGGAATTTTTACGAGGATTAAATGTCAGGAATTGTGAAAAACTGAGTTTAATTGTATTTGGCTAAGGAGTATGTAAACTTCCAACTTCAATGCAGCTTACTTACTTTTGCGTGTTCTTATTAACATTTCTTGTGTGTTTTTGTTCTACTAAAAAATTTTAATAACAAAAAATATAGTACTACTGATATTGATTATTACTGCATTGTTGGGAAAGAGCAAGCAAGAAAGGCATTTCACTGTACTTGTGTATGTGATAATAAAAACTTGACTTGAAAAACAAAACGTGTTGTTCTCACATAGTGTTACTTAACACTGTAAATTATAGGAATTTGTGGTTTTGGGTGTATTTTTCCTTTAAAGGCATGCTCCGGAACTTTGGCAATTATTAAGTATTTTTTCAAACATCCCTCTTTGGGCTGGATGTATCATGTGTAATTCATACATGAATAATGTATTAGTAGAATTACTGTCTTACCTCGATTAGCCACGAAATCCCTAGTTTGAAAGCTCTGCTGCGCCATTTTCCCTACATTTTCCTCCACGTGGGCCAGCCCCCTAGCAATTCGAGTTCTAGCCAATGATAACTCAGTAATACCAAAGTCAATATCAGCATGTGAAATAGCTACAGTTGTTAACTGTAAAAATCGCCTTAAACTGCACTAATCAAACTGCACTATACAAACTGCATTACACAAACTGCACTATAGTATATGTTTTTGTAAGGTAAAGTAATATTAGTATCATTGTGGCAACGAAGGGGCATTCATTAAATACAGAAAAGGCACAGCAAACTGTGTCAGCAGAACAGAGTGTCTTGAGGGACAGTCTTTACATTCTCTAAATACTGAACCAGTAGAATTCCTGACGTTTGCCAGTTTACAGAACAGGAGAATACATTGAGACCAATGAAGCCTCTTTTAGCTGACCTAACTATTTCTTTCAAGTGCTCTATACGTCTGTCTTTGTCTTACTCCACAGACATATC
This sequence comes from Oncorhynchus kisutch, assembly GCF_002021735.2. Classification (NCBI taxonomy): domain Eukaryota; kingdom Metazoa; phylum Chordata; class Actinopteri; order Salmoniformes; family Salmonidae; genus Oncorhynchus; species Oncorhynchus kisutch. The sequence continues at coordinate 14,877,732 of NC_034203.2, forward strand.
AGCCCATAGCCTCTCAAAGGTCATGTGCCAAACGGAACCCTATTCCCTTTAAAGTGCACTACTTTTGACCAGAGCCCTATGGGCCCCAAAAGTAGTGCACTAGGGGATAGGGTCCCATTTGGGACAGGACCTCTGAGAGGCTATGGGCAGGTATGCAAAATATATATATAGATAAAGTTAGGTCAGTGAAAAGAGGCTCCATTGGACTCAATGTATTCTCCTTTCTCTATGAACTGGCAAAGTCTGGTATTGTACGGGCTCCGTATCTAGAGCGTTCGTAGACTGTGTCCCTCTAGACACCCAACGTGCTCTACTGACACAGTCGCTGGACATCTTCTGTACTTAGCCAATGCCCCTTCACTGCCACAAGGACATAAATGACTTTATCCTTCAATAAACGTGTACTACTGATTTGAAATCCAAACATGGTCTTATCTTTGTGAGAGATGGCAAGAGGAATATTGACGTGGGGAGGGAGAGATGGACAAGTGAGAGAGAAAGATGGAGGAAGAGGGGGAAAAGGAAAGAGATAAGAGGGAGAGGCATGATAAATCAAGAGAGAGACAGAACCGCAGTTAACAGCAGGCGGAGAGGGATATATTATTGTTTACTTCACTTTTGTTTATTATCTACTTCACTTGGCAATGAAAACATATGTTTTCCATGCCAATAAAGCCCTTTGAATTGAATTGAGAGCGAGAGCAAGAGCGAGAGCGGGAAAGAGAGAGAGAGAGAGAGAACAGCTGACATACAGAGAGTGATGGGGCAGGTCACAGGGGGACATTGAGGTCCCCAAGGGAACAGTGGGGAAGCAGGGCACAACTGTGTTCATGGCAACGTGATAGGCCCCGTTGACAACCGCCAGCCAGGGCACCTGCTGACTGGCACCTCACTTGCCCATGCGCACGGGCATGCAGACACACTCAGGCGAGCATGCACACACACACACACACACACACACACACATTGAGTTGGAATACTTTATTATTCATGCATATGGAGTATTACCATGGCGACGAGGATTAAAAACGAGATGGATTACAAGCTAGAAAACAAACTTTCGGACAAGTAAAGGATTTTCACTCGTGATTAGCAAGCTAGGCTAGCACGCTAACGCTTGCAAGCTAACAAGCTGGTAGCTAGCTAAAAGGACATTGAAATGGCGCCAGCAATCGCACAGTTTAAAACTGAAAGTGACCCTAGTTTCGTTGGGACATGTTGGAATAAATGGGTGCAGATATGCAAACTTTACACCATAGCAGCGATGCTAGGCTGAAAGCACTGCTGTTGCACTTAAAAAAGAGAACGAGCGCATGACATTTGCGACACGTTCGCGGTAGAGGCAGATAAGTATGCAGACATAAAACTGAAAAAGAACGTTCAGTATCAATATAGTAAGTAAAGCCACTCAGCAGCAGGGCAAGAAGTCCAATAATGGACTAAAGGAACCTAACGTTAATCCTTATAGTCTAAGGACCTTACATGTTCTGTTTGGCTCTAGAAGCCAAAACAGCCAAAAACACCATATAAAAGTGAATCGATTCTCGATTGCGGTATGGTTCTGGAAACATAAATCTTCCTACTTTCATATTGACATTTTAGTAAACACTCTTATCCAGAGCGACTTACAATAGTAAGTGCATACATTTTCATGCGTTTTCATATTGGTCCCCAGTGGGAATTGAACCCCCAACCTTGATGTTGCAAGTGTAACGGATGTGAAGTGGCTAGCTAGTTAGCGGTGTTCGCACTAAATATTCAATGGAACCCAGGACTCCCTGATTCAATGGAACCCAGGACTCCCTGATTCAATGGAACCCAGGACTCCCTGATTCAATGGAACCCAGGACTCCCTGGAAAACAGTGGTAAATTGTTACTGAGTGGACTATCCTATCTACAAATGTCATACCCCAACAAATGCTAACCCTGTTATTGTAATGGTGAGAGGTAAGCATGTCTTCGGGGTATGATATTTGTGCGTCTTTCTCACTGATGATTATTCACGATTCATTCAGGACTATCCGTAATCATGGTAGTGTTTAAAAACATTTTCTATTCTTATTTACCATAAAAGTGACTCCAAAATTACACAAAGCATTATTTACCATTATAAACTGGGTGGTTCAAGCCCTGAATGCTGATTGGCTGACAGCCATGGTATATTAGACTGTATACCACAGGTATGACAAAACATGTATTTTTACTGCTCTAATTACGTTGGTAACCAGTTTATAATAGCAATAAGGCACCTCAGGGGTTTGTGGTATATGGCCAATATACCACGGCTTAAGGGCTGTGTCCAGGCACTCTGCGGTGCGTAGTGCCTAAGAATATCCTTCAGACATTGTCACACCCTGACCTTAGAGAGCCTGTTTATTTCTCTAATTGGTTAGGTCAGGGTGTGATTTGAGTGGGCATTCTAGTTTTCTATTTCTTTGTTGGCCGGGTATGGTTCCCAATCAGAGGCAGCTGTCTATCGTTGTCTCTGATGGGTAATCATACTTAGGCAGCCTGTTTTCCACCGTGTTTTTGCACAGTTGCTGTATAGCCCTGCAGAACTTTACGTTTGTTGATCTTTTGTTGATTTTGGGTGTTCATCTAAAATAAATAAAGATGTACACTTTCCACGCTGCTCTTTGGTCTCATTCCGACGACGGACGTAACAGTCATGGTATATTGGCCATACCCTACACCGCCTCATGCCTTATTGCTTAATTATACAACGGGTGGGTCTGATCCTGAATGCTGATTGGTTATCCGGCCTCCCGGGTGGCGCAGTGGTTAAGGGTGGTTAATTGGCCTAGCGTCTTCCGGGTTAGGGAGGGCTTGGCTGGTAGGGATGTCCTTGTCTCCTGTGGCGGGCCGGGCGCAGTGCGCGCTAACCAAGGTTGCCAGGTGCACGGTGTTTCCTCCGACACATTGGTGCGGCTGGCTTCCGGGTTGGATGTGCGCTGTGTTAAGAAGCAGTGCGGCTTGGTTGGGTTGTGTATCGGAGGACGCATGACTTTCAACCTTCGTCTCTCCGAGCCCGTACGGGAGTTGTAGCGATGAGACAAGATAGTAGCTACTAAAACAATTGGATACCACGAAATTGGGGAGAAAAAGTCTATGACGTGCCTATTTACTCTGTTCCATCTGACTGTGCAACCCACTGTCCCATCAACCCAGCCAAGCAATTTATAAACTTGATCTCTACTATAAAAAGCATCTAGACATTATCTCACATTTCTTTTAGACTATCATTTAGTTTTCAACAGCATAGATTTGTATAAACCTTACTGTATACCTCTCTGACATTTGCAACATTGTTTCAATATTCAAAATTCGATCTCCAGCTGTCCATTGTAATGAACGAGTCGGGATGAGACTGACAGGCAGGCAACGTTTCTCAGCCAGTCGGAATCATGGATCAGCTGGCATCATTTTTATAGATAAATACAAAGAAATGTCAATTGAAAAAGGTAAAACAAAATGAAGTGCAGTTAGTTTGCAATCTTTCCAGCTTCAGTTTGAAGTGATTGTGTTATGTGTTGTTGGCTAGCTCCTCTGAACAACAGTTTCCTGACAAGAGAGCACATTTTCTATGCCAGGTGAAATCGCACCTCATTAGCTCATTGTTATGTATGTTTCCAAATAGATTTCACTAGAAAACAGCTTAAACAAATGCAGCTACTTTGCTGTTATTCTGGCTGCACTTTTTGATGTGACTAAGTTAGCCGTAGTTGGCTAGCTAGCAAGTAAGGGATAAAAACGTCGCCAGCCAGTATGTCAATAGAACATTTAGAACGAACGACTGTGTCACGTCCATAGATACAAAACAAAAAGACTGAACGACTGGGTCGTGTCCCTGGCAACCAAACCAATAGAACGAAGAACCAGCCGGCTTGGGTAGAAACCCTAGATTTGTGTTGGGACTATATCTTGTGGCAGGATGAATTAGAATGAAGAAATTGTCGCGGTCGTTGTATGGAGGAGACCAAGGCGCAGCGTAGTAAGCGTACATAACTCTTTAATGAAAAAGAGAACACTGAACAAAACAACAAAACGAACCGCTGGAGGCCGGACTGGGGACCGTCGTTGGAGGCCCCGGACTGTGGCCCGTCGTTGGAGGCCCCGGACTGTGGCCCGTCGTTTGAGGTTCCGGACTGTGGCCCGTCGTTGGAGGTTCCGGACTGTGGCCCGTCGTTTGAGGTTCCGGACTGTGGCCCGTCGTTTGAGGTTCCGGACTGTGGCCCGTCGTTTGAGGTTCCGGACTGTGGCCCGTCGTTTGAGGTTCCGGACTGTGGCCCGTCGTTGGAGGTTCTGGACTGTGGCCCGTCGTTGGAGGTTCTGGACTGTGGCCCGTCGTTGGAGGTTCCGGACTGTGGCCCGTCGTTGGAGGTTCCGGACTGTGGCCCGTCGTTGGAGGTTCCGGACTGTGGCCCGTCGTTGGAGGTTCCGGACTGTGGCCCTTCGTTGGAGGTTCCGGACTGTGGCCCGTCGTTGGAGGTTCTGGTCTGTGGCCCGTCGCCGGACGCTCTGGACTGGGTACTGTCGCCGGACGCTCTGGACTAGGTACTGTCGCAGGACGCTCTGGACTGGGTACTGTTGGCACTGGTGGTACCGGGCTGGGGACACACACCTCAGGGCTCTAGTCACCCCCAAAACCAATTCTTTCTTTGGCCGCCTCTCCTTCCAGTTCTCTGCTGCCAATGACTGGAACGAACTACAAAAATCTCTGAAATTGGAAACACTTATCTCCCTCACTAGCTTTAAGCACCAACTGTCAGAGCAGCTCACAGATTACTGCACCTGTACATAGCCCACCTATAATTTAGCCCAAACAACTACCTCTTTCCCAACTGTATTTAATTTTAATTTATTTATTTATTTTGCTCCTTTGCACCCCATTATTTTTTTATTTCTACTTTGCACATTCTTCCATTGCAAAACTACCATTCCAGTATTTTACTTGCTATATTGTATTTACTTTGCCATCATGGCCTTTTTTGCCTTTACCTCCCTTCTCACCTCATTTGCTCACATTGTATATAGACTTGTTTATACTGCATTATTGACTGTATGTTTGTTTTTACTCCATGTGTAACTCTGTGTCGTTTTATCTGTCGAACTGCTTTGCTTTATCTTGGCCAGGTCGCAATTGTAAATGAGAACTTGTTCTCAACTTGCCTACCTGGTTAAATAAAGGTTAAATAAATAAATAAATAAATAAATAAAAGGGCGAGTGCGAGGAGCAGGAACAGGGCGTACTGGACTGCCGAGGCGCACTATAGGTCTGGTGTGTGGTGCCTTCACTTGGGGTACAGTACTGGTGACACGCACCTCAGGGCGAGTGCGGGGAGGAGGAACAGGGCGTACTGGACCGTGGAGATGCATTGGAGATCCAGAACATAGAGCTGGCTCAATACGTCCTGGCTGGATGCCCATTCTAGCCAGGCAAATGCGAGGAGCTGGAATAGAGCGCACCGGGCTAGAATAGCGCACTGGAGACACCGCGCCAATCTCTGCATAACACGGTGCCTGACCAGTTATATGCTCCCCACGGTAAGCACGAGGAGTTGGCTCAGGTCTCCTACCTGACTCAGCCAATCTCCTCGTGTGCCCCCCACCCAAAAAATCTTGGGGCTGCCTCTCGGGCTTCCGTGCTAGCCGTGTACCTTCATATCTTCGCTGTTCCTCTATTCTCCTGTATTTCTCCTCGTAGTATCGCCGTTCCACTTTCGCTGCCTCTAACTCCTCCTTAGGACAGCGATACTCCCCCAGCTGTGTCCAGGGTCCTGCTCCATCTAATATCTCCTCTAACTCCTCCTTAGGACGGCGATACTCCCCCGGCTGTGTCCAGGGTCCTGCTCCATCTAATACCTCCTCTATCTCCTCCTTAGGACAGCGATACTCCCCTGGCTGTGTCCAGGGTCCTGCTCCATCTAATATCTCCTCCCAGGTCAATTTTCCCATTAAGCGCTGTTCCTTCTTTTCACGCTGCTTGGTCCTGGTTTGGTGGGTTATTCTGTCGCGGTCGTTGTATGGAGGAGACCAATTCGCAGCGTGGTAAGCGCACATAACTCTAATAATGAAAGAGAGAACACTGAACAAAACTATACAAAACAACAAAACAAACTGTGAAGCTATATGGCTAGTGCAGAACAGGCAACTAAACATAGAATATAACCCACAAAACAACATGGAAAATGGTAACCTAAATAGGATCCCCAATCAGAGACAACGACAAACAGTTGCCTCTGATTGGGAACCAATTCAGGCCACCATAGACCTATATATATATCTAGACAAACCAAAACCCCAAAGATTTACAAAAAACCCTAGACAAGATTAAAAACACACATACCACCCTCGTCACACCGTGACCTAACCAAAATAAAAAATAAAACAAAGATAACTAAGGTCAGGGCGTGACAGAAATTAATCAAAATAAAGTTTTTAATGAAAATATGTCAATCATGATTTGAATATGTTGGTAACTCGTTATATAAAATTGATAATGCCCTCGAAAGCGATGTTTGGAGGATATATTGGCACGGTTTGCTGGCGCCCAATGAATATATCCTCCAAACACTGAGTTCTCATGCATTATCACTTAATTCAGTTATCCCCATTGAGACTGTGTCCATGCCTCGATCTAGTTTAGGCAAAACTAAACATTCCTATCATTATTGAAAAAGATTGTGATATCTCACATCTCAAAATAGGGTTACTTAATGTTAGATCCCTCACTTCCAAGGCAGTCATAGTCGATGAACTAATCACTGATCATAGTCTTGATGTGATTGGTCTGACTGAAACATGGCTCAAGCCTGATTCATTTACTGTGTTAAAGGAGGCATCTCCTCCTGGTTACACAAAGGATGAGGTGTTGCTAGCATTTCCGACAGTGTTTTCATATTTTGAGCTTCTAGTCATGAAATCTATGTAGCCTACTCAATCACTTTTTAAAGCTACTGTTTTATAGTCCTCCTGGGCCATATACAGCATTCATCACTGAGTTCCTTGAATTCCTATCGGACCTTGTAGTCATGACAGATAATATTCAAATTTTTGGTGACTTCAATATTCACATGGAAAAGTCCACAGACCCACTCCAAAAGAATTACCGAGGCATCATCGATTCAGTGGGTTTTGTCTAACATGTCTCCGGACCTACTCACTGCCACAGTCATACTCTGGACCTAGTTTTGTTAATTAGCTCCCTCGTATGCAGAAAATACCCAAGCCCTGAAGCAAGCCAAAATGGAAGTATTCTGACTAGCTTGGAAAGACAGTACCGTGCAATACTGAAGAGCCCTCATTGCTGCTTGATCATCCTATTTTTAAAACCTAATTGAGGAGAATGAGAACAATCCAAAATGTATTTTTGATACTGTCACAAAACTAACTAAAAAACAGCATTCCCCAAGAGAGGATGGCTTTCACTTCAGCAGTGATGAATTCATAAACTTCTTGGATGAATAGATTCTGATCATTAGAAAGCAAATTACGGACTCCTTTTTAAAACTGCGTACTTCTCCAAAGCCCAGTTGTCCTGATTCTGCACAGAACTGCCAGGACCGAAGATCAATGGAGACATTCAAGAACTGGTGTCCTGTGTTCATTTAAGTAGGGTCCCTCTAATTCTCTCTCTCTCCTCCTGGAGGACCTGAGCCCTAGGACCATGCCTCAGGACTACCTGGCCTGAAGACTCCTGGCTGTCCCCAGTCCACCTGGTTGTGCTGCTGCTCCAGTTTCAACTGTTCTGCCTGCGGCTATGGAATCCTGACCCGTTCACCGGACATGCTACCTTGTCCCGGACCTGCTGTTTTCGACTCTCTCTCTCTCTCTCGACCTCTCTCTTTCGACCTCTCTCTCTCGACCTCTCTCTCTCGACCTCTCTCTCTCGACCTCTCTCTCTCGACCTCTCTCTCTCGACCTCTGAATGCTCGGCTATGAAAAGGCAACTGGCGTTTACTCCTGAAGTACTGACCTGTTGCATCCTATATAACCACTGTGATTATTATTTGACCCTGCAGGTCATCTATGAACATTTGAACATCTTGAAGAACAATCTGGTCATGTACTCTTATAAATCTCCACCCGATACAGCCAGAAGAGGACTAGCCACCACTCAGAGCCTGGTTCCTCTCTCGGTTTCTTTATCGGTTCCTGCCTTTCTGGAGAGTTTTTTCTAGCTATTGTGCTTCTATATCTGCAGTGGTTGCTGTTTGGAGTTTTAGGCTGGGTTTCTGTATAGCACTCTGTGACAACACATTTGTCACTGTTCCAATACTTTTGGAGCTCACTGTATATTCTCATTGTTATCTTGATAGGCGAGTCCCCTACAAGACAGAATTTTGAATAAAATTCCATTTCAACTTACTCGTTTGGTTGGTTGGGGGAATTTGTCTTTGCGCAGGTTGAATTTTCAGACAAAATGTTTAGTGTGCAGGTCCGGGATCAAGGGGTAACATTCTCCTCTCTCGACACACATGTGTTCCCGATGGAGACCGGGGTCTCATCCCTGCGTTGAACCCTCCCATTTTATCTCCCCTAATCATGTATATGGCCTTGTAATTCACATTTTTTCTGAATTTAATAAAAAATATATGGGATCCAAAAGGTTCACTGGAAATGATTGTTGTACAGACTTTTTCACAATAGAGGTTGGTCCCAGTGCAGGACGACATTTTTGACTAAATGTTCACAGGAAAGTATTGTCGTACAGACTATTCAACGATATCCCATTGACTAGTGGCAACACTGCTAGTGGTACCTATGTCATCTCAGGAAGACTTTCTGGCTAACAGATACACACACAAACACACACTAGTTTGGCACGTGGTGGGTGGCCCTCTGCCCGGTGCTTACATGGGCGACTTGGCCCGTCCTTATATCCACAGCAGCGTGACAGACGTCTTCTTCTCAATCCAAAACGCACACCGTCTGCCAGATGCACATTTTTATCCCCACGTAATGAATTGCTTATTCTGTTTGTAATATGAATCGTACAAAAATACATGATATAGTGACACGTGGGCCAAAGCAATCAAAACAAATGTGAGTGAAAAATCCCTCAGCGCAAGCATAGGCCACAACAATCACGAGCAACCAGTGACCGACATGGGAAAAGCCCATTTCATGAGAGGCACTGGCGCATCTCAAAGGAATTCTGGAAGAACCCCTGAAACAGGATAAATAAATACCGGAAACCACAACCTGTCATCTGGGCTCTTTCCCCCACAACCCCAGGTTGTAAAAAAGAACGATTTCAACACGCGGCCTATGGAAGTTAATGCACGCAGACCGTCACAATAAAAGGCAGTAGAACTACATGTTCAACATAGAACACAGTAGACGGCCAATGGTGGCGAGCGCGAGGAGTCAGTCACGCTGGATTAAGTGTTAGCGTAGCATGTTAGCGCTCTCCCCATCTTAGCTAAGCCGCTTTCGCTCTCTAGAGCTAACCATCACGATGAGCAGCTCGGCCTTTTTGACGGAGTGTGTAGGCAGGGCTCTCAAACCGTGGCTCTGGATGTGGAGTAGAACAGAGGCAGACACACATCCTCCTACTTCTCCGGTGGGGAGGATGGCTGGGCTCTGCTCTCCTCGAGTTATGCAACATGTACCAGAACGTGGCAAGATCTCGCCGGTACTTAAGAGTCTTATTGAAGAGAGGCCGAGTTGTGTCCTTTTATTTTACAGACCCGTGAAATTTCACCCTTTGTTATGCTTTTTGCATCTCGGGCCTCATTGGGTTATTCCTCTTCAAGGTTTGAGTGCCAGTACCCTTTTAATTCTATAGATACGTTTTATCCTAAGCGCCAGCCGCCATTCATTCTAGCCTGAACGGAAACCAGGCTTCCTAGTACAAATATAAACACATATACTGTCACAGTATATTCAATTTCAATCTCTCTCTCTCTCTCTCTCTCTCTCTCTCTCTCTCTCTCTCTCTCTCTCTCTCTCTCTCTCTCTCTCTCTCTCTCTCTCTCTCTCTCTCTCTCTCTCTCTCTCTCTCTCTCTCTCTCTCTCTCTCTCTCTCTCTCTCTCTCTCTCTCTCTCTCTCTCTCTCTCTCTCTCTCTCTCTCTCTCTCTCTCTCTCTCTCTCTCTCTCATAGACTGAGAATCAATAAATTGGTCACTGAACACAACAATAGGTAATACACTACTTCTGATTGCTATCTTATTAGAGGAAAAAGTCCCTAAACCAACCACTCTGGCTACATATCTTTTCAGGAAGCTCTTTCCCAGTCAGCTAGAGTATTTACGATAATGCTTTCACCTATCCAATCGTAATCGGCTCAATAGCCACAAGGGCATGGTGTGTAGGAGACACGGAGAGAAAACAGTTGGAACACAGCCATAACCTTCAGCCTACACAGTCACATCATTCTAAATCACACCCACAAAGATAGTGATGCTACTTTATTTTTATTTCTCTTTCTACCTCTCTCTCTCTCTCTCTCTCTGTCACGCATGCACTCACACGCACATCCTCTCCTTGTTCCTGTCCCTCATCATGTTGTACTACTCTGGAGAGAAAAGCCAGGAGGTTGAAAGGCGTGACGCAGTAAAGATGAAGGTGACAGAGGAGCTATTGACATGCACAGCAGCAGCCCTCGTCATCACAGACACACTAAGTGACCATTCATTACCAGCAGAGGGGGCTGTTTTTTACATTGGCAGAAGAGCAGTGCCGTCACCCACGAGGCCATGGCACAGGATTGCTCATCGGTCATCATGCTGTGTCATGAGCGTCAACTTTACCCATCTCTCTCATTTAGAGACTGATAGGATGCACCAGTAACATCAGAACCGCTCTTCAAATATGTTCTGTGTTCAATAGGGCAGAGCGGTCAGGTCAGGTCAGGTCCGGTTATGGTCTGGGTTATCTCTCGTGGAAAGACTGGGTGAACAGGTATGGTACCGCAGATCTGTCATGATATAGCGAGATGCGTGAGATCAAGAGCAACATTAGTTTCGGTGCTTGGGTTTTCCGTCACTGGTTATTTGGACAAATCACGAGTTCGTAAGGTGTTATCATCTTTCGAATTTAAGAAGGGGAGGGGACATTTGGCCCATAGACATGCCCGTAACTTGCAAAGAGAGAGGGTGGAGCTCTTCGTTCTGGTTCCGATCCCCGTTCTCTCTCTTCTCTTAATTAAAACATATGGACCCAGAACTTTTTCGAGCATCTGACCAATTACGCAAGACTTTAGTTCTGGGTTAACTGAGATTGTGGTCAGTGAGGTGGTTAGTGCAGGGTAGGATGATGCTGTCAATTCAGTGGTTGTGGTGCAGTCATAGGAGCGGTCATAGGAGCATAGTACTCGCTCACTCTGATACTTGGCACTGTAGTCTTTCTGTGGTCATTACACAGGTCAGTAAATATGAGTGGTCATGTTACCGTCAGTCGGTCACTCACCATGACACTTAGCGCAAGGGTCTTTCTCATACTCCAGCAGCTCTGCCGACCGACTGCGAACACTGGTGACCCTCCGCAGCCCCCCGCCATCACGCAGGCGGGCCGCCTCCTCCTTGGCGTACACACCGAGCTCCTGTGTGTAACGCCCATACATCTACATGAGAGGGGGGAGGGAGAGGGGCAGGAAGGTAAGAGAAAGAGAACATTAGATCATGTTTAAGTATTCGTTATGACCCTCAGCGTACACAACCAGCTTCTGAGTTCTGCTTAATATAATACATTAATCATACATGGGAGAGAGAGTTTGGAGGACAGAGGGATGAGAAGGGGGAGGGCAAGAGAGAATTAGGGAGGGAGAGATGGAAGGGGAAGGAAGGAGAAATAGTGGCTGCATTTCAATAGTGTTAAGGACTAGCTAAAAGGTGTCCCTCATATAGATTTTTGGTGAAAATGAAGGAGAGGGGACAAGAAGAGGAAGCATCTTCAGACTATTGAGATGGCCCCAAAGAGGTAGTGCAACCCATTGTTCAAGTACTCAAATGATCCCTTTGATAGGCACAAGCTCATGGTATTGCCCAATCCCTAGAGACTGATGAGCAGTCAAGAAAATGAGAATATTTGATCATTTTTCAGTGCCCAAGTCCTTTTGAAACGTATACATTAAACACAGTGGAGGCTGCTGAGGGGAGGACGGCTCATAATAATGGCTGGAACGGAATCAATGGAACGGCATCAAACACATGGAAACCATTTGTCTGATGTATTTTGATACCATTCCACTTATGCCGCTCCAGCCTTTACCACGAGCCTGTTCGCCCCCAATTAAGGTGCCACCAACCTCCTGTGATTAAACACGGGAGAGAGATGGAGAGAAGAAGGGGGTACAAGAAAAAGGTGAGAGAGAGAAAGAGAGAAAGGGAAGGAGACTAATAGAGGATGTATCTCAATAGTCAAAAATGGTGTCCTCCTTCCTCCGTTTGTGCTGAGAAGACTGGTGAAAGGACATTTTTCAATATTGGTTATTGTGTAGCCTATATTCTCAGATCAGTGAAAATGACAGAAGAAGAGGAAGCAACTTTCGACTACTGAGATGGATCCAGACAATTGATCAATTTCACAGCATTTAAATTGGCCAATTTGATAGACACAATCCCTAGGTAATGATCCCTCCCTAGAGCCAAATGAGTCGTCAATGAGCTGCACCTGCCAGGTCCTGACTGATTAACTACCCAGGGCTGGCGACGGCTTGACTCTTAACGAGGAGGGGCTCCCGCCAAACCAACACACTCAATCAGGGGTATATTCAATACTCCGATTCCTTTGCAGAACTTTTCTTAAACGGAAGCAAACTGAATAAAACGGGGCAGACCTTCTTGAATTTGTCCAATAGAAACTCTTGTTTTACTCTGTTTGTTGGCCGTTTGGTTCTTAAATGATAAACGGTTTCCGTAATGAATACATCTCAGGCATAAAAGCCTCTGCAAGCCACAGAAGTACAGTGGAGTCAGTCCAATATTTTACAACAATGGCAGGGTGGGTTGAAGTTGCGATAGTGGTTGGGTGCTGCGCCAATGTACTTGGTGCACTAACGTGGGAAATGGATCCACAGCATCTGACTAGACCTGTAACTTATGCTGCGCAGCCTCAGCAGGTCATCCGGAGGTCAGTGGCTTCCACTCCTATAGAGAAATGCCAAGTGAAGGAGGAAGAGAAGATTACTTGTGGAACCCCTGCGATTACTATTGCTCAATGTGACGCGATCAACTGCTGCTTTGATGGGTGGCGGTGCTACTATGGGAAAGCAGGTGAGTCAAGTACTGCAGTTTAGATTTTTCCTAATGTGTTTTACAATGCTTGTCTAATTATTTGTACTTTTCCCTGCCAAACTCTAACTTGTAAGACTCATTTATGGAGTGTTAGTGTCTTCTCTCTGTGCCATCTCCTTCCCCAGTGACTGTTCAGTGTAGCAGAGATGGTCAGTTTGTGGTGGTGGTGGCCAGGGATTCCACTCGGCCCAACCTGGACCTTGATTCCATTAGTCTGCTTGGTGGGCAGGATGCCCCCTGTAAGCCTGTTGGCACCACTACAGTCTTTGCTGTATACCAGTTCCCTGTCACTGCATGTGGCACCACTCTGATGGTGGGTAGCCGTCTTAATGTGCTATGCACTGTGACTCTATGAATCCAATCCATTGTAGCTTCCATAATCATATCTTGGTCTGAAACACTGCTGGGGTTCTACTCTCCCTGGTAGTTAACTGGCTAATTATGTAATTACCCAGTGTGCCTCATCTAATGTGAGGATAAAAATGAACACCTGTGTTGCTCTTCATTTAAAGCCTGGCTGTTATATACCCATTGGTCTACACCAACTAAATGCGTTTTGTACCTTTTTTTCAGGAGGACAGTGGCTATGTGGTCTATGAGAACAGCATGACATCTTCCTATGACGTGGGGATTGGACCTCGTGGCTCAATCACCAGAGACAGCCATTTTGAGTGGGTCTTCTCTCCAGGGGCTTAATGTTCACCCAATTCCACCTGAGGCTCAATTAAATGCTCAAATTTTTTTTTTCTTCTGATATTTCAAGTGGACTAATTTAACTAAAGAAGCTGATGCTAACTGGTATCCAATTTGACGCTCGACTTGTCGTACCCAGCAAATACTAGCTAGCCCAATCAATGTTGAGAAACCCAATACTGGTGGTCCTAATGTACATTCCATAACAGTAGGAATGTTTCTCTCCTAGGCTGCGGTTCCAGTGTAAGTACTCTGACACGGCAGTGGAGGTACTGATTGTTGAGGTGAACACTGTTGCTCCACCTGCTCCGGTTGCTGTTCCTGGACCCATCAGCTTGGTGCTGCGACTGGCCAGAGGACAATGTTACAACGAGGGATGTGTGGAAGGTAAGTTGGCTAAACGGAATAATACAATTATTTCATTAATGGCTTGTAGTTGTGTCTGAGGGGAAATAGCTTTGTGGCATAACATGCCTGGTTCCTTAACTTATCGTCTCAAGACTTTCAAATGTGTTGCTTCCTGGGTGGAACCATGCCTGTTCCAACATTCTTGGGGGAGGGGGTTGTGTAAGCTGGCTAGCACTGTTCTGAAATGTTTACACTTCAAGTGTTTGAATTCTAACCTCTGTCTCCACAGATGTGGAGGCCTACACCTCCTACTACAGCGAGGCAGACTACCCAGTTGTCAAGGTCCTAAAGGAGCCGGTTTATGTTGAGGTTAACATCGAGAGGAGGACTGACTCTAACCTGGTCCTGAATTTGGAGCACTGCTGGGCCACCTCCACCCCCAGTCCTCTAAGCCTGCCCAAGTGGGACCTCATGGTTGATGGGTAACTGGAGAACTAAGATGGTTGCCTTGCTGCTTTTTTTTCTTCCATGTATTGCGCCTTTAATTTTAAATCTGTGCTTACATGTCAACTAAGTGGGGCTCTTCCAACCAGAATGTTAATTTAGGAACTTTAGGACGATCCTAGAGTTGTACAAACAATGACTTTCTCCCCGCCCCCCCCTCCAGGTGTCCATCTCAGGATGACCGCTACCTGACCTCTGTGATCCCTGTGTCTGGCGTCGTGTTCCCCACCCACTACAAACGCTTTGTGGTCAAGATGTTCACTTTTGTGGATGCGCACACCTTAGCCCCTCTGAAGGACAGGGTACTGCATCTTTACTTTACTACAGCAGGAGTGTTTCAATCAAGGCCTCGTGTTCTGCTGGACTTTTCTCCCTGATGGTTGACTGATTGGCCAGGAAGTCCACTCCACTTCTGTCCAAGTCACTAGTTGAAAGCCAGCGGTGCTGTTGACGGCTTTTTAATGGCTTGCATAATTGTCGCTATTTGGGGCTGCCTAGCAGTTAAGGGCGTTGGGCCAGTAACTGAGAGGTTGCTGGTTCGACTCGTTGAGTAGGTGAGATCTGTGCCCTTAAGCAAGCTGCTTAACCTTAATTTCTCCTGTAAGTCACTCTGGATAAGCGTGTCGGCTAAATGATACCAAGCTAAAGGTTTGCTTTCCATCTGCAGGATGACATTCATTATCAGTATTTCCCTGGAGGCAGAACTGAGCATTTTGCACTAGATGGGATGGCTGTTAAGTCAAAATTGGTCGTTGTAGAGCTTCATAAACAAATTGGCTGTAAAGGTCAGGTTTGACTCTGTTCCAGCTAGTGACCACTCTGCAGAGCTGCCTCTAGTACATGAATCATCCCAATTAATGCCAACATACCTTTCATCCAGGTATTCATTCACTGTAGTACAGAGGTGTGCTACGCTACTGGAAACCACTCCTGTCAACAGAGCTGCAACAGGCAAAGTAAGTGGCTTTAAAAAATAAATAAATCTAGGGCTGGATTTAAATTTGATCATCTCGCTTTAGTTATTTTTAAGTGGTGGCCATCAATCCTGGTCCTAGAGCACTATGGGGTTTACATTTGCACAAACATCAATACATCCTAACCTTAATTTGACCAGGGTTTGAAAGTAGCTGGAAATACTAAACTGTTTTGCATTAGTTGGATTTAGTGCTTGAAGCATTATGACTTAATCTTTTGTTCCTCCAGGGAGAGATGTGGCTGTGTCCTTGGCTGAAGAGACTTCTGTGGTGTCCAGTGGAGAGCTGATTCTGACCAGAACCACCTGCCAGGCCTGAGAAATACTTCTGATCCACCTCTGCTTGGGATGAGGGCCTGACTACAACCTAGTAGCAGATACAAGATGCCTATTCACTTGTTATCCATTAGCTTGCTAAATAAAATGATTGATTTTTCAATTTGCATGTTGATGTGTTTCTGTTTGACTCTACTGGAGAACTGATATTGCTTTCAACATTTTGGGCACATGGTGGTTCTGATTTCTGCCACTCACCTTGGATCCTTGTTTGGTTGTAGAGTTATGTTAAGCCATGCAAGGTCACTATAGCAACGCATTGGCTTAAGATTTCTGAAGGGTTGTCCCTTTAAAAAAAAAAAAAATGTATACTTGGATACTGACAGCCTTTCAAGGTAAGTGTAATTGGTCACGTGCCTTGACTACTTGAGGAATTCATTCCAAGCTAATGACTCAAATGTAAATCAGGTGTTCTGGAAGGTAGCTATACACAAGCGCTGCGTCTTGTCTGTATATTGGCATAAGACTGAGCCAGAACAAGCAGAATTAATAAGCTGCTGGAACAGTGCTTGTATTGGAAATGCCTCAATGTGGCCATGTAGAGGAATGACATTTGTCTCGCAGATGTGAAAGTGGCACATGTTTCCAGGCGACTGCTTGGCGGCAGCGTGTCTCTAATGAAAGTTAACTTGCATGTGTGCCAAGTTCTAGGGAGTGTGATCCTACAAATTGTGACATTAGGGTGGTGTCTATGGCGGGGAGCCTGTCTGCCAGCTGAGGACTCTTCCCCATATACCAACCTGTACGTCTGGATTTTACACAGGCCTGCACTCATCTAGCGGCACAAGGGTCATCCTTTCCATTTCCTGGTTAAAATGTCTTTGGTAATCAAACATTTAGAGACATGCTCTCTGTATATACCAGTTTATAGGGTCAGTGCAGTGCCTTTCATCTCTGCTCTATTCTCCATCTGCTCTCCCTACACTCTGTCCCCTTTTCTGTCTAAATACAGTGCTGTGATCAGAGCAGTGAGAAGCCAGAGACGCATTGAGATGAGCATCACGCCTCCAGACATTTTCTGCTCTCTACTTTCCCGCTCTCTTCAGCTACCAGCACTTACCTTTTTTCCCTCTATTTCCCCTCTCCCACTCATTGAGATGGGCATCACGATTCCTCCAGACTTGCTCTTTCCGCTTGCTTGAGCAGGTGAGGCACAGAAGGAAAGCTGCACAGCCGTGGCTTCTGTCTTGACAGAGGGATGTCCAATAGCCCACCTCCCATCACTTTACAGCCCATCAGCCTCCTCTCCCTGTTCTACCCATTTAACTAGGGCAACTCCACATATGACACTGCAACACATGGAACCACTCTACTCCCCAGCTCAACACTACTGTGTAGGCAGCCAGCTACATCCTGACAAAATGCGTACACTGGCTGATGTTAGTGGAAACACAAACCTGGTATGTACAGTACCAGTCAAAAGTTTGGACACAGCTACTCATTCAAGGGTTTTCATTTTTTGACTATTTGCTACATTGTGGAATAAAATGGAAGACAAAACTATGAAATAACATGGAATCATGTAATCAAAAAAGTGTTAAAACAAATCCAAATATATTAGATATTTGAGATGCTTCAAAGTAGCCACCCTTTGCCTTGACTGCTTTGCACAGTCTGTGTAGAAAATAATAAGAAATAAAAGCCCTGGAATGAGTAGCTGTGTCCAAACTTTTGACTGGTACTGTATTTGAATAAATGTGTAGGCTAAATGATAATGAACACAATCACGTGCAGGAGACCACACACACACACACACACACAAAATAATGCTTGTGAGAAACCAATCACACACCATCTGGCGTGCGGTCCCCTGGTGTAGCAGCAGGTGGACTGAAGGACTGTGTGTTAAATGAGCTGTGGTCACCACTACGGTTACTGAAGATATTCCCTGCAACATTGTCAACAGATGAAAAAGCAACAATGACATAGCAACTTAAACAAGATGACTGACAACACCACAGGAGGGTTTCCCCTACTGCTACTTACAAACCGGGGTCCGTGGACCACCCCGTATGGGTACTACCGGCGGTCCAAATTAAACATTTCTTTTTTGAAATGTTTCACATTTTTGTTCCAAAAATAATAACAGTTGGGAGTATTAATGTATTATAAGCAATGTTACATTACTTTTAACAATGCTAATTGTTTGTGCTAATAGGCCTTTCATTTGTTCCCTGCTCAAAGTAACTCCATTTGACCGCCAAGATAAACTGTATATTATTTTTGGGATAGAGCTAGAGCTTTTGATGGTGATTTGCTGGTCCCAGGAACGGAAAAGGTTGTGAACCGCTTACTTGTGCACACCTGGTTCAACTCCTCAACTACTCATCAGGGTGCTTTGATCAGATTACAGTACTTATCTACCTCTTGCTCAGTTGAATCAGGAGTGTCAGAACTGGGCTTGAACAAAAACCCTGCGCGCACCAAGAGTGCCCGTATTGCGTCAAAGAACAGTAACGACACTAAAATCTCATTCCACAATCTGCTCTAGTATTATGATCAAAACACACACCTGCATATTACAAAGTACTGAAACTCAGAGCAGTGGTAGAGCAGCTTATCCAAAACCCCCAGGGCTCATGGGACAGGCTTGGGAAATTGAATTAGCTGGGAACATGAGACTTCATCTGTCTGAAGATCTGCATTAATATACAGTAGGTCGGTCATGGAGGCTGGTGTTGGTGGAGTAGTTACCTATGCACACCATCATATCAAGAACACATGTTCACAAGCGACCCCCAAAAACATAACACAACCTCATAGAATTACCTAAGGCATTTGACCTCTAACCTATGTGGTGTGCCAGAAATGGCCATTCCAGTCATTTCAGGAATCAATGCCCTGTATCAAATTTAACTGACACTCAGTCAAACTGAAACGTATCGTTTAAACTTGCTGATTTTGCAATACACTATCCTATATGTCCAAAGAGATTGTACCGTTCTTTGTCCCTCCTTCACACCTGCAGTATTTCATCATCAACATCAGAGAGAGAGAGAGAGAGAGAGAGAGAGAGAGAGAGAGAGAGAGAGAGAGAGAGAGAGAGAGAGAGAGAGAGAGAGAGAGAGAGAATGTAGCTTTATTCTGTCAGAAGCTAAAGTGGAACCGAGCCCACCTCTGTGTGTGTGCAGAGACAGGAATGCTGACTATGACAAGCTACATCCCTGTGAAGAGCAAAATAGTCTCTGTGTGTGTTGTGTGTGTGTGACATGGATTTAGAGGTGGTTCTCTCTAGGGCACATCTTCTGCTAACACTCTAATCACACGCAAGAGTGCAATCACACACACACACACCTTGCACACACTTGCTCTTTCTCATACACCTATTAATGTACACACACGCACCTTGCACACACAAACACAAACTCGCACGCACACACACACACACACACACACACACACACACACACACACACACACACACACACACACACACACACACACACACACACACACACACACACACACACACACACACACACACACACACACACACACGGTGTGAGAATGGATCATATTTGGTTGCATCTGCAGTTCTCCACGGGCTGCTTTTCCTGTTCAGGTTGATCATGACTTTGATCTGTGCAGCAGCCAAATCGTCCTGAACCCCCGCTGGCCATAAGGACATGAGCCTGCTGTGTCTAACATCTGTTCTGACAGAGGCTTACCACACACATATGCACCCCCCCCCCCCCCCCCCCCCCACACACACACACACACACACAGTCATGCACATACACACACACTCTGAGGGAGGAGACATCAGTTGGAATGTTATAATACTTAAAGACACCCAAACACCTTCTGTCTAACCATCCCTCTATGCATTCATCCCATGAGTCATACCGGAGGCATACGGTGGCAGTGGCAGCCAGCTGTCCCATCATGCATTGCACCGGACAAGAGTTCCAAAACTCGCTGACCCAGACACCTGTCTGGAAACAGACCTTAACCCTACCATGTGGTGATGGGTAATAGGTGGATTTACATAGCACTTTTATCAGCAGGTGCACAATGGGAACTCACCTCATCTCAACTCACCTCATCCACTACCAAAATGTGCCATCAACCAATGCAACTACATTTAAATATTGTATTTGTTTGTGTGTATTGCGTTGGTTTATCATGAACACTGATGTCTTGCCAAGACTCTCGAAAAACGGATTCAAAGCTCGAGACTTCCTTCCTGGTAAAGGTTAATTGAAAATCACTAAAAATAGAAATCTGTTTAAGCCAATGCCACAGCCGCAGTCGATCAGTCTTTATGGCTCTTTATGTTAAAGGCCCAGTGCAGTCCAAAAATGTTTTTCCCTGTGTTTTACAGTGGCAATAAGAAGTATGTGAACCCTTTAGAATTACCTGGATTTCTGCATAAATTGGTCATACAATTTGATCTGATCTTCATCTTGTCACAACAATAGACAAACACAGCCTGCTTAAACTAATAACACACAAACAATTCTACGTTTTCATGTCTTTATTGAACACACCGAGTAAACATTCACAGTGCAGAGTGGAAAAAGTATATGAACTCTTGGATTTAATAACTGGTTGACCCTCCTTTGGCCACAATAACCTCAACCAAACGTTTTCTGTAGTTGAGGATCAGACCTGCACAACAGTCAGAAGGAATTTTGGACCATTCCTCTTTACAAAACTGTTTCAGTTTAGCAATATTCTTGGGATGTCTGGTGTGAACCGTTCTCTTGAGGTCATGCCACAGCATCTCAATCGGGTTGAGGTCAGGACTCTAACCGGGCCGCTCCAGAAGGCGTATTTTCTTCTGTTGAAGCCATTCTGTTGTTGATTTACTTCTGTGTTTTGGGTTGTTGTCTTGTTGCATCACCCAACTTCTGTTGAGCTTCAATTTGTGGACAGAAAGCCTTACATTCTCCTGCAAAATGTCTTGATAAACTTGGGAATTCATTTTTCTGTTCATGATAGAAAGCTGTCCAGGCCATGAGGCAGCAAAGCAGCTCCAAACCATGATGCTCCCTCCACCATACTTTACAGTTGGATGAGGTTTTGATGGTATGCTGTGCCTTTTTTTCTCCATACATAGTGTTGTGTGTTCCTTCCAAACAACCAATCTGCAGTTTCATCTGTCCACAGAATATTTTGCAAGTAGCGCTGTGGAACATCCAGGTGCTCTTTTGCAAACTTCAGACTTTTTGGACAGCAGTGGCTTCTTCCGTGGTGTCCTCCCATGAACACCATTCTTGTTTAGTGTTTTACGTATCGTAGACTGTTAGCATGTTCCAGAGATTTCTGTAAGTCTTTAGCTGACACTCTAAGATTCTTCTTAACCTCATTGAGGTCATCTTTGCAGGACAACCACTCCTAGGGAGAGCAGCAACAGTGCTGAACTTTCTCCATTTATCGACAATTTGTCTTACTGTGGACTGACAAAAAAAAAATCATGATAATGCCCTTTTAGTGTAAGAGCTGCTTGAAAAGACCACCTGATATTTTGGTGGGACGGAGTTTTGTCCTGCCTAAATGAGTTAATAGACCAATAAGAAAGAGAGTTCTAAACCTCTCTGCCAATAACACATTTTCTGTTTTTCCTTCCCACTCGGACCACTCCCAGACAGTCCTAGCAAAATTCATGATTGAGAAATTGCTTTTCGCTAAGAAGCTATTTTAGGTTATTTTTGACCATTTTAATTGAAAACAATCACAGTTAGGTACTTAATTACTACCCATGATTTAATATTGAGATAAAAACGGCTGAGTTGGACCTTTAAAACATATAAATGGTGAAATAACTTATAAGTACAATAGCTGAAGATGACAACACGACCTCAACCCTGAAGTCGAAGGAATTGTCCGTAGAGCTCCGAGACAGCATTGTGTCAAGGCACAGATCTGGGGAAGGGTACCAAAAAATGTCTGCAGCATTGAAGGACCCCAAGAACACAGTTGCCTCCATCATTCTTAAATGGGAGAAGTTTGGAACCACCAAGACTCTTCCTAGACCTGGCCACCCAGCCAGACTGAGCAATCAGGGGAGAAGGGCCTTGGTCAGGGAGGTGATCAAGAACCCGAGGGTCACTCTGACAGAGTTCCAGAGTTCCTCTATGGAGATGGGAGAACCTTTCAGAAGGACAACAATCTCTGAAGCACTCCACCAATCAGGCCTTTATGGTAGAGTGGCTAGACAGAAGCCACTCCTCAGTAAAAGGCACACGACAGCCCGCTTGGAGTTTGCTAAAAAGGCACCTATAGACTCTCAGACCACGAGAAACAAGATTCTCTGGTCTGATGAAACCAAGATGGAACTCTTTGGTCTAAATGACAAGCATCACATCTGGAGGAAACCTAGCACCATCCATATGGTGAAGAGTGGTGGTGGCAGCATCACGCTGTGGGGATGTTTTTCAACGTGAACATTTATTTCACTACATCACCAGATGACACAAGCCCAGACAGGGTAAATTAGCCAACCCTTGAATGATTAAAACAAGGCCTATTTTCAGTTTCAGACCCATCTGTAGCTTCGAGTCCTAGGCTATGTCTAAACACCAATACGTAGCAGAGTCATATTACATTTCTAACTGGGAGAGCAGAGGGTACAGGGCCCTCTGGCCCCACAGTACATGTCAACTAGCTCTCACATGTTTGGTTAATATCTGGAGTATGAGCCATCTGTCAGTCATTTCTCCCTAAGGGGAAAAAGGCCTACCTCCATTTCAGATGATGAAGGGAGTTTCATGTATCACATACCATCACACACATACATACATGCAGGCACACACACACACACAGGCGCACACACACACACACACACACACACACACACACAGGCACACACACACACACACACACACACACACACACACACACACACACACACACACACACACACACACACACACACACACACACACACACACACACACACACACACACACACACACACACACACACAATTGTATAGGCCATGTATTTATTTGTAATGAACTGGAGGTACATAGCCAGAGGAGAATTCACACCCGAGATATGCACCTATAAATTGAACTTTTTTTTAAAATGGAAAAATTTTTCATACACTTTTCTCTCTGCATGCATTCTGACCACAAATTTAAGTATGGGGAAACGTATGAGCCAGCCAGCTATGTGCTTGGGGTGGAGATCACAGAAATGGAGGTGTGTCCACCGATGTGTACACTGACCTTGACTTATATCCACCACCTTTTCGTGCGAGGAAACCATGAATAATGTCGGGCAAACCTGTCTGTTCCATGTGGAAAAACATCTACTTTCTTTTTCCCCGCTGGAAATAACAGCATTGTCCACATGCTGTAATTTATAAATTGATAAGAGCTACTGAGAAGACCTAGGTTTGTAAATTACAATTATTTTAGATATATTTTACCTCATTATCACTGGAGACAAATGTTAAACCAGTCACCAGGGCGGCAGGTAGTCTAGCAGTTAAGAGCTTTGGGATAGTAACCGTAAGGTCGCTGGATCAAATCCCTTAGGTCAAAAATATGTTGATGTGACCTTGAGCAAAGGATTTAACCACAATTGCTCCTTTAAGTCACTCTGAATAAAAACATCTGCTAAATGACTTAAATCTAAAATATGGCAGGAAACTGAAAAGCATATCAACATTCCAGGTGTTCCTGCCCCTTTCCCACAGTGAAGTATGAAAGGCTGTGCCGTTTAAAGCCTGGCTGATGAATCGGATTCACTGATATGTATTTGTATCAGTTTATTCCACAGATAAAGCACTGAAATGATAT
This sequence comes from Oncorhynchus kisutch, assembly GCF_002021735.2. NCBI lineage: Eukaryota > Metazoa > Chordata > Actinopteri > Salmoniformes > Salmonidae > Oncorhynchus > Oncorhynchus kisutch. The sequence continues at coordinate 14,901,577 of NC_034203.2, forward strand.
ATATAGAATGAAAAAAATATGTCTGCTCATTTGCTGTAATATATATAATTTTTAAAATGGAATGGTTGCCTAAAGAGGGCACTATACGAGCTGCTCACTGAACGTCATTCACCACTAAGTCACGACGTGAGAAGTAGTTTACGGTGAGTAGCTTGCCGCAGTCAGTGACAGCATATTTGAATAAGTAAATCATCAAAAGTACACTTCACCAAGCAAAACAGCCCTATCCTCATCACATTCTCACTTAGTTAACGTTAGCTGGCTAGCCAGCCAGCAATTGAGTTAGTCTCTATCTAGCCAGCAAGGTAGTTAGCCTAGCTAGCTAGCTGGCAATCTGTGCTACTTACATTTGCAACACTGAACTGGTGCCAAAGGGAACACTTATCCTTGATACAAAAATAACACCGCTACTGTCTGGGTATATTATGTTAACGAGTTTATTTAGTTTCCCGAAATATGCAAGCTAAACTAGAACGTGTGTGTGACTAAAACCAGAGCGGCAAGGATTTTCCTGCACGAGCATTCTCAGTCACATCAAATCATCAGGACATTGTATTTGCAGTTGAAATATACATCCAATACGTTTTGTATAGATTTTGAATTGAGTAACAGTGTAATTTACACGAATGTTGTAGTAAGAAAACATTGTCCTAATGAACAGCAAGTTTGTGCTTGTCATAACAAGTTCTCGGCAGAGGCTATACGGACACCCCTGGGGGGCGCAAAGTGATGACGTACGTCGCGGCAGCTTTGAAGATGAATGGATTCGGTTCAAATCAAATCAAATCATATTGTATTTGTCACATGCTCTGAATACAACAGGTGTAGACCTGACAGTGAAATGCTTACTTACAAGCCCTTAACCAAAAGTGCAGTTTTAAGAAATAAAAGTGTTCATAAAGTATTTACTAAAATAAACTAAAGTAAAAAATGAAATAAATAAATAAAATAAAAATGAAGGAGCAACAATAAAATAACAGAAGCGAGGCTATATACAGGGGGTACCGGTACAGAGTCAATGTGCAGGGACACTGGTTAGTCAGTAGTCCTGATGAGCCCTTCCCACCTAGCTAGTTTATACTGGCTAACTGGCAACAATAGAAGCATGGTGCTAGTTAAAACTTAATTTCGATGGGCGAGGGGTCGAAAACATCTAATAGTGGTAGTAACCATCACCGTGGTACAATCTAATGATCAATGAGGAGAGTTTGCGCTGCAAGCCGGCAACAAGGCACATTGTCCTTCCCTCCCGATTGCTCCAGTAAGCAGAGGGAAGTAGCTAGATAGTTTAGCCAATATCAGATCGTGAAAGATAAAGCTAATTTATTGTAGTGATTTTCACTGAAAATGTACCTCTACGGCGTTAACGTCACCGATAAAAACGGAATGATTCTGAACACTCTCCCTAGTCCCAACTTCGGCAGACAAGTTCCAAATTCATGCTGAAGTTTCTAGCCACAAGCCTAAACTAGCTACCTGGGAAGGGCTCATCAGGACGACTGACTGAAGTGACTGAACCAAATCTGTTAGTTTTGACTCGACTCTTGCTGTGCAACATATATCATCAATTTGGGCACCAGATGATGCCATAACATTTTTCTTCACATGACCTTTGAATGTTATAAAGCACTGCAGTGAATCTACTCAATACAAATGCTGACATCTAGTGTAGACATTAAGAACTGCATGGTACTGCATTTCACTGCATAGGTTGTGAACAGTGCAGTTTCAGATTTACTTTGAGACAAAGTTGAATTAATTCATCCCTTCTCATTTATTAGTGTGCTTGTGGTGCTTCAGCACAAGCACTTCTGCATTCTTAACCACTGCCATAGATAGACAACTCTTTATGTTGTATCTAAGAAGGTAAACTGAAAAAGAGTTTGTGTTTAATTTCGTATTTATAGAGGATTTAGTTAGATATAGGATGTAGCTTTTTGGTGGTATCAGTAATCGGTGACTTTTGCCTCCCTAAAATCGGTATCGTACTGGACCCAAAAATCCCATATCAAATCAAATCAAATTGTATTAGTCACATGCGCCGAATACAACAGGTGTAGACCTTACAGTGAAATGCTTACTTACGAGCCCCTAACCAACAATGCAGTTTAAAAAAATAAAAAGTACGTATAAGAATAAGAAATAAAAGTAACAAGTAATTAAAGAGCAGCAGCAAAATAACAATAGCGAGACGATATACAGAGGGGTACCGGTACAGAGTCAATGTGTGGGGGCACCGGTTAGTTGCGGTAATATGTACATGTAGGTAGAGTTATTAAAGTGACAGAGAGTAGCAACGGTGTAAAAGAGAGAGGGGGGGGGTGCAAATAGTCTGGGTAGCCATTTGATTAGATGTTCATGAGTCTTATGGTTTGGGGGTAGAGGCTGTTTAGAAGCCTCTTAGACCTAGACTTAGCGCTCCGGTACCACTTGCCGTGTGGTAGCAGAGAGAACAGTCTATGACTAGGGTGGCTGGAGTCCTTGACAATTTTTAGGGCCGTCCTCTGACACCGCCTGGTAAAGAGGCTGATGGCAGGAAGCTTGGCCCCAGTGATCTACTGGGCCGTTCACACTACCTTCTGTAGTGCCTTGCGTTCGGAGGCCGAGCAGTCAGGATGCTCTCGATGGTGTAGCTGTAGAACCTTTTGAGAATCTGAGGACCCATGCCAAATCTTTTCATTCTCCTGAGGCGGAATATGTTCTGTTGTGCCCTCTTCACGACTGTCTTGGTGTGCTTGGACCCTGTTAGTTTGTTGGTGGTGTGGACACCAAGGAACTTGAAGCTCTCAACCTGCTCCACTGCAGCACCGTCGATGAGAATGGGAGCGTGCTCGGTCGGGCTCTAGTGTGGGTGTACAGAATTTTAATTGTATGACCTTATAACTTGCAAGGATTACATTTGGAGATGCAAGCCAAATTGGATGACAAGGCAAAGAGTCACACCAAATGTAACGGTTTGTGCTTTGTAGAACGTTTTAATCATAATCCCGACTTTTCCTGTTTCCTTCAATTTGTAGGCTATATGTTAAATATACCGACTGGGCACACACTGGTTGAATCAACGTTGTAGCCACATCATTTCAATGAAATAATGTTGAGCCAACGTGGGATAGACGTTAAATTGACGTCTGTGCCCAGCGGGTAGCCTCTATCGGTAGCGACCGTGAGTAATTACTACACATATTTAACTGCCAATGAAGTGTTAGTTCCCTTAAATTGGTACTCTACATTTGTATCATTCCATTAGGCCTACATCGTTTGATTTAGTCTACCGTTATGTGTTTCCTCTGTAAATGTTGTCACGGCCTCGTGGCTGTTGCTGAGGGTCATGTAATAGCGGATGCTATTTAAAGAAGGCAAAATACAAATTGCAGTTCAAATAAATCGGGACATTTAGGCTCATTATGGAGCGCAAAAAGTTAGTTTGAACTTGACGCACACACACACACGAGTGAATGCACACACTCTTGAACATTGATGTGCACGAAAATAAATGAGACACAGAAGCAACAAAAATATGCACAAAAATACACACAGTTTCTCTCACATGTCCACCAGACCCTCCCACATATACACCACTAGCATATTGTCCGGGTGTGTTGTTGCCACGTGATGCCTTCCTGAAGAGCATAAATAGCACAAAATCTCCTAGAAATGCCTGAGAGCCCCCTCCTCCCTCTCTTTCCACTAATGCATGCTTATAGGAGGCACAGAGACAGACAACTACTGCAGTCTGATAAAGCAGATAGAGAAACAGATCACATTTATCTCAGTACATCTCTTCTTCCTGGTATGATCACTCTCTCTCTCTATCTATCAATCTCTCAAGTAGTCCATCTCTCTGCATCCTGTTCTGATCTCTCTCTCTCTCTCTCTCTCTCTGTCCCTCCATCTGTCCCCATCTATAGATATCCCTATGAATTGCTCCAGGCTACATCTGTCAATCACACAGTGACATGAGTGTGAAAAACTGGTGCATGAAGCAATTATTATTCAGATCGGATCCACTTTAGTTCATGTGTAGATTGGCAGATTTAGCAGGGAAATATGGAGGAGGGAGGGAAAGGGGGAAGGAGAGGGATAGGGGGAAGGAGAGGGAAAGGGGGAAGGAGAGGGAAAGGGTGAAGGAGAGGGATAGGGGGAAGGAGAGGGAAAGGGGGAAGGAGAGGGAAAGGGGCAGTGTAGGTATTGGATGCTTTGAGTATAGACAGGTGGAGGAATAGAGGGGCAGTGTGAGCAAAGAAGGAGTGAGGGGAAAAGGGGGATGAAGTGGAAAAGAGAATGGAGGTGCAGTGGGAGATATTGGTTGAGACAGGTGGAGGAGAAGAGAAAATGTGGTAGATGGGGAGAGGAAAGTGGGGGAAATATGTTGGAGAGAGTGAGAAGGTGGTGGAAAATGAGAGGAGAGAGAGACAGTGGTAAAGAATGATGGGAAAAGGAGAGTAGGCCTCTGCAGTGATATAGCTGTGCCCACACTGCCTATTTGGGAGTCCTACTTTTTTTTTACGTCAACCAGTCCATACTTTTATAAATCTGTGAAACAGGTGCATAGCTTTGACGCAGTGTCATAAGGCAGACACCTGAGGATATTTGAAGATGGGGTGACGTAATCTACAGTAGAGACCTGACCTGGCACACACCTTTCACGCTCCGCTCCAGAGCCCGCAGGCCTCAGAATAGCGCCCTAAACGGTGGACGGTCACGACCGAGTGCGTAATCGATAAACGGACGGCAACCTTTAAATGCAGGCAGCAGCCACTATAACTGTGCCTTGACAACAGTTCACACTGGAATACAAACCACGAATCACTGTCACACGTGCACGCATGCACGCACACACACACACAATGCCGGTGCCCAGCTTTTGAAATGGATGTTTGTCTTGAATCGATATTCTCGCTGCCACATATTTTCACAAGCAGCGCAGCAGCCCAGTCACAGCAATAATGCGGAGGAAAAAAGCAACCAGAGATTCTGGTGTTATCTAATGTTCTGTGAATGACATCTAAAAAATCTGACAGTCACTTAAAAATCTATCAAGCCTACAAAAAAGGCACTGCTCAGTGACTGTGTCTCGGGATTTCAAATGAATGACGCATGTCCCCAAGTGATTTGCACTCATAACTTTTACATGAGCATGACCGGTTAGTGATTATCCCACTAAAAACTCACCAAAGTTTGCTGATACTGGAGCGACCGATTCTCGGCCTTGTCCTTTGCCGGCATCGTCTCAATATCCTCATCCATATGATTTATCCACGGTCCGCATTAATTTGTCACTCAATTTCCTTGCCTTTATACAGCTATAGCCTTCTACACATGTGTAATGTAGCAAGTTATTATCATAGCCTAAGCCGCCGCTGCTACTGAAGAACTAGTGCGATCTATTCCAGATGAGTAGCCGCATATGCGGGTTGTTTAAACGCCGCCTCCCTCCTCCACACGTTGGTACAGTCGGTCCCAGCGGAGTTCGAAGGGAGCGGAGTTGATGTTTTGTGTTTTGCGGGGGTGGTGCAGTGTCCAAGCACAACGAGCTTACAATTATGTTTTGTATTCGTTCCAATAGCTCTTATCTGTTTCTCCTTGAATCTATCAGTCGGCGCACCGGTGTTCTTTTGTCTACAGGTGAGAACTGATGAGTCATAATTTGGGAATAATAGTCTACTCACACTTGTTTAAAGTAAAATAAACTAAAGCAGCCTAGGCTACAGTTTATAAGGGAAGTTTCACATAACTCATGAGCACTCTGGGTGCAAAATTCCCTATGGCACAGATCCAGGATAATCTTAAGCAAATACTATAACCATACATCATGTGCTGAAGAAAAACACTAAACTGATCTTAAATCATAGTCAAAAAGCGATATCGTCCTACCTCAGTTCAAGAGTGCCTCATTTTGGCTCAGTTAATTAAGATGAAATTGATTTCATGATCAACTAACCATGTATTAAGGACTCCTGAATACAAGTAACTGTGACTTCCTGGATAAAGATTAGTCCAATATTTTACAGCATTAGACATGCCCATTAAAAGCAAATTATTATTAGCCGTGATAGAGCAAATGAATCCAGAATAGACTTAATCATGCATGGACAATCAAACTGCCTGATGGAACTACTAACTACAGTATCTGGGAAAAGTCACAAAGACATCTAAATTGGCCTACGGTAATACATTTTTGTGCCCTTCACTATTAGAAAAATTGGTTCTGGATAGGACCAAACAGGGTTCTATTGCTTGCTTCATATATGGCACTCCTAAAGGTTTTTGTAGGGTTATTTGTTCACTGAACCAAAATTGTTTCCATATAAGGTTCTACATGGAACCAATGTCGGTTCTATACAGAACCTTAAGGGACGCCTTACATGAAGCAAGCATAGAACCCTTTTTGGTTCTATCCAGAACAAATTTTTCTAAGAATGTAATACAGCACAGACATTCAGCACCATGGACAGCACCACAGCCACTGAACAGCGCCCAGCACAAAGTTCACAGCTCATGATGAAGATTCATGACAACTGAGGCTAGTTTTGTGAGACTGGGTACAGTAGACATGCTATTGTTCCCATGCCCCTTTCCCTTGAACTTAGATAGGCAATATAATGTACGACTGTTGTAATACTGCTCTCAAGACTACAACATCCACAGACAGTACAGCATCCATGGAGCAGATTAAAGTCGAGTGCCTTGCTCAAGGGCACAATGGAATAATATAACACAGAGGATGCCCACCACATTTCCCCTGTTGCTAGCCCACCTCTCTAACCTCTAGGCTACCTTCAGTGCTGCCCTGTATGGAAGAGCTCTCACAGAAAACATGAACCACTTATCTCTCTGGAGAACGGCAGAAAGAATGGAATATGCTCTCTCTTCTGGACAGTTGTCCTTGCTGAGAACAGCTTCCACACATACAGTGCATTCAGAAAGTATTCACACCCCTTTACTTTTTCCACATTTTGTTACATTACAGCCTTATTCAATAAAAATATATATATTCCTCATCAATCTACACACAATAACCCATAATAACGAAGCAAAAACGTTTTTTTAAACATTTCTGCAAATGTATTTAAAGTAAAAAACTGAAATATCACATTGACATAAGTATTCAGACCCTTTACTCAGTACTTTGTTGAAACACCTTTGGCAGCGATTACAGCCTTGAGTCTTCTTGGGTATGACTGAAAAGATTTTGCATGGGTCATCAGATCCTCAATTGGTTCTACAGTTGCACCATCGAGAGCATCTTGACTGGTTGCATCACTGCCTGGTATGGCAACTACTCAGCATCTGACCGCAAGGCAATACAGAGGGTAGTGCGAATGGCCCAGTACATCACTGGGGCCAAGCTTCCTGCCATCCAGGACCTCTATACCAGGCGGTGTCAGAGGAAAGCCCTAAAAATTGTCAAAGACTCCAGCAACCCTAGTCATAGACTGTTCTCTCTGCTACCACACGGCAAGCGGTACCGGAGCGCTAAGTCTAGGTCCAAGAGGCTTCTATACAGCTTCTACCCCCAAGCCATAAGACTCCTGAACATCTAGTCAAATAGCTACCCAGACTATTCACATTGCCCCCCATACCACTGCCACTCTCTGTTGTAATCTAGGCATAGTCTCTTTAATTAACTCTACCTACATGTACATACTACCTCAAATAACCGGTGCCCCCGCACACTGACTCTGTACCGACACCCCCCTGTATATATTGTTAGTTCTTACCGCTGCTCTTTAATTACTTTTATCTCTTATTTTTATCTGTATTTTTTAAAACTGCACTGTCGGTTAGGGGATCGTAAGTAAGCATTTCACTGTAAGGTCTACTACACCTGTTGTATTCAGCATTTCACTGTAAGGTCTACACCTGTTGTATTCAGCATTTCACTGTAAGGTCTACTACACCTGTTGTATTCAGCATTTCACTGTAAGGTCTACACCTGTTGTATTCAGCATTTCACTGTAAGGTCTACTACACCTGTTGTATTCAGCATTTCACTGTAAGGTCTACTACACCTGTTGTATTCAGCATTTCACTGTATGGTCTACACCTGTTGTATTCAGCATTTCACTGTAAGGTCTACACCTGTTGTATTCAGCATTTCACTGTAAGGTCTACACCTGTTGTATTCAGCATTTCACTGTAAGGTCTACTACACCTGTTGTATTCAGCACATGTGACTAATACAATTTGATTTGATTTGATGACGCTACAAGCTTGGCACACCTGTATCTGGGGAGTTTGTCCCATTCTTCTCTGCACTATCAGGTTGGATGGGGAGCGTCGCTGCACAGCTATTTTCAGGTCTCTCCAGAGATGTTCGATCGGGTTTCCAGTCCTGGCTCTGGCTGGGCCACTCAAGGACATTCAGAGACTTGTCCCGAAGCCACTACTGTGTTGTCTTGGCTGTGTGCTTAGGGTCGTTGTCCTGTTGGAAGGAGAACCTTCTCCCTAGTCTGAGATCCTGAGCGCTCTGGAGTAGGTTTTCATCAAAGATCTCTCTTTCCCTTGATCCTGAATAGTCTCCCAGTCCCTGCCACTGAATAACCTCCCCACAGCAGGATGCTGCCACCACCATACTTCACCGTAGGGATGGTGCCAGGTTTCCTCCAGACGAGTTCAATCTTGGTTTCATCAGACCTGAGAGTCTTGTTTTTCTTGGTCTGAGAGTCCTTTTGGCAAACTCCAAGCGGGCTGTCATGTGCCGTTTACTGAGGAGTTGCTTCCGTCCATTTAAGAATGATGTCATTATGGGGTATTGTGTGTAGATTGATGAGAGAAAATAATCATTGAATCCATTTTAGAATAAGGCTGTAAAGTAACACAATGTGGAAAAAGGGAAGGGATCTGAATACTTTGCGAATGCACTGTGTACTCATTACTCATTGTAAGCCTATGATATACACTGGAGGCTGTATAGCTGCATTCAAGTGACATGCACAGCCCATGGCTTCCCCTGATACTTAAAGCTACACTTTAGCCGGTATACACTGCATGTGTGGTATAGATTTTATCTCACCTCAGATGAGCAATGTTCGGGTCTCAAAGGACCGACTAACCATGGCCTGTAAACAAAAGCATCACTCAGATGCATAACAGCCATACAGATCACACAGCTATGCTTTTGAGTGATTTTTTTTGTTTGTTATTGTTTTTAATGCTTTTGAGTGATCAGGGTAAAGAAGACAGCATATGGAAGCAGTGTCTTCACAAAGTGGATTTCTGGGGAATAGGGATAGATAAATTGCCTGGCTACCCAGACTTCTTGCTCCGCCCAAACGCTCCGCCATGCCCACGGATGTTAGTTTCTTCTTCGCATTGAGTCTGGATCTGAGTGCCTCCCCGAGCCTTCAACGAAAGTGAACACATTCAGGGCCGTCTGATTGGTCCAGAAACTGATGGGTTGGGCCGGAGCCAGAACACATCTGGGTAAAGCCACGGTTTTAAAACTCGTAACTGACTTTTATACTCCGATTGGTTAGAGACGATCCAATTGCTGATGACTTTGTTTAGTACAACACCCCTCTTGCCCTCGTCACCACAAACGACTTCAATGATGGCAGTCTCAGACTAAAGTATGTGGTGAACGACAGAGCAGCGGAAGAATTTAGTGTGAGTCGTCAGGCTAATAGAGAGCTGCTTGGGGGACCATGGGTGGAACAAGAGCCCTCAGCTCTGTTACACCTAATAAAGGCACTGTAATTCAAATGGATTGTAGACTAGAGCTGCAAATGCTAGTTGCTATGCAGAGACATAAAGTACTAGCCCATTGAGTCCATACACTGTTTTGAATCACAGAGTAAAGCTACAGCATCGATTTACAGTACCGCTTTGCATACGTCATCCTCCATCATCACACAGTCAGCGAGTCAATCAGAGGGAAAAGAGACTGCAAGACAGATCATCGAACGGAGCTCCATGACATGAGGACATTGTGAAGAGACAATTGCTAATTTAGTGGCAAGTTTCAAGACATTCAACAATGCTCATATGAGCTTCCCTTACTGAATCTTCTTCTGAGGCCAGCTGTGCCCCAAGGGCAGAAATGTAACGTGATTGGTTAAGTTTAAGCAAGACATGCGATTGGTTAAGGTTAGGGTTAGGGGTTGGGTTATGTTTAGGGAAGAAATGTGGGGAGGGGGAAGGGGTACTAAGCTAACATATGGAATTGTTTCAGGGTGGTCATACCATGGATCATTTAGCTATTTAGAATTGTAGGACCATATATACAAAATATTTGATCAAATATTGAATTTGGACTTTACTACCAAAGCCCATAGAAACGCATTGAATAACACATTCATAAACGGCAAAAAAAGGCAGTCAAATTATAAATCATAAGAAATGTGGTTCTGAAGTATCTGTCCTATATCTAGGAGATATAAGAAAGCTCAAGAAATATTAGTGTTTTTTTTTTACACATATTTAACCCCTTATATTTGTTGGCACAAAACGACCTCCATGCTTCCATTAGTTTGAATGGGTTACCTTCAGACGTGTCCTGTGACTTTTGTGGGGGTCGTAGAACAAAAACGAAGAACACAGTTCGGACTCTACAGATGCTTTCGTGAGAAGGCTGATTTTCAGGATGTCTGATGTTCTGACAAACACAGATGTAGTCAGACCACCTTCCATCGCAGATGTGGAAGGCCGACATAGGTGGATGTGGTAAATTGAGACGCAGCCCATGATATCTCTAGCTTAAACTGACACATTTTGATGGGGATTATTTTTTATTATGTTACTTAGATTGACGCACGGGCTGCTCTTAAGGATTTCAGACCTGGGTTCAAATACATGTGTATTTGAATATCTGATACACAGCCCAAAACAAATACTTTTATTTTAGTTTTTGAATGGTTAAATAGTCTACCTAATTGTATTTGAGAGTTTTTTCTAATACTTATTTCAAATCCTATTTTCAAATGCCTGGGTTAAATGCATGGCAGTGTATTTGAGTCAGTGCATTTGAGTATTGCCAAATATATTTAAATATTCAACTACTTGTCTTTTCAAATAAAATATATCTGAATGCTTGCTCTGACTATACTGTATAGGTCTGTGCGAAAGTTCAGCCACAAAATGTGATTGGTTAAATTTAGGCAAGTAATTCCAAATTATTAAGTTTAGGGTTAGTGTAAGAGTTGGGGTGGTGCACTGCACCACATCCACCACCAACCTTCCCACCTATGAGCTCTGCCCACTGGCTGTTGAGCTTTCAACCAATCACATTCGTTTTGCCCTGGAGGCAGAACTGCCCTTAGAACAAGATAGAATACAGAAAACTACAATCTGCTTCACGTATACCCCATAATCAAAACCGACTTTGGAAACTTTTGAAGATAGTCAACAATGACCTTTCCCTCACCCACTCTGTAGCCTACAAAACTGGGCAATTGATCACTGAATTTGTTTCCATATGAATATTACATGTTGTGGTTTATGTGTTGTGCTGTGCTAATTTGCCATTTCGCTCCAGGCCTTTAGGGCCTTGGAGTATCAGTGGCTCTCATCGTACACAGGATGAAAAGACTGAATTCCCCTGAGAGAAAGAGCCTCTGATTGGCTGACAGAAGAATTCCGCTGCAGTGATGAGGCTGTTGATAGGCTGTTGGCATGGTAATGGAACTGGCTCATGGTAATGGAACAACAAAATCATAGGCCAACACACACACACACACACATTCACAAATATGCAGAAACGTGCACACATAATCCAAGCCATATTTATTTTGACAAAGGCTCAAACTGTGGCAACACAAACATATAATTTTCTTCTCAGTGAGAAAGAGGAGTTATTACGTGTGTTTTGTCTCTCTCTGCAATATCTATTGCTGTAGGTGTGCTTCTGCTTTGAATACCATGCAGGTACTACTGTGGCTGTGTGTTTGAGCAGCTGTATTGTCCTTCCTACAGTAGTGAAACTAGGTGCTCTGCAGTCCCAAGCACCAACACACTGACCCAGTTCAACCTTCAGTCTCAACAGGAACAATCTGGAATAAATACACACCTGTGGAGTTTATTTTGGCACCCCACTATGGGAACAAATTATTCATAAATGGTACGACCTACAGAGATGAATCTGAGAGTAGAGTGTGTGTGTGTGTGTCCATCAGGTGTGTGTGTGTGTGTGTGTGTGTGTGTGTGTGTGTGTGTGTGTGTGTGTGTGTGTGTGTGTGTGTGTGTGTGTGTGTGTGTGTGTGTGTGTGTGTGTCCATCAGGTGTGTGTGTGTGTGCATGTGTGTGTGTGTGTGTGTGTAAACACATGTACATGCACGTGGAGGAGGAGGGTGGACAAGTACCAGTCAGGGAACTGAAGAGAGTCATTTTAGGATTTCCAAGTGGGTCAAACCATTTAAAGAAACCTAAATAAAATCTGCAGACTGGATCATACTCTCTCGATGACATCATCGCAATTTTTGCATGTCAATGAGTGGATTCAATGTCAAAATATGACATACAGGTCTTAGAAGTAGAAACACTTTATTATTATTAAACGTCACAGAAACGACAAGAAAGGAAAGTCCTCTGAGCGAATAAAATAGCCGTTCGCCGTGCGCGTAAATTTCAAGATGAACCGCAGCAATGAGGGACCTTATAAGGACCTTGAGCCCCGACGACGACTTGATGCGGAAAGTGGAATAGGATACATAACCACCTGTACCTCTTCTCCTAACAAGTTTCGGTGTCTAGATAAAGGATGCCAATAGATATATAGCCCAATGTCACTACATTGAACATGATTTCATTTTTGCAATAAAAACATGTTATAGCCTACAGGCTATAGACAATTCAATGTGACTCTGACTCAATAACCGATTTATTTGCCCTCGAGCATGAACACATTACCGAAGTTCAATTGATACTCTATTGATAGGCTACCTGATGAAAACAAGAGGGGAATAATGACAAAATAATTTGACCCATTGTTTTCGTCGTCACCGGGGAAAGACAGGATACCGGAGGCGGTATGGGTGCATGATGGACTTGAGGTTGCCGTGGACTCATTCATACTCACATTTCCCTCGTCCGGCAGTTCGGTTCCTTCGGTGTGTTTATCCTCTTCGAGGCTACGATCCCTAACCGTCAGCTGCGCCCCTCCATCCTTCGTGTAACAGAGTGAATAAAAATGAGGAATATCTCTGCGCGTTTCGTGCATAAACTCCAACTTCCAAGCTTACTTTCCCTCTTGATCAGTGGTCCATCCACAAGCAGAGGCGCTCCACTCCAATCTCCTGTCTCATTCACTCTTCTGCACCTCGGGTAAACGTGAAAACTGGTGGCCTGTTGCTGGTGCCTTGATTGGTTGTGCGCACACAGCACCTCAAACTTCTGAACACTGCTGCGTTCATCCGCGTCGATGCGCATGCATTCAGACAGCAGCTGGCCCCGGAGCGACAGCAGAGCTACCCCGTCAAATGTGAGTGTGTGACTGTGAACGTCATTTTTTGCCAAATTATGTATTATATAAATAATGTATTATATAAATAAGCTCGAGCTGTATCGGCAGCGGCGTAGGCTACCGGGTGTTCGTGATGCAATGCGGGTTCAGTCAGTGCCACGTTTCCCCCTTATCTCCTTGTGAAGAAAGTCCAGACGTGGTTGCCATTATCGGGAGCTGGTGGCGCATTCGTCTTAATTAACGAGCGCCGTTCGAGGTGTCTGCAGATAGATAAAGGCATGGAGGGAGTATCACTATCACTGTCTGGCCGTGTGCAACCTGTGACGGGTGTGCACTCAACACTCTCTCAACACTTCACACAAAGCCGGGCATACAGCCTACTCATTCTCTCTCTCTCTCTCTCTCTCTCTCTCTCTCTCTCTCTCTCTCACACATACACACACACACACACACACACACACACACACACACACACACACACACACACACACACACACACACACACACACACACACACACACACACACACATACTTTCAGTTAATATGGGGTGCAATACGTCTCGAAGTATCATTCTACTGGCTGGCTTGATTGTCCACAAATACGGGGATCAATCAACGTCCACCCTGAGATTTTGCTCTTCCCTCCTATCGAATTGTATCGTCACTGCCTCTCACAGCTGCGACCCGTGGGCATTCGAGTAGCACCCGGTGGAAGATTGAATCCGAGGTGATGACTAACACTTGTTGTTCTCTTCTGTTCCTGAAATATAAATACACAGAGTAGACCTAATGGTTGGCTACTGAGCTATAAAAGCTTCAGCAGGACCGCCACCAGTGTGTAATTCATGAAATCTTGAATTCACCTTGGCATGAAGAACACTGGAACAGTCAAAAGTATTCTCGAGAAAAGACTTAACATTATTTTAATGATAATCCAGATAATTAGCCCTACACCCTTTTCAAACACATATAGCCTAGTAGGATGAATATTCATCACATTTTTATTAGTTGCCCATTATTTTATGATAGGCCTTGCAGGTCTAAATGTTCACCGTTAGCCTATCAATGTCATCCTGTAAGTCCCATTCAGTGGCGACCCGTCATTCAGAGCAGGTGGGGCAGAGCCTGTTTTGAGCAAAAAAAAAATGGGGCTTGCCTGTTTTGCATATATATATATATTATTGAGTTGATAAAACATAGTCTTTTAATTTGTTTTCTTGAGTAAGGCAGCCCCAAAATGCAGGTGTTTCAGCCTAGCTCAGTGCTTTCTGTGGTGGTGGGGCAAGCCAGCAGAAATACGGCGCGTTGGGCTGTGATTGGCTCAGTGTTCTGTCACTCATGGGGACACTACATCACCGCCAAGTCTAAGGGTATACCTCGAAAATTCAAGGCCCTTGGGTGCTGCGATAGAGTGAGCTAACAAGGTAAAAATCTGTTGTTCTGCCCCTGAACAAGGCAGTTAACCCACTGTTCCTAGGCCGTCATTGAAAATAATAATTTGTTCTTAACTGACTTGCCTAGTTTAAAAAAAGGTCAAATAAAAATGTGTAATTTCCAACATGTTGTGTAATGTTTATATCTGATGAGCACTGATAAATTTGATCTATAATTTCTCTTCATTATTTCTCTTCATATGACAAGGAATAAAAAGGATTTGCCAGTAGATTGTCGAATTGATTCATGATGATGACTGCTAGCTAAGGTTTTTCAGTCCAATCAATGCTACTATAGATTTAATGTAGATATAATGTGATTTGACGTCATTTTATCTGTGGCCAATGATCTTGAGCCTTCTTGGATGGGCACCGCCGCGCCACCTTCCTGTTCAAATGAGCACAGCACAACAAGGTGAGTCCAAAAAATGTATTGTATGCTGATGCATAAATGAGGTAATATGCCAGGGAGATATGTATACTGTAGCTAAGAAAGTAATACTAAGTGTATGTTGTGTAGTAAGCTTTTAGTAGCCCATGTGCCTCACCCTAATAATTTAGCCTATTTTCACCTCTAATTTTGCCTACTATTCTGACTTGGTGGTGAACATGTAGCCTTTAACCTATTTTAGAAAAATGTAATCATCGAATATTGTAAGAGCTTTCATTGTCTGCTTATATGCCCCCTTTATTTATCCTCTGGTTCTGACT
This sequence comes from Oncorhynchus kisutch, assembly GCF_002021735.2. Taxonomy (NCBI): domain Eukaryota; kingdom Metazoa; phylum Chordata; class Actinopteri; order Salmoniformes; family Salmonidae; genus Oncorhynchus; species Oncorhynchus kisutch. The sequence continues at coordinate 14,917,121 of NC_034203.2, forward strand.
TGATGTACAGGGAGAACACTGTAAGAACGGCCCATGTTCTGAATTCTGTCGCTGTACATTTCAAAAGTGCTGAACAAATAGTTATATTTACTACGTCCATCCTAGCTCGCTCCTTAATGTCTTAATCGAAATTACGGATCGCCTCTTATCCACTTGTCGTCCCCTTATGGCATAGTTTGTGCATCCCAATTGTCATTAGAAACCACATTTGTTTAAGCAAGTCATCCATATCAGCTATGTTTTTTTAAAGGCAGTAAATGAGGCAGAATTAACTGTTTCGCTGCCAGACAAGGCTCTGCTGATAGCCAGTTGTAGCAGTGGTAATTTGTTGGGACTCTGCTGCTGGGACAGCTTTATGGAGGCCATAACAGTTTGTGGGCACCGTTTGTCAACATTATAGTGCAATTAATGTATTGTTTAGTGTTGTGTAGTGGCTTTGTTGGCATCCATCCCACTTTTTTTTTTTTTTGCCCCACCAAGTTTTACATGCTAAAATTGCCACTGGTCCTGTTGGTGACCCACCTGATGGCACGCTGTCTAAACAGCCCCCACTGTGTGATACCTCTGCAGTCAGCTCAGCTCAGCACTATGACTGAAATATATTTTTAACGAGGCTACTTAAAGCAATTTCCTCTCCTGGCGAATTGCACAGTAGCCGGGCCTTGGTGTCTATTCAGTTTGGCTAGGACTGCAGTGATTATGATGACGGTGTAACCTAGAGGCTAACACTGGGACTCAATCTCCCGAGTGCTGCAGCGGTCTAAGGCACTGCATCTCAGTGTAAGAGGTGTCATTACAGTCCCTGGTTCAAATCCAGGTATCATATCTGGACATGATTGGCCCAGCGTCGTCCGGGTTTGGCCAGGGTAGGCCATTATTGTAAATAAGAATTTGTTCTTAACTGACTTGCCTAGTCCCTTCTGGGACTGGAAGAGTTTGGGCTGACATCCAGAGATGTTTGATCGGGTTCAATTCTGGGCTCTGGCTGAGCCACTCAAGGACATTCACAGGCTTGTCCCGAAGCCACTCCTGCATTGTCTTGGCTGTGTGCTCTATACTTTTCTCCGTTCATCTTTCCTTCGATCTTGACTTGTTTCCCAGTCCCTGTCGCTGTAAAAAATCCCCACATCATGATGCTGCCACCACCATGCTTCACTTCATGGTGCTAGGTTTCCTCCAGATGTGACGCTTGGCATTCAGGCCAAAGAATTCAGACCAGAGAATCTTGTTTCTAATGGTCTGAGTCCTTTAGGTGCCTTTTGCCAAACTCCAAGCGGGCTGTCATGTGTCTTTTACTGAGGAGTGGCTTCCGTCTGGCCACTCTACTATAAAGGCCTGATTGGTGGAGTGCTGCAGAGATGGTTGTCCTTCTGGAAGGTTATCCCATCTCCACAGAGGAACTCTGGAGCTCTGTCAGAGTGACAATTGGGTTCTTGGTCACCTCCCTGACCTGTCTCTTGGTCACCTCCCTGACCAAGGCCCTTCTCCCCCAATTGCTCAGTTTGGCCGGGTGGCCAGCTCTAGGAAGAGGCTTGGTGATTCCAAACTTCATCCATTTAAGAATGATGGAGGCCACTGTGTTCTTGAGGACCTTCAATGCTGCAGACATTTTTTGATACCCTTCTCCAGATCTGTGCCTCGACACAATCCTGTCTCGGAACTCTAAGGACAATTCCTTCGACCTCATGGCTTGGATTTTGCTCTGACAACTGTGGGACCTTATATAGACAGGTGTGTGCCTTTCCAAATAAAGTCCTTTCACTTGATTTTACCACAGGTGGACTCCAATCAAGTTGTAGAAACATCTCAAGGATAATCAATGGAAACAGGATGCATCTGAGCTCAATTTCGAGTCTCATAGCAAAGGGTCTGAATACTTATGTAAATAAGGTATTTCTGTTTTTTTTTTAATACAGTTTAAACAATTCTAAAAACCTGTTTCAGCTTTGTCATTTTGGGTTATTGTGTTGTGTTGAAGAGCCGTTGTGTTGAAACACTGTGCGATGTTTAACAGTGAGAATGGCAGAATGGTGAACTTACTAAATGACTGAGAGTTTGACTGTGTTATATTAGAATATATATAGAATATATATATATATATATATATATTATATTATATTAGAATAAGGCTGTAAGTCAATGGGTCTGAATATTTTCCGAATGTACTGTACCTCTCTGGATGGTCACACACGGGATGTCTCCTAAGCATGTAGCTAAAACAACAACAAAAACCGGTCCTAGACAGTGAGTGAGTGAGTAAGAGAGACAGAGAGAGATAGAGAGGGGGGAGTGTGTGTGTGTGTGTGTGAGTGTGAGAGAGAGAATGAGAGAGATTTTTGGGAGGGAAATTCTTTGAAAGTGAAAGTGCTTTACATGGTTTGCATACTTGAGTGACTATGTAAATTGTAGATTAGAAGATTATGTTGTCAGTGATTAAAAATATATAAAGTTGATACAATAGAATCCTAAGCTTCAGGCCTACCATTTCCTCTATACTCCATGCCTAAAGCAGATACGTGCTAACAGCTATGGAAGAATTCCAATCGCTTGATTGATCAGCTGTGCACACCAAAGAATTAGATTGAACCATTTCACAATAATAAACCCTTAACTCTGGTGGAAGTAGGCTAGGTAGCCCATCAACATATTATCCTCTGAACATTGGATGATATTTCTGTTGATGAGGCATTGTCATTGAGAGAGAGAGAGAGTGAGAGAAAGTTACTAAATGACAGGGGACAGACGTAAGAATAGGAGATCCTTGATATTCGTTCTCGTGACCCTTTGGCATATGGAAATGACGTGCAACAGGAAAGTTGAGTGCGCTCTGGGACTTGATAATGCCCGCCCTTCCGGCCATGAAAATGTAGGAAGGGCGCGAGGACGATAGAGGGGACACAACGTACTTCAGACATGCAGAAGGTAATTCGGAGTGGCAAGGATATATTGCGACTGAAGACAGTTAACCAGATTTGTTTTAAATGGACCACATGAATGGACATCAGAAGCAACCGAGAGGGGCATGGCGTTAAGCAGTGAGTATTCAGAGAGTGACCATTCACAGGGGTTTCATAATTAACTGAACTAATGGGTAAAATCAAACTATCATGAGCCTGTGTCTTTGGGGACAAATACAAGTTGACTGAAGTTGACTGAATTTAATTGCCCAGCCAGGGCCAGTGACCAATAGCAAAGAGTTTCTTAAATGGGTTTAATATGTATGTACAGTTGAAGTCGGAAGGTCACATACACCTTAGCCAAATACATTTAAACTCAGTTTTTCACAATTCCTGACATTTCATCCTAGAAAAATTCCCTGTCTTAGGTCAGTTAGGATCAGCACTTTATTTTAAGAATGTGAAATGTCAGAATAATAGTAGAGAGAATGATTTATTTCAGCTTTTATTTCTTTCATCACATTCCCAGTGGGTCAGAAGTTTACATAAACTCAATTCGTATTTGGTAGCATTGCCTTTAAATTGTTGAACTTGGGTCAAACATTTCAGGTAGCCTTCCACAAGCTTCCCACAATAAGTTCGGTGAATTTTGGCCCATTCCTCCTGACAGAGCTGGTGTAACTGAATCAGTTTTGTAGGACTCCTTGCTCGCACACGCTTTTTCAGTTCTGCCCACAAATATTCTATAGGATTGAGGTCAGGGCTTTGTGATGGCCACTCCAATACCTTGACTTTGTTGTCCTTAAGCCATTTTGCAACAACTTTGGAAGTATGCTTGTGGTCATTGTTCATTTGGAAGACCCATTTGCGACCAAGCTTTAACTTCCTGACTGATGTCTTGAGATGTTGCTTCAATATATACACATAATCTTCCTACCTCATGATGCCATCTATTTTGTGAAGTGCACCAGTCCCTCCTGCAGCAAAGCACCCCCACAACATGTTGCTGCCACCCCCGTGCTTCACGGTTGGGATGGTATTCTTCGGCTTGAAAGCATCCCCCTTTTTCCTCCAAACATAACGATGGTCATTATGGCCAAACAGTTCTATTTTTGTTTCATCAGACCAGAGGACATTTCTCCAAAAAGTACGATCTTTGTCCCCATGTGCAGTTGCAAACTGTAGTCTGGTTTTTTTATGGTGGTTTTGGAGCAGTGGCTTCTTCTTTGCTGAGCGACCTCTTCAGGTTATGTCGATATAGGACTCGTTTTACTGTGCACATAGATACTTTTGTACCTGTTTCCTCCAACATCTTCACAAGGTCCTTTGTTCTGGGATTGATTTGCACTTTTGCACCAAAGTATGTTTATCTCTAGGAGACAGAACGTGCCTCCTTCCTGAGCGGTATTACGGCTGCATGGTCCCATGGTGTTTATATTTGCGTACTATTGTTTGTATAGATGAACGTGGTACCTTCAGGCGTTTGGAAATTGCTCCCAAGGATGAACCAGACTTGTGGAGGTCTACAATTTTTTTCGGAGGTCTTGGCTGATTTCTTTTGATTTTCCCAAGTAAGGAGGCACTGTTTGAAGGTAGGCCTTGAAATACATCCACAGGTACACCTCCAATTGACTCAAATTATGTCAATTAGCCTATCACAAGCTTCTAAAGCCATGACATAATTTTCTGAAATTTTCCAAGCTGTTTAAAGGCACAGTCAACTTCGTGTATGTACACTTCTGACCCACTGGAATTGTGATACAGTGAATTATAAGTGAAATAATCTGTCTGTAAACAATTGTTGGAAAAATTACTTGTGTCATGCACAAAGTAGATGTCCTAACCGACTTGCCAAAACTACAGTTTGTTACAAGAAATTTGTGCAGTGGTTGAAAAACGAGTTTTAATGACTCCAACCTAAGTGTATGTAAACTTCCAACTTCAACTGTATGTGTCCAGGACTGCTGCTGCTGTGCATGGTAGCCTCTGAGGTGTGGGATGCTGAGACCAGGCCCATAGACTTTGTGTGTGACAGAGAGTCCCGGAGGGACCTAAACACTGTGGCAGACATGGAGGCTGCATTGGTGAGGCTAAACCTGTATGTTTTAAACAATCTGCCATATACGTTACCTTTAACACAGAGAGTAGCTGTCTGTCTGTCTGTCTGTCAGTCTTACCTCTCTCCTTTAATGTCTGTATGCTTCTATCCTCTCTTCAGGCTGATTGTGATGTCTTGAAGACCCTGCCGTCCCCCATTCAGCTCCCCTGCATCAAGGTTCACAAGGCTTCCTGGGAGAGGAAATCGGTACGCTATCAAACACTTCAACCTCTGCTTCTCAAGGCAGATGATTTGTTTTCCTCGGTTCAGTAGCATCCAATTGTGGCAATAATTTGATGTTTGTATCTCTCTCTCTGTATGTGTGTGTGTGTGTGTGTGTGTGTGTTTGCATGTGCGTGTTTGCATGTGTGTGTTTGCATGTGTTATCTGTGTGTGTGTGTGTGTGTGTTTGCATGTGTTATCTATGTGTGTGTGTTTTTACCACAGGCTCAGGAGAAGAGGAGGGACATAGCTGTGTCTCTGGGTGCTCTGACTGGGAGTGTGAGGGTGGTTAGGACACTGAGCCAGCCTGGCTGTGCCTCAACTCTTCTGGAGAGGCTGGAGCATACTGTCAACAACTACCTACACATAGTCACACACCTGGACATCACGGTAAGAGATAATAATAAATACATACACAGACATATATATATATATACACACAGTGCATTCAGAAGGTATTCAGACCCCTTCACTTTTTTCCAATTTTGTTACATTACAGCCTTATTCTAAAATTAATTAAATATTTTTTTTCTCATCAATCTACACACAATACCCCATAATGACAAAGCAAAACAGGTTAAAAAAAATTGGCAAATGTATTAAAAATTCAAAACAGAAATACCTTATTCACTTAAGTATTCAGACCCTTTTCTATGGGACTCTAAATTGAGCTCAGGTGCATCCTGTTTCTATTGATCATCCTTGAGATGTTTTTACAACTTGATTGGAGTCCACCTGTGGTAAATTCAATTGATTGGACATGACACACACACCTGTCTATATTAAAGTCCCACAGTTGACAGTGCATGTCAGAGAAAAAACCAAGCCATGAGGTCAAAGGAATTGTCCGTAAAGCTCAGAGACAGGATTGTGTCAAGGCACACATCTGGGGAAGGGTACCAAAACATTTCTGTACCATTGAAGGTCCCCAAGAACACAATGGCCTCCATCATTCTTAAATGGAAGAAGACTCTTCCTTGAGCCGGCCACCGGCCAAACTGAGCAATTGGGGGAGAAAGGCCTTGGTCAGGTCAGGGAGGTGATCAAGAACCTGATGGTCACTCGGACAGAGCTCCAGAGTTCCTCTGTGGAGATGGGAGAACATTCCAGAAGGACAACCTTCTCTGCAGCACTCCACTAATAAGTTCTTTATGGTAGGGTGGCCAGACGGAAGCCACTCCTCAGTAAAAGGCACTTGACAGCCCACTTAGTTTGCCAAAAGGCACCTAAAAACTCTCAGACCAGAAACAAGATTCTCCGGTCTGATGAAACCAAGACTGAACTCTTTGGCCTGAGAGCTAAGCACTGGAGGAAACCTGGCACCATCCCTACAGTGAAGTATGGTGGTGGCAGCATCATACTGTGGGGATGTTTTCAGCGGCAGGGACTGGGAGACTAGTCAGGATCGAGGGAAAGACGAACGGAGCAAAGTACAGAGAGATCCTTGAAGAAAACCTGCTCCAGAGCACTCGGGACCTCAGACTGGGGCGAAGGTTCACCTTCCAACAGGACAATGATGCTAAGCACACAGCCAAGACAACACAGGTGTGGCTTCGGGACAAGCCGGTGAATGTCCTTGAGTGGCCCAGCCAGAGCCGGATTGAACCCGATCGAATTTGTCAGGAGACCTGAAAATAGCTGTGCAGCGACGCTCCCCATCCAACCTGACAGAGCTTGAGAGGATCTGCAGAGAAGAATGGGAGAAACTCCCCAAATACAGGTGTGCCAAGCTTGTAGGGTCATACCCAACAAGACTCAACGCTGTAATCACTGCCAAAGGTGCTTCAACAAAGTACTGAGTAAAGGGTCTGATATTTCCATTTTTTTTTTTTATACATTACTAAAAATGTCAAACTGTTTTTACTTTGTCATTATGGGGAATTGTGTGTAGACTAATGAGGGGAAAAAATATTTAATCAATTTTTTAATAAGGCTGTAATGTAACAAAATGTAAGTCAAGTCAAGCAGCCTGAATACTTTCAGAATGCACTGTGTGTGTGTGTACAAACACACCCACATGCAATTTTATTCATTTGGTAAACAAACACATCCATTTCGCCGCCCACACGTAGTTAGCCTATCAGTGTTGCTAAGTCACTATCGTTTCCATATGAAAAAGGCAGTATCCTGTCTTTTTCCAGGAATCTCTCATTGACTCCCTCTCATTTCATATGTAGCTGTGACCCCGACGACCCCTGCTCTTCCTTCCCCAGGAAGAAAAGCAGATAGCAGGGCATACCTTCCCCATGACAGAGGCACAGCCACGTAGGCCGAGCCTAGAGTGCTTATGCAAGGGACAGGCCATTCACCAGTAACATTTGTCATAAGACTAGCTAGAAACGAGCAAAACAGAACAGTTGTTTCTTTCCAATTGGCATTCACAATGTGTGTCTTGAGTGTGTCTCATTCTCATCACACAATGTCAACAAAAGGCTTTCATGTGTATTATCAAATTACCAATGCAGACTCCAGCTCTAAATCAACAAATGCTTAGGCAAAGTTAATAGCGTTTGTAATGGAAACTTGTTGGGAATGTACAGGTTCCATATTTGGACATGTGGGTGATTCCTCAAAATGTAAATCCATAGAAGGAAGAAGGATTGTTTATGTGACGTCTGTATCTTAAAGCATTATTGAGAAATAGTATACACTGAACAAAAATATAAAAACAACATGTAAAGTGTTGGTCCCATGTTTCTTGAGCTGAAATAAAAGATCCCAAATATTTTTTTAGATGCACAAAAAGCTTATTTCTTTCTAATTTTGTGCACATATTTGTTTACATCGCTGTTAGTGAGCATTTTTGTCCATTGCCAAGATACGCCACACCTGTCAGGTGGATGGATTATCAAGAAGCTGATTCAACAGCATGGTCATTACACAGGTGCACCTTGTGCTGGGGACAATTAAAGGTCCGCTCTAAACTGTGCAGTTTTATCACACAACACAATTCCACAGATGTCTCAAGTGTTGAGGAAGCCATAAGCCGCCTCCTACATTGTTTTAGGGAATTTGGCAGTATGTCCAACCGGTCTCACAACCAACCGGTCTCGCAAGACCATGTGTAATCATACCACCCCAGGATTTCCACTTCCGTTTTTTTCACCTGCGGGATCGTCTGAGACCAGTCACCCAGACAGATGATGAAACTGTGGCTTTACACAACCGAAGAATTTCTGCACAAACTGTCAGACACCTTCTCAGGGAAGCTCATCTAGGTGCTCGTCATCATTGACCTGACTGCAGTTCTGCATCATAATCGACTTCAGTGCGCAAATGCTCACCTTCGATGGCCACTGGCACTCTGGAGTAGTGTGCTCTTCATGGGTGAACCACAGTTTCAACTGTACTGGTACCAGATGCAATCGTTCCTCTTAAGAAGTGTAAGGACCCTTCTATGGATTACATTTAGTGAAAATCTAAAATATTAAGGTCTTTTTAGTTCTCGTTTAGTGAGGAATCACCCAGGTGTGTTATATTTTTGTTAAACTGACGATCTCTCTTCCTCCATTCTCCCCCCCCCCCCCGTTCTCCCGCTCTTTCCATCCTACCTATACCCCACCTTGTCCCTCTTCCCCCTGGTCCTACAGGGGTCTGTGGAGAGCCCAGTGTTGTCCTGTACCCCTCAGAGTACCCACAGCCTGAGCACTGTTCTGTGGACTTTCAGCAGACTGCTCACTGGCAAGCTGGAGTGGCTTATGGCTGATCTGACCCACAGGTGCCCCAGAAGATGATGGAGAGGCAACAAGGAGAGGAAGCTGCTTAAGGGTATTGAGATGCAGCCACATAGAGAGAGCTGCTTTAGAGTATTGAAACGGGCCCAAAGAGCAAAGTAGACGAAAAGAGGGAACTGCTTTAGATTATTGAGATGCCCCCAGAGAGGAGACGAGGAGAGGGGAGCTGAAACAACCCCCTGCCACACAGCAAGCAGCCTTTTGTCTGACTGATAATGAAAACATGTTTGATGAAACATGGAGATACGTTACCCTCTGCTGGTCATTATTTGGAACTAGAGTTCACTCTTTCAGGCTTCAGCGTGGACTGCAGTACTACTACTACTACAAGGACAAAAGGAGTAAGAAGAATGTATGTGTTGACACAATGACATCATGATTGATGAAATGAAGGACTATTTGATGGCTTGCAATGTATGGCACCTACCAACAGAGTATTTGGAACAAGTGTGAAGCAATTGGAGTCCTTATTTGGATGCGATCATATACTAGTCCGCTTTTAGTATTTTTATATATTGTTCACTGTACATAACATTGGTTTTAAAACTGTATTTTCATTAAGGAATTAATCAGGCTATATAAATATTTCCTTATACTTGTGTGAAATTATTCAAATGTTAAATCCACAAATGAAATTGTAGCCTGCCTACACTCAAAAAATCCTGTCTCATAAAATGCCACATTTTACGCATAATGTTTTAATTCAACTTCTGTGAAAGTAATACAAATACTCGCTGAAACCAACCAGCTGTTGTACAATTTTGGGGTCATGAGGTGATCAAGGAGGGACCATCACTAATTGGATAAACAACAAAATGTTACACATGGGCGTGGTCAATAAAAGACTGACAGATAGGAAGAGCTTTTGCAGGGATGGTGGCAAGTAGTGTGGATGAAATGGAAGAAATGGAGAGAAGATTGGAGAAGATTGGAGAAGCAACAGCTGTGCTGGAGTGCGATCACTATGGGTGATTTTTCTGATGATACAGAGTGGAATGATGATGTTCAAGAATCTGAATGGTCTGTAATAGAAAGACATAGGAAGAAGAGATCATGATACTGAAAGGTAGGACATTTCTCGCATGAGTAGCCTCGTTTCACTGCCAAAAATGATCTGAATGTAGGATAACAGGGACTCTCAGCAACTATATTCAATGTGCCGGACAAATTTGAGGCTATGATTAAGAAGTTGGAGCTGTTCTCTGTCTGCATTAACAAGGACAACACACAGGTCTTTCCATTTATTGTATGTTTACTTTTTTTTGTGTGCAAATGAACTCAAGCTTATGGACAATGTCAAATGTGATATAACGAAGCACCTGAGTGAGTTGAGTGCGCAATTACGCAGGTACTTTCCCGAAACGGATGGCACAAACAACTGGATTCGTTATCCCTTTCATGCCCTGCATCCAGTTCACTTACTGATATCTGAAAAAGAGAGCCTCGAAATTGCAACAATCGGTTCTGTGAAAATGTTATTTAATCAGAAGCCACTGCCAGATTTCTGGATTGGGCTGTGCTCAGAATATCCTGCCTTTAAGACCCTGATGCCCTTTGCAACCATGTACCTATGTGAGTGTGGACTCTCGGCCCTCACTAGCATGAAAGCTAAATACAGGCATAGACTGTGTGTGCAAAAAGGCTGAGACTCTCTCTAATACAACCCAACATTACAGAGTTACTGTATGTGCATCCTTTCAAGCACACCCTTCTCATTAACCTGTCGTGAGTGATTCACCATTTTTGATGAACAAATAAGGTTTTATATGAAAGATGGTTAAATAAAGAGCAAAATTATGTATTATTATATTGTTATTTGTGCCCTAGTCCTATAAGAGCCCTTTGTCACTTCCTATGAGCCGGGTTGTGACAACAACTCACACTCATTCCTATGTTTAGTGTGTGTGTGTGTGTGTGTGTGTGTGTGTGTGTGTGTGTGTGGCACACACAAAAACAACATTTGAGGGTGCGCTGACCCTGGTGCTAGAGAGGGTACAGCTGGAGGTTGAATGTTTGAAGGGGTACCAGACTATTAAAAAGTCTGGAAACCACTGTGATAGGTTAAGGGGAGTCATCACTGGAGTCTCAATATCTATGGCCACAGATGATATCAAAGAAAATGTGAAGGGAGGCAGAGTGATTGAGGCCAAAAGGTTGATCAGTAGGAAAGAGGGTCAAAGTAGTGAAAGCTTATCAGTGATGCTGAGGTTTGAGAAAGTCTTGCCAGGACATGTACAGATAAGATTCCTTAGTGTCAATGTTAGAGAATTTTTGTCCATATGCACTGCAGTGTTTTAAATGCCAAAGAATGGGACATGAAGCTGTTCAGTGTAAAGGAATGTGTGGTGTCAAAGGACACTTTGATAATGAATAAAGTTGACTTCATAGCTTTTATTGGGAAGGTTATCAATACGACTCGGGTTGTGTAAAGCAGAAATGTCAGGTTGAAGGTTATTGTGGAGACCGCAAAGGAGAAATTGGGGGTAACAGATGTGTTACCGTTGAAATGGTTGTTGACATGCTGTTGACAGCTGGTCGTTTCAGCATGATCTAGATAACGTTTAATGGGGTTGGGGAGGGGGTTTTGGGGAGGAGGAAGGGTGTGGTAGAAGTTTAGGGATTTATTTGGTTTTGAATTTTATTTTCATGGTAGTACAGAATTTGGAAGATCATGATTGATCATACAATCCAGCACAGTAGGTGGCAGCATGCACTTTAAACGTTTGATTGCGGACCGCCATGTTATCATGGAAGAAGAAGAGCTTTTGCAGCAGTGCTTAAAGTTGACAATCTAGGTGATGAATGTAAGGAAGAAAATCTAAGAATGCATGAAGATGTATAGCGTAAGAAGTGGGATTCTGGAGAATGACTGGATGCTGGATTAACCATGTTTGAAATAACAAGGGGTGTGGTTGTACTGCTCCAGGTGAGGATCCATTATGCTACATTATGTTTAAACATCTGCCTACAGAAGTTTTGGGAACGATTTTGAGTTTATTTAACAAAATATCGAGGACAGGAGAGCTACCATCAGGATGGAAACGTGCTGTGGATTTGCCTTTTGTGAAGCCTGGTAAAGATCCATCCTGTCCTGCTCGTTATAGACCTATTGCACTTACAGCAAATCTCTGTAAATTAGTGGAACAGGTTATTGTAGGCATGTTGGTGTATTATCTTGAACATTATTTATCGTACTTTGATTGTCCACATTTTATGGGTGCTTTTTATTTATTAATTTTATTTATTTCACCTTTATTTGTATATGGTTCTGCGGCTTTTACATCGCTGTTGTGCCATCATAGGATGCAAGCTAGGGCACTCAGGATGTGCGATGGTGCATCTAAAACTACACCGGTTCAGGCTTTACAGTACATCACTGGGGCTAAGCTGCCTGTCATCCAGGACCTCTACACCAGGTGGTGTCAGAGGAAGGCCCTAAAAATTGTCAAAGAACCCAGACACCCCAGTCAGAGACTGTTCTCTCTACTACCACATGGCAAGTGGTACCGGAGTACCAAGTCTAGGACAAAAAAAAAACGTTTTTACCCCCAAGCCATAAGACTCCTGAACAGGTAATCAAATGGCTACCTGGACTATTTGCATTGTGTGCCCCCCCCAACCCTTCTTTTTACGCTGCCTCTACTCTCTGTTTATCATATATGCATAGTCACTTTAACTATACATTCATGTACATACTACGTCAATTGGGCTGACCAACCAGTGCTCCCGCACATTGGCTAACCGGGCTATCTGCATTGTGTCCCACCCACCACCCGCCCACCCCTCTTTTACACTACTGTTGCTCTGTTAATCATATATGCATAGTCACTTTAACCATATCTACATTTACATACTACCTCAATCAGCCTGACTAACCGGTGTCTGTATGTTGCGTTGCTACTGTATATAGCCTTGCTACTGTATATAGCCTTGCTACTGTATATAGCCTGTCTTTTTACTGTTGTTTTATTTCTTTACCTACCTACTGTTCACCTAATACCTTTTTTGCACTATTGGTTAGAGCCTGTAAGTAAGCATTTCACTGTAAGGTCTACACCTGTTGTATTCAGCATTTCACTGTAAGGTCTATACCTGCTGTATTCGGCGCCTTTGACAAATAAACTTTGATTTGAGATACTGGGGAAATGCCACTATCCCTTAGAAGAGTTAAGGTAACTCTGGCATACTGGGCAAGACTGAAGGGTAGTATGGTAGATCCTTCTACGCTAACAGTATTGGAATATGCACGATATCAAAAGAGGGGTTCTGGCCCAGAGATTGGAAAAGGGATTGATGAATTATGGACTCAGAGATATTGTAATAAGGCCATCTGTGTCAATAGGAAATGTGCCATTGTGCTTTTATTCAAGACCACGTGTTGATCTTAACCTGACCGAAGAAAAGAAACAGTGGTGTGAAGAAGATAATGTAGGAGCACTAGTGGATCAATATATTAGTAATCAGTTGTATTATCGTCTTGTAGTGTATACAGACGGTTCAAAGGATCCCTTGAATGGGAAGACGGGAGCAGGTGTATTTATGCAGGTGTATTTCCTGAGTTCCATGTTAATCTATGCAACAGACTGACAAATGATTGATCTGTATATTCAACAGAAATGGTTGCGATTGTTGTTGGATTGCAATGGACAGAGGAGGTGCAACCAAGAAGAGTAGTAATGGGGCAGACTCTGCATCAGTTTTGTGTAGTTGAAGATCTGGAAAGTTGGAACGTAAGGATGTATGGTTACAAAAAGTGATGTTACAAAGAAATGCTATTGAAATTCAGTTCTGTTGGATTCCGGCGTGGTAATTCCAACAATGTTTGGCATTGTTGACTACATTAAAATAGGAGAATATGGGGGACTTTACATGCTAGCATACACACACACACACACACACACACACACACAGACCTACAGTATTTGACTATTTTCTCCGGTCTGTTTGTGTAGCGGTCATGGTGGGCCAGTGTGGGATGTACCAGTCCATAGCCATGTTCATAGTGGCATACCTCATCAGTTTGACTGTTCTGTCGGTCAGTGCCATCGCCAGCGGGGCTCTGGATGCTGGCTGCGCCTACTGTGTCCTTAGCACCACTGATCTTGGACCAGGTGTTGCCTGCTGAATACTGGTGGTCTCTGCTCTATGGCAAGGCCATTCTTCTCTGCCTCTTCTGTCGGGTAAGATAGTTCTCTCTCTCTCCTCTGCTTCCTTAGAGGCCTGCTGGAAACTCCCTAGCCTGTACACACTGGGAGAAAGGAAAGAGAAATGTGATGCAGTGTGTCTCTTCCTAGGGATGCATTATACCCTATTTCCTATATAATGTACTAGGTTTTGTTTGCAAACTATACATGATGACATCTACATATACTGTCATTTCAGATTAGCGCTCACATCTATGCCAAGGCCGTCTTCCTAATTTTCAATAATCGTCATGTCGCTCCTGGCCACCTTCATCCTCAGTTTCTTTGCTGTGGGCCCGCGGGACATCACGCTGCCCTACGCTCCTGGTGCCAACGCTACCACCGGCCTGGGCACTGCCAACTTCACTGATCATTGCCTGGCAACCCTGAGGGACAACCTGTGGGGGGAGTATAGGATGTTTTGTTGGGGTGTGGTTGCATGCCAGGGGTTGGGCTATGTAGAGGCCTGATGGACATCTTTTGAGCATATCCATCAAAAGTACCTAAACACCATTTTCACTAGGGCTGCATCCCAAACCACTCTTTTGCCCCTTTTGCCTCCTCCTCCATATGCACAAGTTAACCATCACTAGCTGGCTTCCACCCGGTTACGCAACCCTGCACCTTAAAGGCTGCTGCCCTATAGACTTATAGAAGAGTCCCTATAGAAGAGTCACTGGCCACTTTAATAATGGAACACTAGTCACTTTAATACTGTTTAAATAATGTTTACATACTGCTTTATAGTGTATACTCTATTCTATTCTACTGTATTTTAGTCAATGCCACTCTGACATTGCTCATTCTAACATTTATATATTTCTTAATTCCATTCTTTTACTTTGAGATGTGTGTGTATTGTTGTGAATTGTTAGATACTACTGCCCTGTTGGAGCAATTTCGCTGCACCCGCAATAACATCTGCTAAATATGTGTAAGTGACAAATACAATTTGATTTAATGCACAAGTTACCCAAATTAGAGGGTGTAGGGGCTAACTAGACCGAGACAGCAAGGCTGCAGGCTCCAGAGCGAAGTGCTATCCCAACACGCACTGCAATATGTTTTTTTCATACAAAATAACACAAAAATGGCAAATACCTCCCAAATAATGTTTATCTGTTACTGAGGTTTAGATCTTGTAAAATGACAGTGGGAAATTGTTCATTTGAATCTTCATTTGTGTTTTATTATGAAATGAGGGCTGGTTTGGTATTCACCGTAGACCTGTAATCCTATACGCTTTGTTTACACGGGCAGCCCTACTCTGATCTTTTGCCCAATTATTGACAAATGGGTTGATCTGATTGTTCAAGATTTGATATGATTGGTCATAAAACACCAATTATTGGATGAAGATCAGGGCAACGTTCAGATACCAAACATTCTTGAACGTTGCAGATAGAAATGCCATGAATAGAGCTGACGTGATTCCTTATTCTAAATATGAGGCATGTTTGATCTACATAGCCTATTTCTATCTGAACGTTCCAAATTGTTCCAATTCTACAGAACACTCCACGAATTGGGCTGCCTGTGTAAACGCAGCCATAATAGTTCAGAAATCCAAATCAGCAATATCTTGGCTTTGGAGATTGTCTTGATAGATGTTAATGTATTCTGTGATCTCTTCTCCTCTCCCAGCTGACTACACAGGAGACTACACCACAGGCACCATGATGACATTTCCACTGTGTTTGCTGTCATGTTCAACGGCTGTACAGGCATCATAGTTCTAGTTCCAACATGTCAGATGAGACTAAGGGCAGACATTGGCAGAAGTTCAGCGTACATGATGTGAGTGTTTTAGCAGACCTGAGTGCAAATGCTATTTAGGGTATTTCAACAACTTTCAAAGACATTTGGAAGTTGGTATTTAGATGTTTTTTATTTGAGAAGACAAGTAGTTGAGTATATGAATGTATTTTAAAATACTCTAATACACTAATTAAAATACTCCCTTGCATTTAACCAGGTATTTGAAAATACTTTAAAATAGTAGGCTATTTATAGGAAATTATTTCAAAATTCTTCCAATAGAAGTTGGCCGGCCTGGGGCCACATTATTTGAAAGTACTTAAATACACAGAAAATAAGTATTTAAATAACAAATACTGAAATACCATTAAAAAAAAAAACTGGTCTGGTGTTTAGACATAATATTTTGTCACTGAAGCCATTTTTATTATACACTGAGCGTACAAAACATTACACCTGCTCTTTCCATGACAGACTGACCAGGTGAACCCAGGAGAAAGCTAGGATCCCTTATTGATGTCACTTGTTAAGTTCACTTCAATCAGTGTAGATGAAGGGGAGGAGACAGGTTAAATAAGGATTTTCAAGCACTGAGACATGGATTGTGTATGTGTGCCATTCAGAGGGTGAATGGGCAAGACAAAAGATTCAGTGGCTTTGAACGACATATGGTAGTAGGTGCTAGGCGCAATGTTTGTGGCAAGAGTTTCCCGTGTGTATTAAGGAGGGTTCACCACCCAAGGACATCCAGCCAACTTGACACAACTGTGGGCCAGCATCCCTGTGGCACGCATTCGAATCCTTGTAGAGTCCACGCCCCGACGAATTGAGGCTGTACTGAGAGCAAAATGGGTGCAACTCAGTATTAGAAAGGTGTTCCTAATGTTTTGTGTGTGTGTGTGTCTCTCGCTCTCTCATTTAGCAATGTTTTTTCCAAAATAACTTATTAATGCGTGGACTCTCTCCTCTCTCTCTCTTACTCTACTCCAGGGGACCTGAAGAGCCCAAGCCCAAGTCCTCAGGGGAACCCTGGCAGCAGTCATCTTAACCTTCATCTCCTACAGTATTCCTGCTCAGCCTGCTGGTGGCCTACTCCTGTGACCGGTCAGCACACACAGGCTTACACACAAGCACATACAGTGGCAAGAACAAGTATGTGAATCGTTTTGAAATACCTGGATTTCCTCTTAAATTGGTCATAAAATTTGATCTTATCTTCATCTAGGTCACAACAATTGACAAACGGTCTGCATAAACTAATAACACAAACAATTCTACGTTTTCATGTCTTTATTGAACACACCGAGTAAACATTCACAGTGCAGAGTGGAAAAAGCATGTGAGCCTTTGGATTTAGCATCTCAATCTCGGGTTGAGGTCAGGACTCTGACATGGCCACTCCAGAAGGTGTATTTTCTTCTGTTGAAGCCATTCTGTTGATTTACTTCTGTGTTTTGGGTCATTGTCCTGTTGCATCACCCAACTTCTGTTGAGCTTCAATTTGTGGACAGAAGCCTTACATTCTTCTGCAAAATGTCTTGATAAACTTGGGAATTCATTTTTCTGTCCATGATAGAAAGCTGTCCAGGCCCTGAGGCAGCAAAGCAGCTCCAAACCATGATGCTCCCTCCACCATACTTTACAGTTAGCATGTGGTTTTGATGTTGGTGTGCTGTGCCTTTTTTTCTCCACACATAGTGTTGTGTGTTCCTTCCAAACAACACAACTGTAGTTTTATCTGTCAACAGAATATTTTGCCAGTAGCGCTGTGGAACATCCAGGTGCTCTTTTGGCTTCTTCTGTGTTGTTCTCCCATGAACACCATTCTTGTTTAGTGTTTTACGCATCGTAAACTCGTCAACAGAGATGTTAGCATGTTCCAGAGATTTCTGTAGGTCTTTAGCTAACACTCTAGGATTCTTCTTAACCTCATTGAGCATTCTGCGCTGTGCTCTTGCAGTCATCTTTGCAGGACAACCACTTCTAGGGAGAGTAGCAACAGTGCTGAACTTTCTCCATTTATAGACAATTTGTCTTACCATGGACTGATGAACATTAAGGCTTTTAGAGATACTTTTGTAACCCTTTCCAGCTTTATGCAAGTCAACAATTCTTCATCTTAGGTCTTATGAGATCTCTTTTGTTCGAGGTATGGTTCACATCAGGCGACGCGCCTTGTGAATAGCAAACTCAAATTTTGTGAGTTTTTATGGGTCAATGCAGCTCTAACCAACATCTCCAATCTCGTCTCATTGACTGGACTCCCGGTTAGCTGACTCCTGACTTCAATTAGCTTATGGAGAAGTAATTAGTCTAGGTGTTCACATACTTTTCCAACCTACACTGTGAATGTTTAAAGGATGTATTCAAAATAGAGAAAAATATAATGTTTGTTATTAGTTTAAGCACACTATTTGTCTATTGTGACCTAGATGAAGATCAGATCAAATTTTATGACCAACTTAAGAGGAAATCCAGGTATTTCAAAAGGGTTCACATACTTTTTCTTGCCACTGTATGTATGTACACATATGCAGACACCTGTTCACACACAACTGCATACAAGCATGCACACACACGCCAGCATGTTTGTTTACTTGGCAGTGGTAATTACATTATCCGGTAACACGATTATGGCAAGCCACACAGACTTGAGATGGTTAACCATGGGTAAAGAAAACAAAGGCGTCCTTCCAAAGGTTTATACAGTGATTCGGAAAGTATTCAGACCCCTTGACTTTTTCCACATTTTGTTACGTTACAGCCTTATTCTAAAATGTATTGAATAAATTGTTTTCCTCATCAATCTACACACAATGGCCCATAATGACGAAGCAAAAACAGGTTTCTAGACATTTTTGCAACAAAAAAAACATACCTTATTTACACAAGTATTCAGACCCTTGGCTATGAGACTTGAATTAAGCTCAGGTGCATCCTGTTAACATTGATCATCCTTAAGATGTTTCTACAACTTGAATGAAGTCCACCTGTGGTAAATTCAATTGATTGGACATGATTTGGAAAGGCACACACCTGTCTATATAAAAGTCTCACAGTTGACAGTGCATTTCAGAGCAAAAACCAAGCCATGAGGTCGAACGAATTGTCCGTAGAGCTCAGAGACAGGATTGTGTCGGCACAGATCTGGGGAAGGGTACCAAAATGTTTCCGTACCATTGACGGTCCCCAAGAACACAGTGGCCTCCATCACCAAGACTCATCCTAGAGCTGGCCGCCCGGCCAAACTGAGCAATCAGGGGAGAAGGGCATTGGTCAGGGAGTTGACCAAGAACCTGATGGTCACTCTGACAGAGCTCCAGAGTTCCTATGTGGAGATGCGAGAACCTTCCAGAAGGAAAACCATCTCTGCAACTACACCAATCAGGTACTTATGGTAGAGTAGCCAGACGGAAGACATTCCTCAGTAAAAGACACTTGACAGCCCGCTTGGAGTTTGTCAAAGTGCACCTAAAGGACTGTCAGACAACGAGAAACAAGATTCTCTGGTCTGATGGAACCAAGATTGAACTCTTTGGCCTGAATGCCAACCGTCACATCTGGAGGAAACCTGGCATCATCCCTACAGTGAAGCTTGGTGGTGGCAGCATCATGCTGTGGGGATGTTTTTCAGCGTCAGGGACTGGGAGACTAGCCAGGATTGTGGGAAAGATGAACCAAGCAAAGTACAGAGGGATCCTTGATGAAAACCTGCTCCAGAGGGCTCGGGAACTCAAAGACTTGGGCAAGGTTCTGACACATGGGTGTGTCTTGGTGGTGGCAACGATAAACCAAAGAAACCCACATCAAACCACACCCCCAAGTCAACTCATATTTGGCTTTGGGACAAGTCTCTTAATGTCCTTGAGTGGCCCAGCCAGAGCCCGGGCTTGAATCCGATCGAACACCTCTGGAGAGACCTCAAAATAGTTGTGCATTAACACTCCCCATCCAACCTGACAGAGCTTGAGAGCATCTGCAGAGAATAATGTCAGAAACTCCCCTAATACAGGTGTGCCAATCTTGTATTGTCATACCCAAGAAGACTCGAGGCTGTAATTGCTGCCAAAAGTACTGAATAAAGGGCCCGAATACTTATGTAAATGGGATATTTCAGTTTTTTTTGTGTTTGCTTTATCATTATGGGGTGGTGTGTGTAGATAGATGAGGGGGGGGGAACAATTTAATACATTTTTTAATAAGGCTGTAACGTACCAAGTGGTCTGAACTTCTCGAATTCACTGTATCTGTGGTGCAGTGATAATGTACCCCTTTCTCCCAGTCATCTTCTCCAGAGGGACTACAGTTTCCTGGGGGACATCAACGTGAGGGGCCCCCTGGTGACAGTGGGGGTGTACTCCTCTACCCTGGCTGCTGCCGTAAGTAACCGTAGCGAGGCCTCCCACATCCTCTGAGCACTCCCCAGGGACCACCTGGCGAGTGGTAAGGCTGAAATAACATCAAGTCTGCACATCTTGATTGACACCATCTCCCTCAAAGGTTCTTATATCATTCTATTCTGGTATTCTACACAATGTATCTCAGCTGTTTGGCGCTTTGCATGTCCACAAAGGTGAAAAACCATTCCTAAATCTCAGTTTAGGAAGTTACTAACTTAATGACCAAAGTGATCCTATTTACACTTTTGAGTCAATTTTGGCACTAGAATTTATGTTTAGGACTACTATCGATGCCACATTGGCCGTTTTCAACCAGATAATCAGCTTCCCTTTATGTGTGGTTAACCAGACATGATCAGTCCATTTGGGGTTAAAGGGAGAGTTCTCCCTGAAATTCACCTCAACTTAAGTTCGTCATGATTTTAACTTCTTAAATGGGGGTCTTAAGCTGATGAGTTTATTCCACACAATCTGTAGTATGTAGAGGAAGTAGGATCTATATGCGTACACAGACATGGGCCTTAATCCCCAAATAATGTGTAAGATTGCCACTAGTGTCACTCAGTGTTTTTGTTTTTTTTCATGTTAATTTACATGGTGCCAATCCTATTCGTCCTGCATTGATATTTACAGGTGGGGTCCTGGCTTGGCATCAGTGCTCATCTCATGGGTCCTAGTGCAGGTGGTGTTTTCAGGGAAGCTGAACACAATCACCAACAGAGTGACCATTTTCTTCCTTGTCTATGCTGCTGTGGATCTGGCCTGCCTGGCTCTGGAATGGGCCTCTGCAACCAACAGGTATACGATACAGTATAATACCATACAAAATAGTTAATACTACACTACAATATGTTCTAGATATTGATAGCCCATTATGCTCACATTTGTGCTCAGCTTTTGAAAACTCAACCTCCACAACAGAGGCTAAGTAAAAGAAGAAAAACAGACACTCGTGCAGTCATCCTCGTCCACCTTCTTGTGTTCAGGCCGTAGTTCCGTTGCTTTACCTGGCACACGTGTGCTCGGGGCATAGTGGGCTGCCTGGTGGTGATGTTCCTGATCGCCATCTACGGCTCAGCTAGCAAGGCCTTCATGTTGCTTCTGCTCATGCACTACCTCTGTCCTACCAGCAGGGGGAGATTAATATGTAGAATTGCAAGCGGGCCATGACTGAAGGCAAACGAGTTGTCTTTGGGGTATGGTTTCATGTGGGTGTTTTTTGGGGTATGTCTTTGCCATTCAATCACACCAAATGAGGGCTAATTCAGTTCTATGTGTGGGTTAAAGTAGAGGCAAGGTTCTACAACACCTTGTTACTCACGAGCATTATCAAGTAATGTAGCTAGCAAGCTAGTGTAACCAAATCACTGTCACTAACAACACCAGGCACAGTCTCAAGTTTGACGGTTGACAGCATGCAGAACATGCAGCTAGCGTTGGGATGTAATCTATATCTTGGCCATCTGAACTTTAAGGAAACCCCTTTTCACTAGAGTAGCTATTGTCCCAATCAATGTGTGCATTGCATATCAAGCTGATACACTGTGTTGTCTGGGGAATTCATTTTGCATGGACCAGTGCGCTGGGTGGAGGGAGTTTACTCATTTTCAACCATTCCATCGGTCCTCCTAAAGAGAGGTCTCCACCCGCCTGCGGCACCAGGCCATGAAAAGCGAACTCACCCAGTCTTTTCCCAGAAAACACGGTACCACCACCAAGAAAGATCTGGGAGCGAAATATCTCTGGATGAGATGACAGAAACCGTATAAGTCAAGAGAAACTTGGACCAACTCCAGCCCAGCTCCAAGATCCATTTCCAGCCCTTATTTAAGCAGAGCTGCCAACCATCAAACACTTCAAGCCATCACGGCTGGGGGAAAGTGAGTGGCCATAAGAACAGAACTGTAGACAAAGTAGAATAAGAAGGCCAAATTTCTATGGGCACATAAACCAAGAAGGCCAGTAACCTAGTGTCCTTTTCACACACTCGGCCCACTAAAGGAATCAGGGAGGTAATAAGAGTGGTGCCCTGACATTTTAAAACAGACACTTCACTGACCGAGAGTCCATTTCAAAGGCCACTTGGCTTGCAAAAAAAGGAATGGTTTGTTGACTGAAGTTATAGAGGTTTTCTAGAGAAGCCATTATGTTATTTGGGAAATCTGTGTTTAATTGAGCCAAAGACTCACTTTGTTCCATTTTGCTTTATTGGTATGGATATGCTCAGGGTATTATGCAGCCCCATTGTCATACATTTATTCCTTTAAGTGCTTGATTGGTTCAATGCTCTTATTTGTACATGTCATGTAGAAAGACACTCTTATTCAGAGCACCTTACAGGAGCAATTAAGGTTAAGTGCCTTGTCACCAAGAATTAAAACCAGCAACCTTTTTGTTTACCAGCCCAACGCTCTTAACCACTAGGCTTTTACTGCCCAGTACAGTAAGATCTGGAAAACCGCGCCCGCTGATATGGCCTTGTTTTTTGGCTTCTCAAGAAATGCTGGAGGCCATGACAGAAGCCAAACATGAGTTGGCTTGGGGGTGTGGTTTGATATGGGTTCTTGGCTGTGTCCTTGCCACCACCAAGACACACCCATCTGTCAGAAACCTGCCCGCAGCTGTTTCCTCCCCACTCAGTCACAACAAACAAACCTCCTGCAGGTTGAGTTAAATAACTACAGGCAGATAAAGTGAATGTAGTGCGATGTATATTTATTTGTTATGGTGCAAGTAACATTTTTATGCCAAGTGTGTTTCCACCAAACTGACTTGTTGAGAGCCTCCCGAGTGGCGCAGTAGTCTAAGACACTGCATCACAGTGCTAGCTGTGCCACTAGAGATCCTGGTTTGTGTCCAGGCTCTGTCGCAGCCAGCCGCGACCGGGAGACCCATAGCGCACAATTGGACATGCGTCATCTGGGTTAGGGGAGGGTTTGGCCGGCAGGGCTGTTCCTGTCCCATCGCACAGTAGTGACTCGTGTGGCTGACACGGTCCCAGGTGTACGGTGTTTCTTCAGACACACTGGTGTGGCTGGCTTCTGGGTTAAGCAGGCGTTGTGTCAAGAAGCAGCGCGGCTGGGTTGTGTTTCAGGGGACGCAAGGCTCTCGACCTTTGCCTCTCCTGAGTCCGTACAGGAGTTGAAGAAGGGAAAAATGACTTGTTGCAGATGCGTGATTTCCCCTCATCAATCTACATACGTTGCCCCATAATGACAAAGCAAAAACAGGTTTTTAGATATTTTGGCAAATTTATCAAATAAAAAAATCACATTTACATAAGTATTCAGACCCTTGACTCAGTACTTTGTTGAAGCACTTTTTGCAGCAATTACAGCCTTGAGTCTTCTTGGGTATGACGCTACTAGCTTGGCATGCCTGTATTTGGGGAGTTTCTCCCATTCCTCTCTGCAGATGCTCTCAAGCTCTGTCAGGTTGGATGGGGCGCATCGCTGCACAGCTATTTTGAGGTTCGATCGGGTTCAAGTCCGGGCTCTGGCCGGGCCACTCAAGGACATTTAGACTTGTCCCGAAACCACTCCTGCAATGTCTTGGCTGTGTGGTTAGGGTCGTTGTCCTGTTGGAAGGTGAACTTTTTTTATTTTATTTTTATTTTACCTTTATTTAACTAGGCAAGTCGGTTAAGAACTTCTAGAGCTCAGAGCTTCTTATTTTCAATGACTGCCTAGGAACAGTGCGTTAACTGCCTGTTCAGGGGCAGAATGACAGATTTGTACCTTGTCAGCTCGGTGATTTTAACTTGCAACCTTTCGGTTACTAGTCCAACACTCTAACCACTAGGCTACCCTGCCGCCCCAAACTTGCGCCCCAGTCTGAAATAGTGAGCGCTCTGGAGCAGATTTTCATTAAGGATCTCTCTGTACTTTCTTTGGCAAAAAAAATTCCTGGGTCCTGGCTAGTCTCCCAGTCCCTGCCGATGGAAAAACACCCCCACAGCATGATGCCTCACTGTAGAGATGATGCCAGGTTTTTTCCAGACGTGACACTTGGCATTCAAGCCAAAATGTTCAGTCTTGATTTCATCAGACCAGAAAATCTTCTTTCTCATGGTCAGTCTTTAGGTGCCTTTTGGCAAACTCCAAGCGGGCTATCATGTGCCTTTTACTGAGGATTGGCTTCCGTCTAGCCACTCTACCATAAAGGCCTGATTGGTGAAGTGCTGCAGAGATGGTTGTCCTTCTGGAAGTTTCTCCCATCTCCACAGAGGAACTCTAGAGCTCTGTCAGAGTGACCATCAAGGTTCTTGGTCACCTCCATGACCAATGCCCTTCTCTCTCAATTACTCAGTTGGCCAGGTGGCCAGCTCTAGGAAGAACCATTGAAGAATGATGGAGGCCACTGTTTTGGAAACGTTCAATGCTGCAGAAGTTTTTGGTACCCTTCCCTAGATCTGTGACTCGACACAATCCTGTCTTGGAGCTCTACAGATAATTCCTTTGGCCTCATAGCTTGGTTTTTGCGCCTAGTCAAGGGTCTGAATACTTACATGAATATGTTATTTCCGGAACATACGAACATGCATGCATACATACATACATACATACATGCATACATACATACATACATACATACATACATACATACATACATACATACATACATACATACATACATACTCATTCAAGGGTATTTCTTTATTTTTACTATTTCTACATTGTAGAGTAATAGTGAAGTCATCAAAACTATGAAATAACACATTGAATCATGTAGTAACCAAAAATTGTTAAACAAATCAAAATATATTTTATATTTGAGATTCTTTGAAGTAGCCACCCTTTGCCTTGATGACAGTTCTGCACACTCTTGGCATTCTCTCAACCAGCTTCATGAGGTAGTCAAAGTCAATTAACAGGTGACTTGTGGAATTTCTTTCCATCTTTATGTGTTTGAGCCAATCAGTTGTGCTGTGGCAAGGTAGGGGTGGTATACAGAAGATAGCCCTATTTGGTAAAAGACCAAGTTAATCTTATGGCAAGATATAAGCAAAGAAAAACAACAGTCCATCATTACTTTAAGATTTGAAGGTCAGTCAATCCGGAAAATTTCAAAAACTTTAAGTTTCTTCAAGTGCAGTTGCAAAAACCATCAAGCGCTATGATGAAACTGTCTCTCATGAGGACAGCCACAGGAAAGGAAGACCCAGAGGTACCTCTGCTGCAGAGGATACGTTCATTAGAGTTAACTGCACCTCAGATTGCAGCCCAAATAAATGCTTCACGGAGTTCAAGTAACCAAAACATCTCAACATCAACTGTTCAGAGGAGACTCTGTGAATTAGGCCTTCATGGTCGATTTGCTGCAAAGAAACCACTACTAAAGGACCCCAATAATAAGAAGTGTTACTTGGCCCAAGCAAGTCTCAAGCTGGGCATTAGACTGTTGGAAATCTGTTGTGTCTTTTGTGAGACGCAGAGTAGGTGAACGGATGATCTCTGCAAGTGTGGTTCCCCACATGAAGCATGGAAGAGGTGTGGGGGTGCTTTGCTGGTGACTGTCTGTGATTTATTTCAAATTCAAGTCACACTTAACCAGCATGGCTACCACAGTATTCTGCAGCGATGCACCATCCCATCTTGCGCTTAGTGGGATTATCATTGGTTTTTCAACAGGACAATGACCCAAAACACAGGCTGTGTAAGGGCCATTTGACCAGGGAGAGTGATGGAGTGCTGCATCAGATGACCTGGCCTCCACAATCACCTGACCTCAACCCAATTGAAATGGTTTGGGATGAGTTGGTTTGGGATAAGAGTGAAGGAAAAGCAGCCAACAAGTGCTCAGCTTACATGGGAACTCCTTCAAGACTGTTGGAAAAGCATTCCTCATGAAGCTGGTTGAGAGAATGCCAAGAGTGTGAAAGCTGTCATCAAGGCAAAGGGTGGCTACTTTGAAGAATGTAAAACATATTATGATTTATTTAACACTTTTTGGTTCCATGTTATTTCATAGTTTT
Organism: Oncorhynchus kisutch; assembly: GCF_002021735.2. Taxonomy (NCBI): domain Eukaryota; kingdom Metazoa; phylum Chordata; class Actinopteri; order Salmoniformes; family Salmonidae; genus Oncorhynchus; species Oncorhynchus kisutch. Next base: position 14,943,387 of record NC_034203.2, read on the forward strand.
GATGTCTTCACTATTATTCTACAATGTAGAAAATAAAGAAGATTTTTATTTATTTTACAAGGCAAGACCGTTAAGAACACATTTTTATTTTCAATGACAGCCTAGGAACAGTGGGTTAACAACCTTGTTCAGGGGCAGAAAGACAGATTTTTACCTTGTCAGCTCTGGGATTCAAACTTGCAACCTTTCGGTTACTAGTCCAACTTTCTAACCACTAGGCTACCTGAGTAGGTGTGTCCAAACTTTTGACGAATGACAGAAGATCCCCAGTAACGCCGCTCAGCTGATAGACGACTACCTCTGTTCACAGCACAATCTGATTCGCCAGCACGGAGACCCGCCCTCTGCCGTGCGTTTCCTGCATTTGCCCCGCCCATCAGTAGACATGCAGTGATACTCCTAACTGCATCAGCTGGACCTGCTCTGTAGAGAGCTTGGCCCCACCCTGCTCATCCAAATCAAATCAAATCAAATGTTATTTGTCACATACACATGGTTAGCAGATGTTAATGCGAGTGTAGCGAAATGCTTGTGCTTCTAGTTCCGACAATGCAGTAATAACGAACAAGTAATCTAACAATTCCAAAAAAAATAAAAAATAAACTACGGTCTTATACACAGTGTAAGGGGATAAAGAATATGTACATAAAGATATATGAATGAGTGATGGTACAGAGCAGCTTAGGCAAGATACAGTATATGGTATTGAGTGCAGTATATACAAATGAGATGAGTATGTAAACAAAGTGGCATAGTTAAAGTGGCTAGTGATACATGTATTACATAAGGATGCAGTAGATGATAGAGTACAGTATATACGTATACATATGAGATGAGTAATGTAGGCTATGTAAACAAAGTGGCATAGTTTAAAGTGGCTAGTGATACATGTATTACAAAGATGCAGTAGATGATAGAGTACAGTATATACATATGAGATGACTAATGTAGGGTATGTAAACATTATATTAGGTAGCATTGTTTAAAGTGGCTAGTGATATATTTTACATTTCCCATCAATTCCCATTATTAAAGTGGCTGGAGTTGAGTCAGTGTGTTGGCAGCAGCCACTCAATGTTAGTGGTGGCTGTTTAACAGTCTGATGGCCTTGAGATAGAAGCTGTTTTTCAGTCTCTCGGTCCCAGTTTTGATGCACCTGTACTGACCTCGCCTTCTGGATGATAGCGGGGTGAACAGGCAGTGGCTCGGGTGGTTGTTGTCCTTGATGATCTTTATGGCCTTCCTGTAACATCGGGTGGTGTAGGTGTCCTGGAGGGCAGGTAGTTTGCCCCCGGCGATGCGTTGTGCAGACCTCACTACCCTCTGGAGAGCCTTACGGTTGTGGGCGGAGCAGTTGCCGTACCAGGCGGTGATACAGCCCGCCAGGATGCTCTCGATTGTGCATCTGTAGAAGTTTGTGTGCTTTTGGTGACAAGCCAAATTTCTTCAGCCTCCTGAGGTTGAAGAGGCGCTGCTGCGCCTTCTTCACGATGCTGTCTGTGTGAGTGGACCAATTCAGTTTGTCTGTGATGTGTATGCCGAGGAACTTAACTTACTACCCTCTCCACTACTGTTCCATCGATGTGGATAGGGGGGTGTTCCCTCTGCTGTTTCCTGAAGTCCACAATCATCTTCTTAGTTTTGTTGACGTTGAGTGTGAGGACACCACACTCCGAAGGCCCTCACCTCCTCCCTGTAGGCCGTCTCGTCGTTGTTGGTAATCAAGCCTACCATGGGGTAATGCCAGTTGTCACCACTGACCTCTAACCCCTGAGCCTTCACTTGTATCCACGTTCACATTATCGCTCACCCTCACCTGACCCCTTCACCAGCTGGACCTGCCCCGTAGAGACCTGGGCTTGACCCTACCCATCCATGGGGGTACACCTGTTACAGAGAGGAAGAGACTAAGCCAGAGGATTTACTCCACCCAAAATCTGTCTGTGTGAGAAGCTGTTTTTTTGTATCAACGTCTGAGAGTGTTGCATTATTATGTGAGGATTATTTGATCTAATAGAAGCTTCGTAATGTTTAGGCTGTTACAACTGTACTCATAAGTTGTTGCACGTGGCATTCCGGCAACTTTGACAAAAACAGCTTAGTAGTTCTGCCTGTTGGTTACATGCGTATCGGCTCTCTCATAGGCTAGAATGGCCCCACCTGATCTCCTCCTCCTGCCTGTCTTCCATAGTTGAGGACATGTATTTCCATTGTTAGAGCAGTCCGGTAAATATCTTGTCAATATAATAGATCATCTTTGCATCATTACCCCCTCACCCCTGACCCTTTCCCATATCCAGTGAGTTATGTTACTATATACATTCTTTGTGAATGACACCAGTCACTTTAATAGTGTAAGCTGAGGGGCAAGAGGATGTGTGTATGTTTGTCTGATTTATATGGATCTTGGTTGACCGACGCATTCCTGCTGTTCTGGTGTGGATGTTCTGATTACTACACACTAGGTTTTACTAGAGGTGTGGGGCAGGATTTAACACAACCATCCAGGAGGTCACATCATCACTTGGCATCATTGGCACAATTCTAGTTTTTTTTGTCTGTATCACTAAAGAAAAATACATGTGTAAATATGGTATTTTCAATACTGGAATCATTCTCTCTATCAATGTGCAGAGGATGCATTTCCAGACCAGAAGGGGGCGATATTTGCTTAGAAACCTCACCAGAGCTACAGTATGACAACTTCTACTGTAGTGATTGATGGGGAACAGCGGAGGCAGGGCTTGAACCAGTGACTTTACAGTTATAGGGCATGTGCACTACATCATGCGCCGTCTATGTCCGGACATTTTGACACAGGCTGACAAAGCCACACTGAAGAAGGCTGCAAAGCCAAAATGTCTGTGTACGCTATCCTTGATGCAATTAAAATGTTTATTTTATTTCACCTTTATTTAACCAGATAGGCTAGTTGAGAACAAGTTCTAATTTGCAACTGCGACCTGGCCAAGATAAAGCATAGCAGTGTGAACAGACAACAACACAGAGTTACACATGGAGTAAACAATTAACAAGTCAATAACACAGTAGAAAAAGAAAAAAAAGAGTCTATATACATTGTGTGCAAAAGGCATGAGGAGATAAATCTGTAAAATTGTAATTATTCGCCTAACACTGGAGTGATAAATGATCAGATGGTCATGTACAGGTAGAGATATAGGTGTGCAAAAGAGCAGAAAAGTAAATAAATAAAAACAGTATGGGGATGAGGTAGGTAAAAATGGGTGGGCTATTTACCGATAGACTATGTACAGCTGCAGCGATGTAGTAATGAAGTAAGCTTTATGCAACATTTTTTTAGTGCCAACCCATTACACCTCTTTGCTTGTCTGAATTCGCGAGTTTTACGCACCAGCCAGGCTTTTTGGAGAGCCTGATGGTTCTCTTTTGATTAGCCACAAATGTCACAATATATTTTCTGTTCTCACCAAAGACTCCCCCCCCCAATAATTATTCATCTATTGGGATCATTTTTGACCATAAACAGCTTTGTCTCCAGTCGAGTGATTAACAGGGAAGTTTCTAGTCTACAAACTAATAATCCAGTGTTTTATGCCATACGGTGGTCACTGTAAACCAGTTGATATTCCACAGACTGACTCAACCAGCACTGCTGTGAAGTTAACCATAAGTGTTATTCACCTCCACATCCCATCTGACGTTTCCATTGGTTTTACAACCCACAGTCATTGTACACAACATGATGGCGAGGATCAGAAATACCCAGCCGATCCACGTCACTGGTTAACACATGGTGGGTGACTTGGCAGTGGGCATCGACGCCTCCAGCAGGCAGTAATGGGACCAGGCCTGGTTGCCAGTGAGACGTGCAACCCAACTGCGTCACGTTTGCTACAGAAAATCTCCATGAATTCACATATGTGGGTGTGCTGATAACAATGGGGTATGTGGGTGTAGACATAACCAAGCCAATACAGGAAAATTATTCCATTTCTATGGCTTCCGCTTTACAGGACTTGAATAGCAGGAAGTGCAGCTTGGTTTTAATTCATGATTTTATTTAATTTCACCTTTATTTAAACAGGTAGGCCAGTTGAGAACAAGTTCTCATTTACAATTGTGACCTGGCCAAGATAAAGCAAATCAGTGCGACAAAAACAACACCACAGAGATACACATGGGATAAAATGGCGAGGATGATGATGTAAAAATGTTTCCATTGTTATGATCAGTGTAGCCCTCGGATCGGAGATACATTCAATTGTTCCAATTTAGTTCTATGCCTGGGATGACCTTTTTGAGAATGAAATGGACAGACTCCCATTGTATCAAACGATTACATTCTCTCTGGTTATATCAGCCAGGGTTATGAAAATTAAATATGAATATGAATGCATATACACTAATGTTCAAAAGTTTGGGGTCACTTAGAAATGTCCTTGTTTTTTAAATAAAATTACATTTTTCATCCATTAAAATAACATCAAATTGATCCGGAATACAGTGTAAACATGGTTAATGTTGTAAATGACTATTGTAGCTGGAAACGGCAGATATTTAATGGAATATCTACATAGGCGTACAGAGGCCCATTATCAACAACTGTCACTCCTGTGTTCCAATGGCACGTTGTGTTAGCTAATCCAAGTTTATACTTTTAATAGGCTAATTGATCATTAGAAAACCCTTTTGCAATTATGTTAGCACAGCTGAAAACTGGCCTTCTTTAGACTAGGTGAATATCTGGAGCATCAGCATTTTTGGGTTCGATTACAGACTCAAAATGGCTGGAAACAAATAACTTTCTTCTGAAACTCGTCAGTCTATTCTTGTTCTGAGAAATGAAGGTTATTCCATGTGAGAAATTGCCAAGAAACTGAAGATCTCGTACAACGCTCTGTACTACTCCCTTCACAGAACAGTGCAAACTGGCTCTAACCAGAATAGAAAGAGGAGTGGGAGTCCCTGGTGCACAACTGAGCAAGAGGACAAGTACATTAGTGTCTAGTTTGAGAAACAGACGCCTCACAAGTCTTCAACTGGCAGCTTCATTAAATAGTACCCACAAAATACCAGTCTCAACATCAACAGTGACGAGGTGAATCCGGGATGCTGGCCTTCTAGGCAGAGTTGCAAAGAAAAAGCCATATCTCAGACTGGCCAATAAAAATAAAAGATTAAGATGGGCCATCGTCCCAGAGTTGCCTCTTCACTGTTGACGTTGAGACTGGTGTTGGAACACAGGAGTGATGGTTGCAGATAATGGGCCTTTTTACGCCTATGTAGATATTCCATAAAAACTCTGCCGTTTCCAGCTACAATAGTCATTTACAACATTAACAATGTCTACACTGTATTTCTGATCAATTTGATGTTATTTTAAATGGACAAAAAATGGCTTTTCTTTCAAAAACAAGGACATTTCTAAGTGACCCCAAACTTTTGAAAGATAGTGTATATTCAATGCAAATGGAATTTGAAAGCATATTGCATTTTCCTTTCATCACCTCGTCTTAGGGCCTCACGCTAACCTTATATAGCCATGGAAGTCATTGGCAGAGGGAGAGAGAGTGCACTTAAACTTGCCCTGATGAGTGTACCCACCTAAACCGCAGAGAAGATCCGCTGATGTTTCAGGGTGATCCCTCCATCCCTCCATTGTGGAGGAGGAGACGACTGTGAGTCACTTCCGACAATGGCCATTGCATCGTAGGAGGGTGTGGAACATTAGTGTGGAAATGTACAGTAAAACATATCTGCACTGATTTCACGGAAACCATTCTTTCTCTTCAATCTCTATTCATTTCTTTATTTCAGGTTAGGGGCACTCAGACAGTGGTACGCTGGGGAGTTATTTCCCATAACGGAAGAGAAGGTCAGTAGGTCTACTCTTGGACCATGTCTGAAAAGGAAGAAAACAACAAATATTTCAGATCCACATACCACCACTTAGCATTTTTCTTCCTTTTCAGACATGGTCCAAGAGTAGACCTACTGACCTTCTCTTCCGTTATGGAAAATTCCTTACGTCATTACTATAAAGCAACCTTTAGAGGTAGTGTTTGTTGAACAGCTTCATCATTCATAGGGAATAACAGTTACTCTATGCTGTTATTTAATTCAATCTTAGTTATCAAACCATCCACCCTCTATACAACCACCCTGAACCCGTTAGAGGGAGACACGTAAAAGAAAATAAGAAGGGAAAGTATGTTTGTAGGCCAGCTCTGTTTACACTACATGTTATACCATTATAATAAGGATACATTATTACATGGTTAGGAAATTCTTACATAAAGAGATGCTGAAGTTCGACTGTGAAAAATAAAGTTATTCTATTCTGTGCTGCTACTTAATTTGTTATCAGACCATCTATTCTTGTCCCTGTGCTCTGTTATCTAAGACCTAGCACCGGGACATCACACAAGGTCAAGAGACATGACAGCAAAACACTAGGGAGTCCAGTAGGGCAGCAGTGATAATGAGTCCATTTATAGCCAGAAAGAAGGTGGAGGGATCTCAGGGTAGCGCAACAGGGTGGATGGAGAGTGGGCCCTGCATCCAGCTGTGTATTTTGATCTACAGGTAACTGACAAAATTAAGGAAACACCGGCATAACGCATGTTAATAAGGCATTGGGCCACCAGCCTGAAAAGCTTCAAAGCGTCTTGGCAAAGATTCTACAAGTGTCTGGAACGCTATTTTATGTTTTGTTCATGACGGTGGAAAACACAGTCTCAGGCTCCACTACAGAATATCGAATAAGTGGTCAATTGGGTTGAGATCTGGGCTTTGCAGTCTGTACGGGACTGTATGGGGAGCCAGTTGAGAGAGGCAAGAATTGGGATAATGTGTTAAGACTTGATGGTTCCTGTTAGGACTCTAGCAGCATGTTGTACAATTTGTATATTTTTCAGATTGGAGGCGGTACAGCCTGATAAAACGGTGTTACAGTAATCTAGACGGGATGTGATGAAACCATGGATGCTTTATTTCTGCATCAATAAATTCAAGTGGATTTCTGATTTTAGCTATGTTCCCACTCTGAAGTTCCATTGGCAAGCATTTGTTTAATCTTTCTTTACACAGTTATCAAACCAACCATACTCCTTCCAGCAATCAACCAATCAGTTGATCAATGGATTGATTTTGATTTATCAATCTGTGGAGAGATCAGCAGACATCCACATGACCAGGTCATGTTCATGACTCATCACCTTTGACCCCAAGCCCAGAGACAAGGGGTGAAGTTGATCAATTATTTTTATAGCCTATAGCAGACAGATTAGTATTTTCATCAGGAGCCATTTGGTTTCCAACCTGTGCTTTCCCGCAATTGTATTTGAAATATTGCGAAGGGCCTGTATTGTCTATATCCTCCAGACACTTATGAGTACAATGAATGAATGAAAGAAACCACAGCAATCAGTGGAGTGAAGATGCAATGGCTGTCTGGCTGTCTAGTTGATGTCCACTACCACACCCATACTGAATACTGATGAGAAACCAGTTAGATCCCTGACCTCTGACTTCCTTATTCCACCCACAGCTACCTGGAATACATGAGGGGAGATGTAGACTGATTCCAGATCTGTTGCTATGTGCTTTAGCCAATGCCTAAGTCAGACCTGGGGCCTGTTGCACAAAAGTAGAATTAAGACATCCGGGATAAATGACTCAGCTGAGCTCAATGAAGCCAAAACATGTGCGTCCAGGCTTAATTGGTTGCACAAAGACCAAGCCAGGATGAGCAGACACGGATTCATTAAGCCAGGTGAAACCAATCCTGGATAGGTGCGCGCTCACGGCTCACTCAAATAGACCCCGCCACAGATCAACTGTGACACAGATTAACTGATTTACCATGGCAACTAGAGCCGCGTACTTTTCCCCGTCGGAAGCACAAATCCTCATGGAGGCATACGAGGAGGTAAAAGATATAATTAAGAAGAAAGGCAACACCGCCACAGTGATAAAGCAAAGAGAAAAAGCGTGGCAAAGTATTGCAGACCGCCTGAATGCGTAAGTAGTGCACAATTACACACTCACCGCTCCGCTGAAACATCACAATTACAATTCAAATATTTTTTGAATCTCCAAAAATGCAGTTGTACTGTAATTATGAAACGGTTAAATGTTTTATTGAAATGCACTGCAGATATGAGTGAAATTGTGTAAAGTAACTCCATCACACTGTATAAAGCTATGATAAATTTTGATATTTTTACTGAAAACAAGACAAAAATACCAAGTAATTTTTTGCAGTGTGACTTAAGTGTGTGTGTGTGTGTGTGTGTGTGTGTGTGTGTGTGTGTGTGTGTGTGTGTAGATTAAACATGAACGGGCCAAAACGGACATGGCAGCAGGTCAAAATCAAATACAAGAACATTCTGCAGAATGGTATGGTCCCTGACTAATATTTAACAAAGCACAAGCATATATTGTACCCAGAAGGTGCCTGTTCACACATTGTCTGTACTGTTTTAGCAGTGAAAAAGAATACCCACAGACAAGGCACGGGTGGTGGGTCACCAAAGGCTGACCTTACCCCAGCAGAGGACATGGCCTTGGAGCTAAATAAAGGCAGGCCCGTCTTAGAGGGGATCCCTGGGGGGAAAGAGAAGAGCATAGGTTCCTCCCAAGATGCCACCCGCTTCATTCAAGGTATGTCCTTCCATCTCTACATGGGATACAACCACATTCATATTGAATCAATTTGGACTGTCTGACTTTGGTTTACCTATTGCCTTGCAGTGTCTGGCAGCACTGTGTTCCTGTTAGAGCCACCAGCACAAGCACCAGACGATGCTGATCCAGTGAGTACTCCATCAAAGGCATACTGTAGGCCTGGCATGTCTTGTCTACTAGCTTCAATATGAATCCGATTAAATGTGATAGGGTGAAGGCCCCAGTGCAGCAGCAACAGCACATGATGGAGACGATGATGAGGAGGAGACCATCTCTCTGGATTCCAGAAGGCATGAGGTATCATGTTAAGACTGTGAAAGTACTATTTACTCTACAATGGTGAGGAGTCCTCATCAAAATCAAAAAATCTAATTTCTTTTACAGGACCCAGATGCTATACAGTGGGAAAACCAGCCTGGCAACATAGTGCGTATTAATAAAAGGACACCACATCCTGCCAAATTCCAGCTGCGCTAATTGTATTGTGTTCACAGAGCTCACAAGCTATCAGAAAGTTGTATGGCAACCACCTCCGGCGCCAAATAGAACTGGCAGACATAGACATTCAGTACAAGAAGAAAAATATGGAAAATCTTGCACTGGAGTTCGAAATAAAAAAGAGGACAATTAGGAAACTGGACCTTGAAATAAAAAAACTTGAGAGGGAGGTGAGATATGCCTTCAATGTACACTGTATGCTAACTGTAACACAAATGTATTAATCATTATTTTTCTTTCCTCCCCCAGCTCCAAGAAGATGACACAGCTCAAAATAAAAATTAGGTATATTCTCGTAAAGTCAAGTGAGCCATGACATATGAGCTCTTATTGTGAGCACACAGGACGGTGGCATCTTTCTAAGGTTTTATTTTCCCAGCAATCAGTACAACCAAGTCATCGTTATAAGGCATCGCCCTCTTTTGCCCACCCCCCCAGCACCAGGTGTGGCCACTAGCCTATATGAAGGCCCAAAATTGTGTGTTCCTTTCTGCTCTGACAATGGCATGCCCATTCGTGCGAGATGTGGTGGATGAAGAAGCACTTGTGCTGAGGAGAGCCTTCAGGCGAGAAAGGGTCTTCAGGGACCGGTTGGACCCACTGGCCTTCCCTGATGACCATCTATATGAAAGATACAGGTTTTCTGCAGATGGCATCAGGTATCTAGGCAGACTACTGGGTCCCAGGATTAAGCACCGCACTGCACGGAGCCATGCACTGAGTGTGGCGCAAATGGTTTGTGTGGCCTTGCGCTTTTTTGCTAGTGGAGCCTTCCTGTACTCAGTGGGGGATGCAGAACAGCTGAACAAGGCCACAATTTGCCGCACAATAAGGAGTGTGTGTCTGGCTATCAAAGCATTAGCAGATGTCTTCATCTCCTTCCCTGGCCACAGAAGACTCTGTGACATCAAAGAGGAGTTCTATAGGATTGCAGGTAAGAGGATCTACAAATTACAGGACAACTGTTAACACATAGTAGGATACTCATTACTTTGTGTGACAGGTTTCCCCAATGTCATTGGTGCAGTGGACTGCACACACATAAGGATTAAAGCCCCCTCAGGTGCCCATGAGGCCGATTTTTGTGAATAGGAAATCCTTTCACAGCATTAATGTTCAGGTGAACATAACTTTTTGATATTGTCCATTGACGAACACTCTGCATTGCCAGTGATGTGCATTGATTGGTGTAATATTCCTCATCTTATGATTTCAGATGGTCTGCAATGCTGACTGTGTGATCAGCAATGTTGTGGCAAAATGGCCTGGCTCAGTCCATGACTCCAGAATCTTTCGGGCCTCTGAAATCTATCAGTGCCTATCACAAGGTAAGCCACACAACCCCTATTTATAACCATCATGGCTGTGTCAAGAATATCACTGTGTTTATGAGGTAGTAATGATGAGATTTTGTGTTGACAGGTGAATTCTCTGGTGTGTTGCTGGGAGACAGGGGGTATGGCTGCCAGCCTTTTCTCCTGACACCTTTCACAGACCCCCAGGAAGCACAGCAGGCCTACAACCATGCCAGGACCAGGGCCAGAGTTGAAATGACCTTTGGCCTCCTGAAGGCACGCTTTCACTGCCTTCACAAATTAAGGGTCAGCCCTGTTAGGGCATGTGATATTACTGTGGCTTGTGCTGTCCTCCACAATGTGGCCTGCCTGAGGAAGGAGAGGGCCCCCAGAGTGCCACCAGCCATGGACTGGGACAATCCGGCAATCTTCCCTGATGACGACAGTGGTCGGCTGCTGAGGGACCAATATGTGTTGAATTATTTTAGTTAGTATGTGTGCTTTCAATTTTGGTTAAATATGTCCTGCGGTGGCAGAGGAATTTGGGTTTTTTTGGGTTCGTTTTTTGACGAATTTGGCCTCTTATGATGTTTGTGCGGTATACTGTGTGTAATACAAGGCTGCAGGGAGGCTACTGCATCCATTCATTTGTCTGTTCAGTTGATGTGTATGGATTTGTCCTGCATTTATTTTAGTGTGCAGACATGCAGGGTGTGTTATATACAGACCTTTGAATGTGTATGTATCATTTTGTATAATATGCTTGGATTCTGTGCTTTCCATCTTGTAGAGTCACTGTGACTTCAGTTTCGAAAGGAGCTGATGGTTTACCTGCTTTGTTTTGTCCTTATTCAATAAAGGAACATAATGTTACACATTGTGTTTTTATATTCATATGGAATGTGTATTTGTTTATATGACAGAGTACTAGGGCCACACTGAAGAAAAAGGATAAAGTCATACATTTATGAGGCTGGTTCTTTCTGCAGAAAAGCTACATATTGTTTTTACAGTTTTGATACTTATGACAATGTGATACTTAATATTCTGACACATCAGCATGTTTTTGTTTATGAAACCATACTGAAGTAAAATTTCACGAAATGCCCCACATCTGTCATTTTAACAACTGTCCTCCAAAACAACTGGTTACAATATTATGACTTGTTTTTTTCCCCTCTGTGGCCCTAATATTCTATCATTTTATATATAGCCTTATAGTCTATGGGAAACTGTAAATTATCTAATGATAGCAACATCATCTAAAAATCATTTTTTATCCAAAATCATTGAAATTAATGATCACAAACGTTTAAATAATAACAGTGGGTCTAGTTATATGTGATAACAATGTACAGTGAGCAGTGAAATAACTATTGGTTTCCATTTGTGGTGACTGCTGACTGACATTAGGGATGAGATTAAATAGATCCTGGAATTTAGCCTGGTCTGGAGCAGGCTAGCTCCACAGAATAAATCTCCATGGTAATTTATACCATAACATATCCTCCTGCCCCCTATCCATCTTTAGTGCAACCGGATTACGGATCAATTGAGCCAGGATCACCAAGATATCCTGGCTTAATCCCTTATCCTAGTTTTGTGCAACAGGCCCCTGTTCAGTGACTAAATCAAATCAAAGTTTATTTGTCACGAAACGTACACAGTTACAGCAGGAATAAACGTTGCAGAGAAATGCTTACTTACAAGCTCCCTCAACAGTACAGTTCAAATATCAATATCAATATCAATAACAATAAAAAATCTATAAAAGAAGTAGAAGATGGTAGTATGTACTTAACAAAACTGATATGTACACAATAGGAGATACAGTATACATTATGAATGTGCAATGTCAAGTACAGTATGACTGCATTTACAAATATAAAGTGGATAGTGTCTTGGTCGCACAGTTGAGTAAATAGTATATATAAGTGTTTGTGTGTGGGCGGGTGTGTGTGCTTGTATATAAGAGTTGGATGTGTGCAGAGAGTCGATGCAAATAATCTCTAAGGTGCAGGTCTGAGCAGGTAGACAGCTAGATTACCTCCTTGGTCAGAGGAGTTGGCTAAAGCACGAATAAATGTTTTACCAGGATATAATGGACGTGATTGGGAGAAGTGACATGGATATAGCCAGGATGTTGCTCTCAAATCAACACCCTTATTTGGGCTTCTGCAATGTAATACTCTCCGGATGCCATGACAATTCCCATTTAGTTAAATATAATCAATGTTGACATTGGGGAATTAAAAGAAGCTCAATTACAGCATATGATGGTTGAAACATGATGGAAAAACAGAGCATCTGTTTATGTCAGTCACCTTCTCACCCTTTTTTATCACACACTTCCTTTCCGAACGCACACACACAGACGCGCACAAAACACAGGCCAGACGTACACTTCCAACAATTCCCATGAATCATAGATGCGTTTCTAGATACTTCTTAACTTCCATCCATCATTCTACACCTATCTTCTTATACGGATAGGGACAACAGTGGAGCCCGTACCTGACTTGCAGTGCTCTAGAAGGCCCATAGAGGGCAACATACACCAAGCAGCTCTCAATTTACAAGTTACACTCGACAACAAACGGGGTTTCCCAAACTGGGTCCATGATTGTTTGACGGTAGGTGAGTGCGGGAGGTCCTGTATAAACACTAACTCACTTCATTGACAACTTCCTTCACAACAGCTCTGCGCTGTCACCGTAAATTCATCTTCATTCATCTTTCTTTCATTCATCTTCTGCACACTCTACCATTCCAGTGTTTAATTGCTATATAGTAATTACTTCGCCACCATGGCCTATTTATTGCCTTACCTCTCTTATCCTACCTCATTTGCACATGCTGTATATAGACCTTTCTACTGTATTATTGATTGTATGTTTGTTTACTCCATGTGTAACTCTTTGTTGTTGTACGTGTCGAACTGCTTTGCTTGATCTTGGCCAGGTCGCAGTTGCAAATGAGAACTTGTTCTCAACTACCCTACCTGGTGAAATAAAGGTGAAATAAAAAATGTTAAAATGCTGCAAGGCCAATGCAGATGTCGGATTGACCATGCAGCACCTTTGAGTATCCACACACACAAATACTTACACTAAAATAGATCGAAGGGACTAAACCTCAAGGTGAGGATGGGTGGATGAGTCTTTGACTCTTCACTGTTGTGGCCCTCTTGTTAATGAAGGTTTTCAAAATGTGTCTGAGAGCATGTGATTGTATGTGTTCTTTTGAAATCCAAGAGATTACATTGAAATGGATGACAAACACACCATTTTGGCACAGACTATTACAAATGACTGGACTGGATCGTATGACTGTTACTTTCTACAGTCAAGTGTACTGTCACTTCTTTCTGTCAAGGGTTTTACAGGCATAAGGTTGGGAATTGTGAATTCATTGTTGAAGTCTGTCTAAACAGACCATTTTACTCAGACTTAAAACAAACTGTTAAGTTCAGTATCACTTCATGACAGTTCATGGAGGGAGACTGTCTATTTCCATCTTAAAAGAAACCTACTCGAACCGTCCATCGTTACCCAAGCATTAGCTTTCTTCCCACATTATGATAAAAGAGAAAGGAGAGGAGGGAGTGGGCAGAGAGGCAACTTTACAACGGAAGTCTCCCAGCAGATGGCAAGCATTCCATCCTAGAATTCCGCAGTGTTGTAGGATTGGCTAATGTCTGTCTGCGGCTGCAAAAACGGCCCGCATGTGACGTAACAATGGAAGAAGACTATGGCGCTTGAAATGTGACGTATAGCAACCCTCTGTCACAAAGAAAATGGCCACATCCGTGCAAATGGAGGTGTGAAGTCTGAGGGATGAGAAAGGAGTGTCCCGCCTAAAACGGCAACCGAAACATGAATATTATGGGGTTGTGATGTAAGATTGTTGGAGCCCTGAGTGTGAGAGAATTAACGGTTGAGTCATGTTTGGTCTCTACTTTATTTTGAAGTACTTTCATTTGAAGAGTATAGTTATTATAGGAAATAGCAGTCTTCCTAGACCAAGGTGCATATGTGTTCGGCAGATTTGATCAAGGCACTACCTGGGTCCACTAATAATACAGTGTCAACTGCTGAAAATGATCATGGGTACATTCGATTTGTTACTTATTTATACATAGATACACTTCTGACTGTCTTCTGCTGCACAGAGAGAGGGGTCACCATAAAGCTTCTGAGCCAGAGCATGTGGCAGACCTGCGTCATTCTCACACTTCCACAGACACACACAAGGGAGACAATAATGAACACTTCATCATCATCACATTGCCCTACATACAGAGATAGAGACAGCAGCATCCGAGTACCAACAACTTTTGTTGGGGAGACTAGTGCAATTTGGGTTGGCGAGTCACTAGGACTTCTGCGAATGTGCCGATTCGAAGCTGCTTCCGTGTAGATCTGGGATCTTTCCAAAAATTCCCACGTTCCAAACACTTCCAGAATGTTCTATTTGGAAAGAGATTAGCTCGTAGTTGTAATTGTCCACGAGTAACTTTGGTCCAACTGTTTCAATGAGGTCAAATGTAATGGTAAACCTTTTGAGGAAAAAGACAAGTGAGACCCATTATTGGAAGCCAGTGATGTGTGTCTCTCTCTGTGCATGTGTGGATGTATGCTCTTGACCTCAGACTGGGCTTCTCTCTCACATTTGACTGCATGGATGGGACTGACGCATAGCAACAACCAGTGATAAGCTACGGGTTAAGACTGACTAGTCTTGACCAGCTGCTGTTATTCTGTTGATCTGGTAAACATGTGTTTGTGGCCATACTCCAGACTCTATCCCATCTGCAGCCTTAGATAACACTGAAATATAGGGATGTGAATTATTCTCTTTCAATACGATTCGAAACGTATCTATATACATGGGCTCTGATACGATACAGGGATGCTAAGTTTTAGTGTGTGCGTGCGTGCGGATGGTGTCATGTAGTCAGGTAAGCTGAGCCATAAGGGAGACAAGTGGTCATCTACCACTTCACTATCAGATTAAGGGGGGCAATGTATGCTTTTTTTTCTCCTAATACTTTTCTTCTGAAATCACCATCACCCACTGGTAATTTTTCAAAAATGAAAAGTGTTTAAACTAGTAATGTACCAATATTTATCATAAAACAAATGTGCCATGCCAATGAATACATAGCACAATTTAGACCCGTCTCAAAATGGAGTGGTCTTGACAGTTTACAATTTATTATGGAGTGAGCTTCTCCTTCCATTTCGACAATACAGTGCTGCTTTGTTAGCAAAAGTGATTGCTGTCCTCATTATGAAATTGTAAACTTTACCCTGTATATCACAAAAGTGACCATATATGTATATACAGTTGAAGTTGGAAGTTTACATACACTTAGGTTGGAGTCATTAAAACTAATTTTTCAACCACTCCAGAAATTTCTTGTTAACAAACTGTAGTTTTGGCAAGTCGGTTAGGACATCTACTTTGTGCATGACACAAGTAATTTTTTCCAACAATTGTTTACAGACAGATTATTTCACTTATAATTCACTGTATCACAATTCCAGTGGATCAGAAGTTTACATACACTAAGTTGTCTGTGCCTTTAAACAGCTTGGAATATTCCAGAAAATTATGTCATGGCTTTAGAAGCTTCTGATAGGCTAATTGACATCATTTGAGTAAATTGGAGGTGTACCTGCTTGACATTATGGGAAAAACAAAAGATATCAGCCAAGACCTCAGGAGCAATTTCCAAACACTTGAAGGTACCACGTTCATCTGTACCAACAATAGTACACAAGTATAAACACCATGGGACCACACAGCCTTCATACCTCTCAGGAAGGAGATGCGTTCTGTCTCCAAGAGATTAACCTACTTTGGTGCAAAAAGTGCAAATTAATCCCAGAACAACAACAAAAGGACCTTGTGAAGATGCTGGAGGAAACAGGTACAAAAGTAACTATATCCACAGTACAACAAGTCCTATATTGACATAACCTGAAAGGCCGCTCAGCAAGGAAAAAGCCACAGCTTCAAAACCGCCATAAAAAAGTCAGACTACGGTTTGCAAATGCACATAGGAACATCATCCCAACCGTGAAGCACGGGGGTGGCAGCATCATGTTGTGGGGGTGCTTTGCTGCAGGAGGGACTGGTGCACTTCACAAAATAGATGGCATCATGAGGTAGGAAAATTATGTGGATATATTGAAGCAACATCTCAAGACATCAGTCAGGAAGTTAAAGCTTAGTCACAAATGGGTCTTCCAAATGGACAATGACCACAAGCATACTTGTGGCAAAATGTTGTTGTGGCAAAATGGCTTATGGACAACAAAGTCAAGGTATTGGAGTGGCCATCACAAAGCCCTGACCTCAATCTTATAGAAAATTTGTGGGCAGAACTTAAAAAGTGTGTGCGAGCAAGGAGGCCTATAAACCTGACTCAGTTACACCAGCTCTGTCAGGGGGAATGGGCCAAAATTCACCCAATTTATTTTGAGAAGCTTGTGGAAGGCTACCCAAAACATTTGACCCAAGTTAAACAATTAAGGACAATGCTTTCAAATACTAATTGAGTGTATGTCAACTTCTGACCCACTGGGAATGTGATGAAAGAAAGAAAAGCTGAAATAAATCATTCTTTCTACTATTATTCTGACATTTCACATTCTTAAAATAAAGTGGTGATCCTAACTGACCTAAGACAGGGAATTTTTGCAAGGATTAAATGTCAGGAATTGTGAAAAACTGAGTTTAAATGTATTTGGCTAAGGTGTATGTAAATATTGAAGGAGAGGACACATCAGTTGTCAGAAAAGATGATAGCTAAGGTATTTTCGGTTCACTATCTTAAACATTTAAATCGGGGACCTATGCCTGTCGGTGAATCGCTACATCCCTACTGAAATATAAATGATGAAACCTATAAATTTTCTCTGGCATGTTTTGGGTGAAGAAAACAACATTTAAATCGTATCATTCTGTTAATAATTGAGTTAATTTAAAATGAGTTGACAATGATTTATTGTAACGACCAAACTGTATCAACAGCATTAGTGTTGTAGTTGAGTTACTAACATGTTCTATTTATTATACTATAATCATTGGGTTCATAGTAGGCCTAAATTAGGGGCCCTAATGACTATAGTAGTTACTAAGTTACTACACATTTGTATTTAAAAATATATATATACTTCACCTTTATTTAACTAGGCATGTCAGTTAAGAACAAATTATTATTTACAATGATGGCCTATCAAAAGGCATAGGGCATCCTGCGGGGACTGGGGCTGGGATTATTATTATTATTTTTTTAATATAGGACAAAACACACATCACAACAAGAGAGACACCACTACATATAGAGAGACCTAAGACAACAACATAGCATGGCAGCAACACATGACAACACAGCATGGCAGCAACATAACATGGTACAAACATTATTGGGCACAGACAGCAGCACAAAGGGCTAGAAGAAAGAGGCAGCAATACATCACGCAAAGCAGCCACAACTGTCAGTAAGTGTCCATGATTGAGTCTTTGAAAAAGAGATTGAGATAAAACTGTCCAGTTTGAGTGTTTGTTGCAGCTCGTTCCAGTCGCTAGCTGCAGCGAACTCATAAGACGAGCAACCCAGGTATGTGTGTGCTTTGGGGACCTTTAACAGAATGTGACGGGTGTTGTATGTGGAGGATGAGGGCTGCAATAAATATCTCAGATAGGGGGGAGTGAGGCCAAAGAGGGTTTTATAAATAAGAATCAACCAGTGGATCTTGCGACGGGTATACAGAGGTGATCAGTTTACAGAGGAGTATAGAGTGCAGTGATGTGTCCTATAAGGAGCATTGGTGGCAAATCTGATGGCCGGATGGTAACGAACATCTAGCCACTCGAGAGCACCCTTACTTGCTGATCTAAGAATTATGTCTCCGTAATCTAGCATGGGTAGGATGGTCATCCTAATCAGGGTTAGTTTGGCAGCTGGGGTGAAAGAGGAGTGATTACAATAGAGGAAACCAAGTCTAGATTTATCTTCAGCCTGCAGCTTTGATATGTGCTGAGAGAAGGACAGTGTACCGTCTAGCCATACTCCCAAGTACTTGTATGAGGTGACTACCTCAAGCTCTAAACCCTTAGAGGTAGTAATCACACCTGTGGGGAGAAGGGCATTCTTCCTACTAAACCACATGACCTTTGCTTTGGAGGTGTTCAGAACAAGGTTAAGGGCAGAGAAGGTTTGTTGGACACCAAGAAAGCTTTGTTGTAGAGAGTTTAACACAAAATAAGTCTGTATCATCTGCATATGAATGGATGAGAGAGCTTCCTACTGCCTGAGCTATGTTGTTGATGTAAATTGAGAAGAGTGTGGGGGCCTAGGATCGAGCCTTGTGGCACTCCCTTGGTGACAGGCAGTGGCTGAGACAGCAGATGTTCTGACTTTATACACTGCACTCTTTGAGAGAGGTAGTTAGCAAACCAGGCCAAAGACCCCTCAGAGACGCCAATACTCCTTAGCCGGCCCACAAGAATGGAATGGTCTACCGTATCAAAAGCGTTGGCCAAGTCAATAAAAATAGCAGCACAACATTTCTTAGATTCAAGGGTAATGGTGACATCATTGAGTACCTTTAAGGTTGCAGTGACACATCCATAACCTGAGTGGAAACCAGATTGCATACCAGAGAGAATACTATAGACATCAAAAAAGCCAGGCAGTTGATTATTGACAAGTTTTTCCAACACTTTTGATAAACAGGGCAAAATAGAAATAGGCCTATAACAGTTAGGATCAGCTTGATCTCCCTCTTTAAATAAAGGACGCACCGGGAGCAGCCCTCTATCCACATCGAAGGGACAGTGGTGGAGAAAGTGGAAAGTTTTAAGTTCCTCAGCGTAGACAAACTGAAATGGTCCACCCACACAGATAGTGTGGTGAAGAAGGCGTAACAGCACCTCTTCAACCTTAGGAGGCTGAAGAAATTTGGCTTGTCACCCAAAACCCTGACAAATTTTTACAGATTCACAATCGAGAGCATCCTGTCTGGCTGTATCACAGCCTGGTACGGCAACTGCACCGCCCTCAACCGCAAGGCTCTCCAGAGGGTGGTGCGGTCTGCACAACGCATCACCGCGGGCAAACTACCTGCCCTCCATGACACATACAGCACCTGATGTCACAGGAAGGCCAAAAAGATCATCAAGGACAACAACCACCCGAGCCACTACCTATTCACACCGCTACCATCCAGAAAGCAAGGTCAGTACAAGTGCATCAAAGCTGGGACCGAGAGACTGAAAAATCTGGCCTTCTATCTCAAGGCCATCAGACTGCTAAACAGCAATCACTAACTCAGATAGCCTGTTGCCTACATTGAGACCTAATCCCTGGACACTTCAATAATGGATCACTAATCACTTTAAACAATGCCACTTTAATAATGTTTACATATCTTACACTACTCATATCATATGTATAAACTGTATTTTATACCATCTATACCTTGCCTATGCCGCTCGTCCATCGCTCATCCATATATTTACAGTGGGGCAAAAAAGTATTTAGTCAGCCACCAATTGTGCAAGCTCTCCCACTTAAAAAGATGAGAGAGGCCTCATTGCCCAGCAACAGCCCCAAAACATCACTGCTCTAGAGGAGATCTGCATGGAGGAATGGGCCAAAATATCCAGCAACAGTGTGTGAAAACCTTGTGAAGACTTACAGAAAACGTTTGACCTGTGTCATTGCCAACAAAGGGTATATAACAAAGTATTGAGATAAACTTTTGTTATTGACCAAATACTTATTTTCCTCCATAATTTGCAAATAAATTCATAAAAAATCCTACAATGTGATTTTCTGGATTTTTTTTCTCATTTTGTCTGTCATAGTTGAAGTGTACCTATGATGAAAACTACAGGCCTCTCTCATCTTTTTAAGTGGGAGAACTTGCACAATTGGTGGCTGACTAAATACTTTTTTGCCCGACTGTATGTATATGTCATTCACCCCTTTAGATTTGTGTCTATAAGGTAGTTGTTTGGAAATTGTTAAGATTACTTGTTAGATATTACTGCACTGTCGGAACTAGAAGCACAAGCATTTCGCTACACTTGCATTAACATCTGCTAACCATGTGTATGTGACCAATAACATTATGATTTGATTTATATTGTGCATATGACAAACTTGACTTGAGACTTTTATGCATGTTGCACTGCTCTCCCTCAGTCCAGTCAAAAACAAAACATTTCTGTGTTTTGTATATATTTCCACACTATGAGGTTGGAATAACACTGTGAAATTGTTAAAATCATGATAATGTCCTTTTAGTGTAAGAGCTGTTTGAAAAATTGGCCTGAAAATTCAGCCTGTGTTGGTGGGAGGGAGTTTTGGCCTGCCTGATGACATCAACAGGCGGCACATTAGTTAATAGATCATTAAGAAAGAGTTCCAAAACTCTCTGCCAATAATAGCTGGTTTTCAGTTTCCCCCTCCCCACTCAGACCACTCCCAGACAGTCCTAGCAAAATTCTTGTTTGAGAAATTGCTCTTTGCTAAGAAGCATTTTTTTTTCGTGGACAATTTTTTCTTGAAAACAATCACAGTAAGATACTTAATTGTTACCCAGAAATGATTTGATATTGAGATAAAAACAGCTGCATTGGACCTTTAAAGAGCTTGATGGTTTCTGATTCCCATGTCTCGTCTAAAGCAGATGGAGAGACAACCTGTGATTGTGGCTCTGCATGTTTTTAACACTGGTCAATCTGTAGACTCAATAGCATCCAAGTGACCTGCTAGAATATTGTTGAGAAGTATGGAGACAGACTAGACGCTGAGAGCCTTTTTAATTTGAGCCCCGATGAGTGGGAGGAAGGGTAGATAGAGGATAATAAGTGTTGAGGGGAGATGAGAGAGGGAAATGCACTTGATGCATGTTCTAATAGCAAGTCTTTTTCCAATTCACGTGAGCATTGTGGAATATTTTCATTGTAATCCTTTAGTTTATCTTGACTTTCCTCTGGGTCAAACGGATGACTGAGTAACCAGGTGCATGACAAGAGCTGCCAAGTGTCGACTCACTCTCTCCCCTTTCTTTCTTGCATGTAGTAGAGGGAGGAATGAATGCAGGAAATGTGACGTCTTTCATCATCTATATTCCATAGACTACTCCAAATTCCATATTCCCTGAGCTACTTATCTTCACATTGCTAAACAAATTATCCAATGGAAATGGTCATGCTATCCTGATGGCTAGACTTGTAGAACAGCTCATTGTGATCCATGCCTCCCTCCTCTTATCCTGGCATCTGCTGGCTCATTGTTGCACTGCAAAAACAGCAACTGGCCTCCCTGGATGGCAGGCTTTTACATAAGGATGAGATTGAAACACATTGCATTATGTACACAACACATGCTCCTTAATCAATGCCAAGTCTACTATGTTTTACCATAAGCTTGTGCTGACATATGCCCACAGGAAAATATTACATTTGTAATGGCGAACACGGTACTTCTTACTGACAAAGAGCTGGATTGTCTCCCGTCTGTGCAACAGTAGTAGGCCCATATTCCAGAGACAATTTTCATCATCGCATGATAAATGGACCAACAACCTTCTAGGAACGTCTGCGTCTGGATAAATGTTCAGTGTTTCAAGTGTAATGCATACTCAGGGAGAGAAAGGTGTAGATTCACGCGCAGCAGGTGGTTATTTCGCCTTCGCAGAAGGCATGAGTCCTGGTCACAGGAAAGCAATACACAGTTTGGAAAACAGGCAGTGAATCAAAACTAGGACTGAAGGCTATAACTGGATCTCACAAACCAGCTAGGAAAAGGCTTAGTAGAGTCAAAAAGACAATACCTCACAAAGGCACAAACAGAATGAACTGAACTAAATAAGGAGCTGATGAGACCAGGTGAGTAACTAACACAAGGTGAAATCAATGAGCAAAAATGAAAGACAGGGCTACATTCAAGAACACAACGAAACAGAACACAAGGTTGACTAAGAAAATAAATACAAAACCTTACATCAACAGCCTAAAAAAAGACATGGAGATTTATTTCAAATTCCAACATGCTTTCGTATAATGTTTGTATCTTGTTTGTTTTTTACCCTATGCTGAAATATGATAAAATAGCGTATTATTACGCATTAACAGTCACGCATAATTGCAACTTGTCTAAAACAAAGCATTGTCTAATAATGTTTATGAACATGTATAATTTTCTAACAAACGGGATAGTTCATACTGCCAAACACACGTCTAATGCTGGAAAACAACTATGCGTATCACCATGCAAGGATATGGTTAAGTAATTCACCCACATTGACAGTACACACACTTGTATAACCGTTTAGATAACAGCCAGCCGTTTGAGCCCCTGTGAACCAACCACTGACGCCGCTCCATTCATTTTCCAGTCTTTTGTAGTGATTCGACCGGAGTGGTCGAATCACTACAAAAGACTGGAAAATGAATGGAGCGGCGTCAGTGGTTGGTTCACAGGGGCTCAAACGGCTGGCTCCATATCCGCTGGTTATGGCGATGACGTCCTTATATAAAGAGACTGTCGTCGTTTTTCACCAATGGTCGCGGGTCTCGGGCTGTTTCCATATTCTTGCCCTGGAAAAAACTATTATCTAAGCCAAGGACCTCATGGTATAGGGTGGGGCTAACTGGTGCTAAGGGCGGAGCTCAAAATAAAGTTACTGCAAATAGGTCTATAAGAAAACGAATTAGTCGGAGACAAATGCATTGTGTTAAACAAAAGCCTGCTGGCATTTTGCACTGCTCCAGCAAGATACAACTATTCCTTTTGAAAACCAACATAAGTCTTTGGAATCAAAGAAAAGAGACGAGGAACTACTTTAACTGACAGGTTGGTGAATTTGTCATGGTTCTACATAGTTTGGTGTTTGCGGGTGCGTTATGGAACGATGCTGTATAACGCATTGGATTATATTCACTATAATGTGACTTGGCTAGATCTTGATTTTCCACTGTATAGCAAAAGCCTAAATCTTCGAAACTCTGTGGTGGGAGCACATATACATCTTTATTATAACACGGTTTGGTGGGGTTTTACCGAGCTTTGAAATGGTTTAAAAGGAGTCTGTCTGAACGTTGCATTGCATAACTGTGTCAGTGTGCGGTTCATAATAGGTCAGTAGTCTTCGGTCAGCCCGGCCCACATGACAGCAGTGTTTGTTTTAACGATCCTATGTGGTCATGTCTAGATTGATTACAGCTTGTCCAATTGACGTCAAAAGTTGCATTTTTGCTAACATGCTACGTTAATTATCCTTACCTGCTCCGTAAGTTGTCATAACCTGCTACGAAAAGTCCATTTTGACAAAAGCTATATTCTTATCATGTTCTTGCCTGTGCCATAGACATAGAAACAATGACGCAATCATTGCATGTGTCAGATCTGTCCAAAACTGCTTAGTGTATTGAAAGGGGAGTCTATTGCGGTGTTTACTCTCATTGAAACATTTTTAGAAAAAGAGGATGAACTGAGCAAGCGGCTGTTTTCATTGTATCAAGTCAGGCAGTGGCTGGGTGCCTTGCGGTGCGGTTTTATAACACATTCGTTACATAAAAAAAGCCCAGCACGCGGAACTGGTGTTTCCTCCAATAGTCCTCTTGTAACAGGGCCGTTATGCCTTTCTCTAGTGATGCTTAGGTGAAGTTGATTTGCCTTGCTTTATTTACTATTGCCATGAAGACTTTGACATCCGCATGGTCATGTGCAGTAAGCTATGTAGCAGTGGGCTATGGTAGTCCTCAAAGATCCATTGTTGTGTTTCAATGTATTCCATTGACTTGTTGAAAAATGGAGCATCACTTACCCTTTTGCCAGATTCTTAACACACTGTTATTGTTGAGTAATAACAATTAATGTAATTATTCAGCTGCAGGCATGACACAATGATTTGAATTGACTGTTGTGTGAAAATAAACTTTTCGTTTTTGCCATTCATTATACTGTCTGTCAAATACTCAAACTAGATAATTTCATAATCAAGCTGCATCCGACATGACACTCCTATCTTCAATCTGACAAAGAATGCATCTGTAAAGAGAGGCATCATCCATTTATATACAATACAGGTCACATGCTCCCGTGAACTCTTCCTTCACCATAGGTTGCGTTAGAACACATTACATGTAACCTGATACCCATTGCTAGTTCTCAGAGCGAGAGATGAGCTGGGTAGAGCTTCTTTCACTTTGTGCTGTGCAGTTTTGTGGCGGCATCTTTTAAAACACATGCTTCGGCCAGGAGTTTTCCAATGGGTCACGACCAGGGGGGAAACTCTGCGGCCCTGTGAAGAGACGAGGGCCCTGAGTAGTTCTTGCATGGTCAGAAAATCAAACTCCTGGTCCTAGCTATTAGCCTACTGCTGTATATCTGGCCTAGTCCTAATATGGACTGTACCAAATACCTTCATTTAATTTAGTCATGTAGAGCTCAATGCTGCTGTGTCTACATTTTGAAATGTCACTTTAGCCCTCAGCTCACCTGTTTATTTTGTATTAGATATAATATGATGTATACATAATCTAATCTCTTGGTAGCCTAGTGGTTAGAGCATTGGAGTAGTAACCAAAAGGTTGCAAGATCGAATCCCCGAGTTGACAAGGTACAAATCTGACGTTCTGCCCCTGAATAAAGCAGGTAACCCACTGTTCCTAGGCCGTCATTGAAAATAAGAAATTGTTCTTAACTGACTTGCCTTGTTAAATAAAATGTATGTGAAAGGCATGCAGTAGACCCATATTAGGCCACTATTATAGGTCACACGTGCACGGTGAGTCCTTCCTGCTAGTTTTCCCTACTTCTGCTTCACAATACTCAGTATTCTACATGATGGTTCTCCAAGAAGAACATTCTAACTTGAATATTCAGTGGCAACACTTAACATCGCATAAGTATAATTTATTTGTTACTAAATGGTTATAATACTTACCAGTGTTTCATTCTGTTCCCATGAATATTCAAATTATGGAGTGCACCAGTGGAAATGATTGCGTAAGTACATTTGTTAATTAATACCTTATAACAGGGATATTGCATAACTCCTTATGTAAATTTAGCAGGTACCTACTAGCGTAGCATCGTAACACTGCTGCTTAAATATACTAAACAAAAATTGTAACACATGTAAAATATTGTTCCCATGTTTCATGAGATTAAATAAAAGATCCCATAAATTTTCCACACGCACAAAAAGCTTATTTCTCTCATATTTTGTGCACACAATTGTTTACTTTCCTGTTAGTGAGCATTTACCATTTGCCACGATAATCCATCCACCTGACAGGTGTGTCATATCAAGACCCTGATTAAACAACATGATCATTACACAGGTGCACCTTGTGCTGGGGACAGTAAAAGGCCACTTTAAAATGTGCAGTTGTCATACAACACCATGCCACAGATGTCTCAAGTTTTGAGGGAGTGTGCAATTGGCATGACTGCAGGAATGTCCACCAGAGCTGTTGCCAGAGAATTTAATGTCCATTTCTCTACCATAAGCCACCTCCAAAGTTGTTTTAGAGAATTTGGCAGTACGTCCAACCACAGACCAAGTGTAACCACGCCAGCCCAGGACCTCCACATCCTGCGGGATCGTCTGAGACCTGCCACCCGGGCAGCTGATGAAACTGTGGGTTTGCACAACCGAAGAATTAATGCACAAACTGATAGAAACCGTCTCAGGGAAGCTCATCTTTGTGCTCGTTGTTTTCACCGGGATCTTGACCGGACTGCATTTTGGCGACATAACCGACTTCAGTGGGCAAACCGACTTCAGTGGGCAAATGCTCACCTTCGATGGCCACTTGCGAACCACATTGTTTTATACTTTTGTTCAGTGTAGATAGCAGAATCCCATGTCACTGTTAGCCTTGCAAAGAGGGCCTGAGGGAAGGACCATTGTCCTTGAGGAGAACACCGGAAACCCATAACGTATCTCTTTCCTTCCTGTTCAAATTCCACTTGATAATGTTGTCACTCGACACAATGTCCCACACCCAAGGCGCAGGACAGAGTTGAGTTTTTTTTAGCAAAGGGAAGTAGCTAAGAAAGATGCTAAAGGCTGTGAGATGACACAGTAATCAAATCAAATTTTATTTGTCACATACACATGGTTAGCAGATGTTAATGCGAGTGTAGCGAAATGCTTGTGCTTCTAGTTCCGACATTGCAGTGATAACCAATGAGTAATCTAACCTAACAATTTCACAACAACTACCTTTACACTTGTGTGTGTATAAGGGATGAAGAATATGTACATAAAGATATATGAATGAGTGATGGTACAGAATGGCATAGGCAAGATGCAGTAGATTGTATCGAGTACAGTATATACATGAGATGAGTAATGTAGGGTATGTAAACATATTAAGTGGCATTGTTTAAACTGGCTAGTGATACATGTATTACATAAAGATGGCAAGATGCAGTAGATGGTATAGAGTACATATGAGTACATATACATATTGTCACGTTCTGACCTTAGTTATTTTATTATGTCTTTGTTTTAGTATGGTCAGGGCGTGAGTTGGGTGGGTTGTCTATGTTAGTTTTTCTATGATTTGCTATTTCTGTGTTTGGCCTGGTATGGTTCTCAATCAGAGGCAGCTGTCAATCATTGTCCCTGATTGAGAACCATATTTAGGTAGCCGGTTTTCTATTGTGTTTCGTGGGTGATTGTTTTCTATTTTCTGTTTTGTGTGTCATCACTAGACAGTCCTGTCTCGTTTGTTCATTCTTCCTAGTTCTTATTTTGTTTAGTGTTCAGTTTTGATTATATTAAAAATCATGAACACTTACCACGCTGCACCTTGGTCCTCACCTTCTTCCACCGATGACGGCCGTTACACATATGAGATGAGTAATGTAGGGTATATAAACATTATATTAAGTGGCATTGTTTAAAGTGACTAGTGATACATTTTTTACATACATTTTTCAATTTTTAAAGTGGCTGGAGTTGAGTAAAATATATTGTGAAGAAAATGGGTCTGAGTGTTGGGTATTTCAGTAAACATACAACCTTGTTCTATAACAATTGTCCTATGATGACAACAGCACTTGTCCTGTTCCCAACACAGAGGAATTGAATCCAGTATGTTTAATTGACTTCTAATCCAATACCATTAAGTTATGCTGAGTTGTATTTGAGTATTCAAATTAGAAGTCAGATAATGAGACCTGACTAGCTGCTGTGTAATGCTTTCTGTTACATTACTAATAGCCGGTTAAAGTCAGTCGTTAAATTACTTGACATCTCATAGACTCCTGGCTGGCAACGTGCCCATTCCTCCATAGAGCAGGAGCAGCCGCTTCGACTACTACCTGTTTGAGCCGGTCTCTGCAATAACAGACAGACGGTCCATAGTGAATTCATGCCAGTCTCTCTCTGGGTCACTAGGTTATTCTGGCTCTCTGCCAAGTCAATTACAGCTAGGGAAGTGTGGTGCGGGAAGGTATGTGAACTTTAATGCAGCGAATAGGTACTTTTCAATCACGGGCCATGCCAACAGCCAAGGACCAGGTCAGGTGGTGTAACAAGATGAGATGATAGGCCAGTTAGCTCTTTTAGGTTTACTGCATGGTGCCCTTGATGTCTCCGTAACAGTTTCTTTAACGGGGAAATAAATGCAATTGATACAAAATAAGAAGTTTTCAAGATAAATTGAATACACAAGGAACATACTAAATAGTCGGGGCCTGATTTTTGTAGTTGCTCAGGTTATACAGGACAGCCACTCAACATCCAGTCCATGACGGTTCTTTCTAATAGTTTGCTGATTTAGATGTATAAAAAAACGGAAATATTGCATTTACATAAGTATTCAGACCCTTTGCTCAGCACTTTGTTGAAGCACCTTTGGCAGCAATTACAGCCTCAAGGCTTCTTGGGTATGACGCTACAAGAACATTCAGAGACTTATCTAGAAGCCACTCCTGCGTTGTCTTGGCTGTGCTTAGGGTCGTTGTTCTGTTGGAAGGTGAAACCTCTCCCTAGTCTGAGATCCTGAGTGCTTTGGAGTAGGTTTTCATCAAGGATCTCTCTCTGTACTTTGCTCCGTTCATCTTTGCCTCGATCCTGACTAGTGTCCCAGTCCCTGCCAGTGAAAAACATCCCGACAGCATGATGCTGCCACCATAATGCTTCACCGTAGGGATGGTGCCAGGTTTTCTCCAGACGTAACGCTTGGCATTCAGGCCAAAGAGTTCAATCTTGGTGTCATCAAACCAGAGAATCTGGTTTCTTATGGTCTGAAAGTCTTGTGCCTTTTACTGAGGAGTGACTTCCATCTGGCCACTCTACCATAAAGGCCTGATTAGTGGAGTGCTAAAGAGCTGGTTGTCCTTCTGGAAGGTTCTCCCATCTCCACAGAGGAACTCTGAAGCACTGACAGAGTGACCATTGGGTTCTTTGTCACCTCCTTGCCCTTCTCCCCCAATTGCTCCGGGCAGCCATTTCTAGAAAGAGTCTTGGTGGTTCCAAACTTCTTCCATTTAAGAATGATGGAGGCTACTGTGTTCTTGGGAACCTTCAACGCTGCAGACATTTTTTGGTACCCTTCCCCAGATCTGTACCTCGGCACAATCCTGTCTCGGAGCTCTATGGACAATTCCTTCAACCTCATGGCTTAGTTTTTGCTCTGACATGCACTGTCAACTGTGAGACCTTACATAGACAAGTGTGTGCCTTTCCAAATCATGTCCATTGGAGGTGGACTCCAATCAAGTTGTAGAAACATCTCAAGGATGATCAATGGAAACAGGATGCACCTGAGCTCATTTTTGAGTCTCATAGCAAAGAGTCTGAACTTATGTAAATAAGGTAACTGTTTTTTATTTTAATACATTTGCCAACAATTCAAAAACCTGTTTTCGCTTTGTCGTTCTGGGGTATTGTGTGTAGATTGCGGAGGAAAAAATATGATCGATTTTAGAATAAGGCTGTAACGTAACAAAATATGGAAAAAGTCAAGGTGTCTGAATACTTTCTGAGTGCACTGTACACTGAGCTGGGCTGACTCTAGCACTGTCTAGACAAGATAAAGCTTCAACCTTTGAAGGGGACTTAGCCCCCCAGAGATGGGAGAAAGGGCAGGCGGCGATCCCAGTAGGGAGAACTGTTGGGTGGATCCACTGATGGACCATCCGCTGGCCTGGTCTTCACCTGGGTGGATTTCAAAGGTCATGTACTACAGCTTTGATGTCTAAAAAAAACTAGCACTTTTGTGGGAAGGGCAGAAGACAGGGGCAAGTGTCACCCTTTGGGGGGTCTTGTCTGTGTTTTTTGTCTGACAGCTTCAAAGGGAAATCTACTGTATCTAATAATATTTTTGTTCCAGGGATTTATTTCATTTTACAAGGTTTTCCTAAAGGGTTTTATTATTGTTTGAAGTCGTAACTGACCCTCTTTTTCCTCTCTTAATTTACAGAAAACTCTCGGCCTCTAATCCACCCATTCTCTCCAGCGTCTTGCAGATGATGGTGTGATTGGGTTTGGCTTATTCCATTCTCTACCCAGCACATCTCTGGTTTCAAACCCCCAACACACCACACCTCCCTAATGTCAGAGGATTCAGACCCGGGGTGTAGCTCCATGCCCAGGGGGGCCTCCTCGTGCAGCTCCATGCCCAGGGGGGCCTCCTCGTGCAGCTCCATGGCCCAGCTCCATTGTATGAACAGCTATGGCCAGGGTGGTCCAGACCTGGGTCTTGCCTCAGAGGGCAGTGACAGCATCCGGCGTAAGAACGTCTGCTCACGTTCCCACCACGACGATGTGGATATGAAGAGCAGTGGATCCAGCGGGAGCGAGACCGAGTCACACGGCAACGAGAGCCACGGAAACGAGAGTCATGACAACGAGTCGACAGGTAGCTCCAACGGCAACAGCAAGGACTCCGCCCTCCTGGAGTCGTCTGGGAGTAGCAAGAGGTCAGTGGGGGGGGGGGGGGGGGGTTAGTGGTTTGTGGGTGGGGTTTAGTGGTTTGTGGGCGGGGTGGGGTTAGAGTAGATCACGTTTCTTTATGGGTACCTTTTTACCATTCCTACATTTTACCAGTCCAGTCGTAGGTCCTATTTCCTAAATCAATGGCAGCCCAGTAGAATATACAGTCGACCGTGTTAGTTGATCCGACAACGTACGTTATCACATATCCCACATATGCGTGTACAAAACCATGTGTCCTCTGTTGTGTGTCCCCGTTCTCTCCTTAGGACGTATGGTAAGTTGGCATCAATATGACTGTCACTAGCAGCACATTCTGAAGCTCTAGAGACCCATCCCTCTTTCTTCCTCTCTGTTGACACATGCTGGCCCACATCCCTACTCTGAACCTCCACTTGTCCCGGCCTCAGAGAGTTGACATGCCCTAGATAATAGATGTATGTGATGCACAGCGGCGCCCTGTCTCTCACCCACCACTCACCTCTTTTCCTGTGGTGTCTTTTCCCGTGGTGCCCATGCAGCCTGCTCCATAGTGAAGTGAGGCCCTCACAGAGAGCAGTGAAAAGCCCATAGAAAGTAATGATGGACCCCAGTGAGAAACTAAAGAAGCTGCCAATGAAGTGGCTCCAATTAGGACCCTGAATGGCAGCACTTCATCCTGATGACACTCTGTCACCCCCTTTCTCTCCTTGTTCCTCAGCAACTGGGCTGAAATCACCTTGAACACTCTTTTCAGAGGAAGACACTGGAGCACATCTTGATTGCGTAAAATTGGCGATGAAAGCAAACAGTTATCAGGGTCATTCTTTGCTGAGACATCTCAGTTCTTATCTGCCATATATGGTGAAGTTGTCCCCCGCTTCCTCCTTCCCGTCCACCTCCCACCTCTGTGACAATACAGTATGTTCCTATGGGCTCCACTTTAACAGTGAGGAGGCCTATTCTTATCATTAGAAGGCCTATACTATCATTAACAACCTCTATAATTCACCATTAACTTGCCACTCTAATGCCAAACCAATCTGTTGATCCCAATAGCAGATGCCGTTGATACTATCAACAGCTCTTTTATGTAATTGAACTATTCAATATAATTAGATCTGTATTGGCGCTTAGAGAGGCTATTTCTGAAGCCGCTTTATATTCTCAGCTACTTAAGCTAGTTATTTAAACACACCTGAGTTATATACGAAGAGTTGGATGCCTTAGGGGGCAGTTTATAGCCTTTGGATGTAGTAGTGCTCTCGCTAAGCCTGTAAGCTAATGCTTGTGGCCCAAAACCACACAATGGCTCCTACTTACTGCAAATTCTCACAAACACAATAAACGCACATGTGGCATGGGCCACTCTGGTGCCATACTGTGTCTTTGGAGCACAATCTAAACACTTCTAAACATGCCATTCCACCTGCCCTCCTGGAGCAGGAAGTGAAAAGCCCTCCTTAACGTATAACCTCTTATAGACCGTCTATGAACCGTTTTAGACATGAGAACAACAGAGCTACATCACATGCACAAAAGGCATATGGTAGGATGGAAAAAGAGAACATGCTTGTTTACCCATTAAACCTGGCTATAAGGGTGGTCCACCTATCCCATTTTGAATGTGTTTCTCGAGACACTCTTCAGTCAAATCCCATGCAGTTATAATGATCGGAAAAGTCATCCATTTCAAACAGCACAAGCGAAGCCGTTGCTAGTAAAACATGAATGTACCTGTATAAGAGTCCAGTTGTTTTAGCCTGCAATGAACGCAAGAGTTGTCCAAGAGGAATAGCATTTTAATGAATGGCCTCAGTGTCGTTTGAAAACAAAAACAATATGATTGAAAGTAGACCTTTTCTTGTTAACCTCAGTCAAGGCTACCTTTCAAGAAAAATACATTGTAGCTGAAACATCAACAATAACAAGCCTACTTTCAGTCCCTTTATTGTTTTTCAAAAGTATGCAGCTCGGTAGAAGACATGTTACAGTGTAGCTTCGGCTTGCAACAATGTAATTCTAGTGGTGTGAAACAAGTCTCTAATAGAAATGTGTTATTAATAATTCTCTTGCTTGTGGCTCTAACTCCCACAGTCCCTCTCCTCCCAGTAGTTCCAATGCCTTCAGCCTGCTGAATTCTGAGCAGGACAACCCCTCCACCAGCGGCTGCAGTAGTGAGGAGTCCGCTAAGACCAAGACCCAGAAGGAGCTGCTCAGGACCGCCAAGCAGCTCAGACATCTCCTGCCTGCTGACAAGAGGAACAAAGGCAACAAGTCCAGCTCCCTAAACACCCTGAAATACGCACTGCGCTGCGTCAAACAGGTGGAAGGTAAGAGACAACCAAACCGCACATCATTCTGGGTGGAAGTCCTGAACATATGAGAAGATTAGGAATTTAGCATCATTACATTATAGTTTATTGTATTAGGAATGTGTCTTAAAAGTCCAACAAGGAAACCAATGTGTGTTTGTGTTGTGTTTCAGCCAATGAGGAGTACTACCAGCTGCTGATGACCAATGACAGTCAGCCATCAGGCCTGGAAGTGTCCTCTTACACCATCGAGGAGATAGACAGCATCACCTCAGAGTACACCCTCAAAAACAATGTAAATTCCTTAGTAGTACAGTATTACTTCTGAATACACACAAAAAAACTTTTCCTTGAATACATCCTCAAAAACAAATGGAACCCAACAGTAATGCTTAGTTAACACTATAACAGCCACGAGTTTATGCCTACCACATCCATGCCATCCATCCTGATTTGACATGGTGTCTGACCAACAACAGATCAGATATCCCAGTGATGTTAAAACGTATGAGTAATCCAAACTTGCAGCTGTCCGTGTACTGTATATGCCAGTTTCTCACATGTGCCTCTGTGTCCTTCCAGGACACCTTTGCTGTAGCTGTATCTCTGATCACGGGAAATATCGTCTACATCTCAGACCAGGCTGCCTCCATCCTCAACTGTAAACGGGGCATCTTCAAGGATGCCAAGTTTGTGGAGTTCTTGACTCCCCAGGACGTTAGTGTTTTCTACAGCTTCACCACGCGCTACCGCCTGCCCTCCTGGAGCATGTGCACCGGAGCAGGTAATGACCCCTCTACGAGCGCGTATAACCACTTATAGACAATCTAAA
Organism: Oncorhynchus kisutch; assembly: GCF_002021735.2. Classification (NCBI taxonomy): domain Eukaryota; kingdom Metazoa; phylum Chordata; class Actinopteri; order Salmoniformes; family Salmonidae; genus Oncorhynchus; species Oncorhynchus kisutch. The sequence continues at coordinate 14,976,961 of NC_034203.2, forward strand.
CACTTCTAAACATGCCATACCACCTGCCCTCCTGGAGCAGGTAGCGAAAACCCCTCCTTAACTTATAACCTCTTATAGACCGTCTATGAACCGTTTTAGACTGGTGAACAACAGAGCTACATCACACATGCACTAAAGGCATATGGTAGGATGGAAAAAGAGAACATGCTTGTTTACCCATTAAACCTGGCTATAAGGGTGGTCCGCCTGTCCCATTTTAAATATATAGCGCTTCTCGAGACACTCTTCAGTCAAATCCCATGTAGTTATAATGATCAGAAAAGTCATCAATTTCAAACAGCACAAGCGAAGCCGTTGCTAGTAAAACATGAATGTACCTGTATAAGAGTCTAGTCGTCCCCACCCTAATCAAATCAATTACAGATTCCTACGAAACCAGTCAATACAGGGGGTTAACCAGAGCTCGGAAAACATACATAGTGTACGCATTGAAGCAAGGGCACCAGATAAGACACCGATCTTCTCTCCTACTCTAAATTGAGCGTATCTTTGTTCTGTATTCATCTTGTAAATTTCTCTGAATAGGTGTGTTGTTGAAAGCTGATGTGACTCGTGAAATAGTATCTCATTTGAATGAAGAGGGTCGGCATTGAGCCAATAAAGTAGACATATTTTGAATTAAAACCATTTTCATCCCCCCCTCCTCCCCTTTCAGAGTCATCCCGGTCGGACTGCATGCAGGAAAAATCGTTCTTCTGTCGGATCAGGTGTGTGTGTGTGTGGCTGCGTCCGTGAGTCAGCTGCTCTCCATGTTTCTATTCATTCCCGCTTTCCAGTTTAAATTAGTTTGATTCTCGGCTGGTTTCATAAACAGGAAGCTCTCGCTCTTTTCTCTGACACACACGTACACATTTACATGCACACACACACACACACACACACACTATTCACAGTTGCCGTTAAAGTAGATCTACAGCTCATCTCTGCCCCCAAGAGGCAGAAAAACACCCAAGCAGCAACTCAATCTGTGAAATAGATGCTAATGAAGTGAGTCACTGACACAGCTGACAATCATAAGGACACTATATTTTCATGGTTTTGTTGCTGCTTTAGTGACTTGCTGACTTTGTCCTCTCTCTCCTGTGTTCTGTAGTGGGGGTAAGGAGTGTGAGGGGGACCTGCAGTACTACCCATTCTGTATGACCCCCTACCTGATGAAGGTGCAGGATAAGGTCCATTCTGAGGACCAGTTCTGCTGCCTCCTACTGGCTGAGAAGGTGCACTCCGGATACGAGGGTAAGGACCAATGATAATGCCGTCACAATGCCGGAGTCGTGACTGTTTGAATACTTTTGAAACTGCATCCTCAGTAGTGTATATTAGTGAAATAGGTATATGTGAAATATAGTGTGTGGGAACAGTAGTGTTTTCATTTTGCCTACAGCTCCCAGAATCCCTAGTGACAAGCGCATCTTCACCACCACACACACTCCTAGCTGTGTGTTCCAGGATGTGGATGAGAGGTGAGACACATTTGCACTTTTTTTCCCATACACTTTTGTTTTTATCCGACAGAAGAGTACAGTGCTTTTATGAAACCTATTGGCTGACTCACAAAGTTATTGCTTTTTGCCTTTCAGAGCTGTTCCACTTCTTGGGTACTTCCCCCAGGATCTGATTGGCACCCCAGTCCTTCTTCTCATGCATCCCGATGACAGGCCTGTCATGTTGGCCATTCACAAGAAGAGTAAGAGAAACTAGAACACACCTTCTAACATACTACTTAATTAACGTAGTGCTATTCTATCTCTGGACTGCATACAACACACTGTATGACCCTTTAATAATAGAATATATTCAATTTTAGCTTTACTCCGTCTTTTGCTAACATCTATGTCCTCTCTCCTACCCATAGTCCTTCAGTACGCTGGCCAGCCGTTCGACCACTCCCCCATCAGGTTCTGCACGCGGAACGGAGAGTACGTCATCGTCGACACCAGCTGGTCCAGCTTCGTCAACCCCTGGAGCCGTAAGGTCTCCTTCGTTATCGGGAGGCACAAAGTCCGCATGTGAGTGTCTGCCCAGCACAATGTTTTCTATCTTGACACTACTCTCTGCCCAGCACTATTTTGTGTTATCTTGGCACAATTTTTTTGAAATAGACAGAAAAAAAATCTCTAATATAAGAAGCCTGTATGACTGAATAAGGATAATGTAGTTGTTCCCACTTCTAGAGGCCCGGTGAATGAGGATGTGTTTGTGTCCCCGCTCCCTGCCCTCATGGAGACTATGGACTCTGAAGTCCGGGAGATCACTGAGCAGATCCACAGATTGCTACTACAGCCGGTGCACAACACTAGCTCCAGTGGCTACGGTAGCGTGGAAAGCAACAACCACCTTGTAGCATCTCAGGTGATGACCAGCGAGGGCAGCCCAAGCAGGACACACATCGAGGAGGAGGGGGAGAGCAGCTGGGCCAAACCTGTAAGTACCCTCTCTGTCACACTCTTTTCCCTGTCTTATCACTCGCTCTCACTCTCTCTTTTACCTCTCCCTCTCTCTCTCTGTGATAGTGAACATGTCTCTTCTCTCCTCCCCAGCAGAGGTCATTCCAGGAGATCTGTAAAGGTATCCACCTCCAGAAGAGTCAGGAACAGCAGATCTACCAAGCCTCCTCCTCAGCCATGCCTGAGATCAAGAAGAGCCCTGGCAGTAAGTCAAACAAGCAAACCAGCACAGAAATATTTACAGTCTGCAGGAAGCATAGAGATATGCTCGCATGTGCATTGGATAATGTGAACTGGGGAGTGTACATATGTGTGGATGTACAGATATGAATGCACTTCTGTGTGTTGGAAGAGATGTAGAAAACACACATATCCAAGGGTGTAGTTCATGGGTGTAGTTTGGCGTATACAGAACGTACAAATCCATGCCCATCCCAGTCTTGATACACTCCCTTTTCCCAGCAGAGTTCCTCCAGAAGAGTCCAGCAGGGGTGCGTTCCAAGGAATCTGCAACCCCTGTGGCCCCTCTGAATTGGAGGGACAGTGGGGTCAGTGCTGGGGTCAGTGGGCTGAGCCTGGAGGACAGCAGCAGCAGGACTGCTGTACAGGAGGAGCAGCTGGCCTTCAACGACCAGACGGTCTACTCCTACCAACAGATCAGCTGTCTAGACAGTGTCATCTAGTCAGAACAACTACTAACTAGTCACCTATTCATCTTGCTAATCACGTATCTGTACATCTCTCTGGTCATCTAGCCTATTTAGTCTTGGGTCTTTTGTCTATTAATCTAGTTGTCCTGTTATGGGCATTGTTTCTGGGTAGATAGGTGGAAAGGGGACTGTTACTTATTCTGTATGTACTTACTGCTACCCAATTACATGGTAGTAGTTACATCATGGGCTATTGTTTTTGATTAAGATATAAAGTTAATCAGTCTTTCATCCTTCTGTGTGCATCTCTCTCCCTCTCTGGGCAGATATCTAGAGGGCTGTAATGTTCCCATCACTATGAAGAGGTGCCACTCTTCTGACAACACTATGTCCTCAGATGAGGACAAGCAGAAAGGAGGGGATAATCCCATGCAATTATCTGAAGGTACGTTCAACCACTGGTCGTAATCTATTTTTACTTTATCACTCCATTTAATAAAAGATGTTCAACAATTGACTTCGGTATTATTGCTACAGTATGATGTTTAATGTATCCTATATTGCAAGTGAACTCTTCTACACCACAATTTTTTTACCAGTCGGAATTAGAATGCAAGGTAGTGAGTGGGAGAACACAGACGGACCGCGCGTTAAATTAGAAATCAAATCTATTTTTCTCACGTCTACACGAAGTATTGCTAGTAAAATGAGCCGATAAATTGCCAGAAAATAAACTTGTTTGTGTGTGTGTTACGTCTGGATTTGTGACATGCATATTTAAGTGTTGATAATGGGTCGCTACTATAACAATACTGCCAGTGCCAAAAATACATATTTGAAAACAATAACGTTATACCTACTTGTGTTGATTTTGATCACAGGCATAAAGCCTAGGCAGGCTAAGAGAGAATACTGCCATGTAGAAAGAACGAGACTAGCTAAATTCTTTATAAACTCATCGGGTGTATTAGCTACACCAGACCTCACGTTCTTGACCAAACATAACAACTGCTTAGAGCAGGCAGGTACGGTGGCTCCCGTAGGACATATAAGGTGAGTCATAAGGAACATAACAATAATTCACAAGGGCTACATAGCGAACGTAACAAATGCGACTGTTTGTTATGGATTATTGTGACAATTAAATTGGCATACGCGTTAATGTGTATTGACGCTCTCTACTCTGACATTTTGACGCCTTTGGCTCCGGTGTGATTTGTACTTAAATTAGATGTCTCATTCTAGATGGAACCTGCAAACTTCTAATTCAAATTAAAGATACCTGTGGGATGAATTGAATTTAAAACAAATAATACTGCTAGATTAATAGTCACAGATACACTGATTTGTTATAGTGTGACAACGTTGATAAAGTGTTGGTTGGAAAACACCCTGCAGATTCTGTCTGGCTCCACATACACATACCAATTTATCAAAATATCAGTATTTATATTTCAACTCCTTTATACTGAACAAAATATAAACGCAACATGTAAAGTGTTGGCCCCATGTTTCATGAAATAAGCGATCACAGAAATGTTCCATGTGCACAAAAAGCTTATTTCTCTCAACATTGTTTTAGAGAATTTGGCAACAAGTCCAACTGGCGTCGTGTGGTCGAGCGGTTTGCTGATGTCAACGTTGTGAACAGAGTGCCCCATGGTGAACAGAGCGCCCCATAGCATAAGCTACAGATAACGAACACAAATGCATTTTATCGATGGCAATTTGAATGCACAGAGATACCGTGACAAGATCCTGAGGCCCATTGTGTCATTCATCCACACTCACCAGACATGTCACCCGTTGAGCATGTTTGAGAGCTCTGGATCGACGTGTACGACAGTGTGTTCCAGTTCCCGCTAATATCCAGCAACTCCGCACAGCCATTGAAGAGGAGTGGGACAACTTTTCACAGGCCACAATAAACAGCATGATCAGCTCTTTGCATGAGGCAAATGGTGGTCACTCCACATACTGACTGGTTTTCTTATCCACTCCCCTACTTTAAAAAAAAGGTATCTGTGACCAACAGATGCATATCTGTACTCCCAGTCATGTGAAATCCATAGATTAGGACCTAATGAATTAATTTAGACTGATTTCCTTATATGAACTGTAACTTAGTATAATCTTTTAAGTTTTTGCATGTTGCGTTTTATATTTTGTCCACTGTAGTTTAAAGACTCTTATTTTTAAAGACTCATTGAGTTTAAATACTCATGTAGTTTAAAGACTCATTCAGTTGAAAGACTATCAGTCTCACCAAGGCTCTGTTGGACAGGTCACCAACTGAATCAGACACAGCCAAACTCTCTCTTTTGTCTATCTCTCTATAATCTGCATTTATGGGACTTTACATGTGACTCTCCAAGTCACCCTCCCTCAGTCTCTCCCTGTCACCCTGGCAGACCCTGCACTGTTTAAGCATCAGCCTGGTCTAACCCCTGTCATCGCAGACATAACGACAGACGCTACGACCTCAGCCACAGGGGCAGTGGGCTCCTCCCTGGCGGCCCTCACAGGGCCACCGTGCGGCAAAGCCGAGAGCGTGGTGTCAGTAGCAAGCCAGTGTAGCTACAGCAGCACCGTCGTGCATGTAGGAGATAAGAAACTGCAGCCCGGGTCAGGTATACACTACAGGGACATTGACATGTCTCATTCTACTCTTCTATTCTACTCTTCAGTACGTGGTGGTGGGGTTGTGTTTGGGAGTGGGGACTGTGTGGGTCCGTGCGTGCGTAGGTACATGGGTGTGTGTGTTGTATGGATGTATCTTGATGTTGTGTAATGTATCAGATTTATTTTACAATATTCAGAGATTCACAGTCGTCTGGTTCCTCAAGACTATACCATGATGTATGTTATACCAAAGCTATGTGTCTAAATGCGCTGTGCATTATACCATTCTCTCTTCATCTCTGCTTCCCTGTAATGAATATTAATGTATATATGTTTATCAATGTTGCTAAGGGTATTACAGCGTCTCATCTCTGTATGTCCTGAGCGGTTGGGTGTTTTTATGTATATGTTGTATAATTGTTTCTCTGTCTGTTTTTCCCTGTACAGAGATCATCGTAGATGTATCTGTGGCTCGGGTTGAGGTGGAGGAGGGCAGCCAGACTCCTGGGCCTCCCGCCAATGCTGTTTCACCTCCCAGCCTGGAGAGGGAGCCCTATAAGAAGCTCGGTCTGACCAAACAGGTCCTAGTAGCCCACACCGTGAAGGAGGAGCAGATCTTCCTGTGTCGCTTCAGGGAACAGAGGGGAGTCCAGGCCTTCCAGGCCAACTGTTCCCAATACCTGGAGCGCCAGAAGGGACAGGGCGCCGCTGATGGTACAGTAGCAAACATGTTCTACACACATTACAATACAAACTCAGTATAGGTCGTTAGACTTGGGCTAGTACAATTCAACACAGACACACACAGTACCTTAATAATGTTCTCATACACTCAACCTCTCACAGTCAAATACATAATGTAATCACACCCTCTTTTTGTCCCTTTCCCCTCGCTGTCCCTTCTCTAGCTCTGCCCGCTGTGCGCCCATGCACGCAAGCCGAGCCCGCTGCCCGTCGAAGTGGGCGCAACAAGAAGACCAAGTCTAAGCGGGTGAAACAGAACGAGTCGTCCGACAGTTCCGTGTCTCATAGGAGAAGACAGCCGCAGCCCCGACCCCACCTCCTCAACCAGACCTCCTGGTCCCCCTCCAACACTTCCCAGTTCACTTTGCTGCCCCTGGCTTACCCCACCGTGGTGCCAGTCTACCCCCTCCAGGTATACCCTGGGGTGGGCACCATGGCTGGCACCATGCCTACCCGCCCAGAGAATTCATTGGCAGGCTTTGGTGACTGCCAAGGCAACCAGGATCCCCAGTGCACGCCACCAAACATCCAGCCCTCGCCCTTCTCTACTCCCATGGTGACCCCCGTGGTGGCCCTGGTTCTCCCCAGCTGCATGTTCCCTCAAATGGGAAACGGGGCTCCAGGACAGCAGCCTTTCTACCAGGCCGAGAAAGCCGGCTACCCCTCTCAGTCACAGCCCTTCCACCCACAGACATCCCTCACCTTACCTGCTCATGTTCCTTTCCCGGCTCAGCCACAGGCCTTTCCCCTACTGACGGCCTTCCCGATCCCCGCCCAGCCTTTCTCACTCTTCATGCCCATGGAGGCTCCCAAGCCACCTGGGGAAACCACCCAGTCTCGCTGCTCCCCGCATGGGACCATGGGTGGCAGGGACCAAGCGTCCTCCCCTCCACTGGTCCAATCATGGTGCAGCTCGCCCCTGCAGCTGGAGGAGATGTGGTGCTCCCTGGAGAGACATGACCGCATGGTGGTGGTGCCCTCCGTTGGCACACAAGGGAATAACACCGTCAACATGAAGGGAGGGAGCATGGTCTGCCAAGCCATGGAGAAGGTCAAGGAGCTTCAGCAGGTATGATACTCATTTTCAAGTCGTACAGGATACACATGGTATGTGCAATCCAACAAAATTCTTACTTGCAGGTTCTTTCTCCACAACGCAAGAAATAGTAAAAGATAAGAATACGAACATAAAGTAAATAGTTCAGTAGAATATAATATTTTTTTTTAGCACAAGTATAATACAGGAAGGCACAATTTATAATCCAATATTTACATGTGTATTGGGGATGTGTGGATTGGGGGGCAAATGTTTAAATTGTTCAGTATTTAGTAAAAATAATTAGTAGCAGCAGTAGGTGTGTGTGTGTTTATCTGTGTGGGTGTATATCTGTTCGGGTGTGAGTGTACAGTACCAGTCAAAAGTTTGTATTCTTCTTTATTTTTGGGGGGGGGGTCTTTATTTGTACTTTTTGGGGGGGGCGTGGGGTTCTTTATTTGGACTATTCTGCATTTTTTTATATTACTTAATGAAGACATCAAAACTATGAAATGCCACATATGGAATCATGTAGTAACCACAAAAGTGTGGTAAACATGTCAAAATATATTTGAGATTCTTCAAAGTAGGCACCCTTTGCCTTGATGACAGCTTTGCATTCTCTCAACCAGCTTAATGAGGTAGTCACCTGGAATGCATTTCAATGAACAGGTCTGCATTGTTAAAAGTTAATTTGTTAATTTATTTTCTTCTTTATGTGCTTGAGCCAGCCAGTCAGTTGTGTTGTGACAAGCTAGGCATGGAGAAGATAGCCCTATTTGGTAAAATACCACGTCCATATTATGGCAAGAACAGCTCAAATAAGCAAAGAGAAACGACAGTCCATTATTACTTTAAGACATGAAGGTCAGTCAATTCGGAAAATAAAACATTTCTTTAAGTGCATTCGCAAAAACCTTCAAGCGCTATGATGAAACTGGCTCTCATGAGGACCACCACAGGAAAGAAAGACCCAGAGTTACCTCTGCTGAAGAGGATAAGTTAATTAGAGTTCCCAGCCTCAGAAATTGCAACCCAAATAAATGCTTCAGAGTTCAAGTAACAGACACATCTCAACATCAACTTCTTCAGAGGAGACTGTGTGAATCAGGCCTTCATGGTCGAATTGCTGCAAAGAAACCACTACTAAAGGGCACCAACAAGAGGAAGAGACTTGCTTGGGCCAAGAAACACGAGCAAAGGACATTAGACTGGTATAAATCTGTCCAGATTTGAGATTTCTGGCTCCAACCGCCGTGTCTTTGTGAGATGCAGAGTAGGTGAACGGATGATCTCCACATGTGTGGTTCTCACCGTGAACCATGAAGGAGGAGGTGTGGGGGTGCTTTGCTGGTGACACTGTCAGTGATTTATTTAGAATTCAAGGCACTCTTAACCAGCATGGCTACCACAGCATTCTGCAGTGATACGCCAGTCCCACTAAGCGCAAACCAGATGGGATATAATTTGTTTTTCAACAGGACAATGACTCAACACATCTCCAGGCTGTTTAAGGGCTATTTGACCAAAAAGGAGAGTGATGGAGTGAGGCATCAGATGACCTGGCCTGTCATCAACGCAAACGGTGGCTACTTTGAAGAATCTTAAATATATTTTGATTTGTTTAACACTTTTTTTTTGGTTACTACATGATTCCATGTGTGTTATTTCATAGTTTTTATGTCTTCACCATTATCCTACAATGTAGAAAATAGTAAAAATAAAGAAAAACTTGATTGAGTAGGTGTGTCCAAACCTTTGACTGGTACTGTATATCTGTTTGGGTGGGTGTATATTTGTCTGAGTGTGTGTCTGCTAAAGTGCGGGGAGTCAGTAAAGGGGGTCAGTCCAGTTCAATTGTTGAGCAGTATGATAGCTTGTAGATAGAAACGGTCTCTGAGCCTTTTGATATCAGACCTCATGAGTTTGACCTGGTTCACTCTTTCCCCCCTCTGTATCCTCTTCTTCTCCCTCCCTCCCTCCCTTTACCCCAGAGAGATTTAGTACAGGCTCCTCCAACTTTCTCGGAAACAGCGTTAGCGTAAGTTTGTGGCATCAGTATTGAGTTTCACGAAAATGGCAGCAAAACTAGAAAAGTGTTGTTTTCAGACTGGTGGTGTTAGGCTAGGGTTAGGATGTGTAAAAAGCGACTTAACCCCAACGTCATTCACAAATCAGACCTATATTGTCTTCAGCTGGCAGGCAACTGGCACAGGCTGTAGATTTGTAATTGTTATGAATATTTTAAGAATGCTTTTACTGGGAGACAATGTTATAGTTTCACCAATTCATCTAGTTTATGCAAATTGTATCGAATCATTAAAAAGGTTTACAATTCCGACATCCTGTGTGAAGTAACTGTGCTGCTATGTGAAAGTGCAATAATCCAAAAGTCTCCTGGCTAAAATGTTACGTCTAAAACATTGTGTCTCCAACTATTATCATGGAATATAGTGTGCTCTAGGCTGAGGTGTTGCAGTGACGAGGTAGGATAACATCGCAACTCTCCACAAAATATAACTTACTGTAATACAGACCTCTGTCTATCCATCTCTCGTAGTGGGACAATATCTTCTCTGGTTCAGGCTGTTGAAGAGCTAAAGACTGCTTTTCAGTCACTGCAGGCCTCCCTATATGGTCTCAAACTGGTCTTGAATATACAAAACACTAAATGCATGACCTTTACCAGAGCTAGAACTCTGCCAGAGAAGTTTAGCATTTTCACATCTGGTGGCTTTTTCCATTGAAAAAGTGTCATCCTACAAATACCTAGGTATTTGGTTGGATGACCAGTTGTCCTTTAAAGTTAATGTGGATAATCTTGTGACAAAGCTTGAATTGAAATTGGGTTTTTATTTTCGTAATAAGGCTTTCTTCCCGCTTATGACTTGAAAGAAGCTTGTTCAGGCCACTTTTCTCTCTGTAATTGATTATGGTGACTTGTTGCATGCAACCTCCTCCGTCTTACAGAGACTGCACTCTGTTTACCATGCAACCTCCTCCGTCTTACAGAGACTGCACTCTGTTTACCATGCAACCTCCTCCGTCTTACAGAGACTGCACTCTGTTTACCATGCAACCTCCTCCGTCTTACAGAGACTGCACTCTGTTTACCATGCAACCTCCTCCGTCTTACAGAGACTGCACTCTGTTTACCATGCAACCTCCTCCGTCTTACAGAGACTGCACTCTGTTTACCATGCAACCTCCTCCGTCTTACAGAGACTGGACTCTGTTTACCATGCAAACTCCTCCGTCTTACAGAGACTGCACTCTGTTTATCATGCAACCTCCTCCGTCTTACAGAGACTGCACTCTGTTTACCATGCAACCTCCTCCGTCTTACAGAGACTGCACTCTGTTTACCATGCAACCTCCTCCGTCTTACAGAGACTGCACTCTGTTTACCATGCAACCTCCTCCGTCTTACAGAGACTGCACTCTGTTTACCATGCAACCTCCTCCGTCTTACAGAGACTGCACTCTGTTTACCATGCAACCTTGCGCTTTATTACAAATGCCAAGTCACTCACTCACCATTGTACCAAATGGTAGGTTGGACCTCACTTTATATGAGCATAAAGATACATTTGTATGTGTTCATCTACAAAGCCCTTTTTGGTAAACTCCCTCTTTACCTCTATACTCTGGTCTCCTTCACCAACAGCAGTTACCATACCCGGTCTGCTAGGTGATTGTGTCATGTGGTGGGTAACTGGTGCAGTGAGATCAGGCGCAGGAAAGCAGAGGTGAGTGTACAAGGTATTTCATCCCACGACAGCACCAGTACACAGACAATACTTAAGGTGCGGAGAAATACCGGTCACTCGAAAATAACGGGCGTAAATACATAACCCGGCAATCAATAACCAGCCGTCAAGAACCGACATGAACAATCAATAAACACGCACACTAACATGTGGGAAACAGAGGGTTAAATAATGAACATGTAATTGGGGAATAGAAACCAGGTGTGTAGAAGACAAAACAAATGGAAAATGAAAAGTGGATCGGCGATGGCTAAAAGACCGGTGACGTCGACCACCGAACGCCGCCCGAACAAGGAGAGGGACCGACTTCGGCGGAAGTCGTGACAGGTTGCTACTTAAAGTCCCCAGGACATTCACAGTATTAGGCAAGACTGCCTTCTCTTCTTGTGCCCCAGACGCATGGAATAGTCTACAATTCATGCTTCATCTAGATATGTTAGTGCCACTGAATTAATTTAAAATATTGATGGGAGACTGTTACAGAGGAGTGTAAATGCTTTTTTTTATAGGCTGGATCACATTGTTGTATGTTTTAATTATGTAATGTATTGATTGTTGCTGACCTCTTGGCCAGGTCTCCCTTGAAAAGGAGACTCTGGGTCTCAATGGGCTTTTCCTGGTTAAATAAAGGTTAAATAAATATGACTGAGTCGCTTCTTAGACCTTGAGGGAGAAGTGAGAGTTGCAAAAAAACAAAGGATGGGACTGATGACCGAAGAAAGGGAGCAATACGACTTGAAAGTGGAGCTTCTGTTTGTTGACCTTATCCTTTGACTTCTGTCTTGCAGGTGGGCTCGCCGGGCAACCATAGCGACGTCAATTCATCATCGAGTGACCTCCTGGACATCCTGCTCCATTCAGACTCTCGTTCAGGCACCAGCTCAGGCACTTCAGGGTCCATGGGTTTCAGCTCTAATGGCTGCGGAACCTCAGCTAGAACGTCTAACAGAATGTCTAATAACAGCCGAACGTTGGGATGTGGAACGTCAGCTAGCGGAGTATCTGGCAGTGGCACAGGTCTGTACACACACCTACCCTAGCCTTATTGTACATTTGTTCAAATTATTTTCCTATTATATACCAGTCACTTCCACTGTACCAAACCTCACTCCTGTAACTGCCTTGGGGGTTTACATATTTGATCAACAAGGCTGGCAGAACAAGAACGAACACAAGATAGAAGGACATTAACATGGCAGCATGACATTACATCCAGCAGTTTGTTGCTTCATGTATGAAGCACTTGAGACCAGAACGCTGGTGCTTCTGAGGTAAGAGATCCTAACTCTGTTTTGTGCGTTCATTCACCCCCCACAGTAAGCAGCAGCCACACAAGCAACAACAGCAGCAACTACTTTGGCACCGTGGACTCCTCCCAGAACAGCTGCCAGCAGGTCAAAGTGCACTCCAGTGGCGGGAGTGGTGGTAGCGCTAGCGAGGGGCGGCCAATGGAGGTAGAGGAAAGCCAATATGACAAGTATGTACTGCAGGATCCGCCGTGGTTAGTCACCGCCAACGCTGACGACAAGGTCATGCTGACCTATCAGATGCCCTCCCGGTGAGTGGGAGGAGACAGGAGAGAGGCGGCACGCAATGTGCCTTGGAATATGAGAAAGTTGTCTGTGAATGCATATCTGGGTCAGTTTGGGATTTTTGAAGGGGCGGGCTTAGGGGAAGGATAAGGGGAGGGTAAACTGATCCTAGATCTGTGACCACAGACAACTTCTACCCAGAGCATGAGTCCTAGTGCAATGTTTCCCAAAATGATGAGTGCCCATGAATGCTGGGGTTAGAAATATTTGTTGGTTTTTATTTGGTTTATTTATTTACACATTTTTCAGATGGGAACACAGCATCTTTGGGAAATACATTGCACAGCACACATTGCACAGCATAGATACTACCCACTCCCTTCCACTCCCACCTACTCCGTCCCTGTATTTACCTGCTGGATTTATGTCCACAATGGATCCCAAAAATATATGTATGTTTGTGTGATGCATCTTATGATGATGAAAGCGTATGAGGTATTTTGTTGCTGGCTTGCAGTTCTAATGTATGCCTATAAGATGGGACACTTGCACAAGTTGTCAGGCAAAGTGGGTTGAGAGAAAATGTGTGATTTCTTCAAGGCTAGTTTTGAATTATTCCAGATATCATATCTAGTGGACCCTGAAGATCAGTTCAACATCAGCTACACTACCGTTCAAAAGTTTGGGGTCACTTAGAAATGTCCTTGTTTTTGAAAGAAAAGCGTCTTTTTTTTTGTCCATTACAATAACATCACATTTTGATCAGAAATACAGTGTAGACATTGTTAGTGTGTTAAATGACTATTGTAGCTGGAAACAGAGGATAAAAATGGAATATCTACAGAGGCCCATTGTCAGCAACCATCACTCCTGTGTTCCAATAGCACGTTGTGTTAGCTAATCCAAGTTTATCATTTTAAAAAGGCTAATTGATCATTAGAAAACCCTTTTGCAATTGTTAGCACAGCTTAAAACTGTTGTGTTGATTTAAAAAAGCAATAAAACTGGCCTTCTTTAGACTAGTTGAGTATCTGGAGCATCAGCATTTGTGGGTTCGATTACAGGCTCAAAATGGCAGAAACAAAGCACTTTCTTCTGAAACTCATCAGTCTATTCTTGTTCTGAGAAATGAAGGCTATTCCATGCGAGAAGTTGCTAAGAAACTGAAGATCTCGTACAACGCTGTTTACTTCTCCTTTCACAGAACAGTGCAAACTGTCTCTAACTAGAAAAGAAAGAGTGAGGCTGGTAACTCTAATGAACTTATCCTCTGCAGCAGAGTTAACTCTGGGTCTTCCTTTCCTGTGGCGGTCCTCATGAGAGACAGTTTCATCATAGCGCCTGATGGTTTTTGCGACTGCACTTTCAAAGTTCTTGAAAAGTTCAGCATTGAGTGACATTCATGTCTTAAAGTAATGATGGACTGTCGTTTCTCTTTGCTTATTTGAGCTGTTCTTGCCATAATATAGACTTTCTATTTGACCAAATAGGGCTATCTTCTGTATACCAACCCTACCTTGTCACAACACAACTAATTGGCTCATATACATTAAGAAGGAAAGAAATTCCACAAATTAACTTTTAACAAGGCACACCTGTTAATTGAAATGCATTCCATATGACCTCATGAAGCTGGTTGAGAGAATGCCAAGAGTGTGAAAAGCTGTCATCATGGCAAAGGGTGGCTACTTTGTAGAATCTCAAATATAAAATATATTTTGATTTGTTTAACACTTTTTTTTTTGGGGTTACTACATGATTTCAGATGTGTTATTTCATAGTGTTGATGTCTTCACTATTATTCTACAATGTAGAAAATAGTTTAAAAAATCAAGAAAAACCATTGAATGAGTAGGTGTGTCCAAACTTTTGACTGGCACTGTATGTCTTTCACCTGGTCATATAAGTCACATAGTTCAGTATACCGAGTGTGTATGTTCCTTGGTCTACTCAGGGGCATCGACTGTGTGCTTAGGGAAGACCGAGAGAAGCTACGTGTGATGCAGAAGAGCCAGCCGTGCTTCACCGGGGAGCAGCAGATAGAACTGGGGGAGGTCCACCCCTGGATGAGGAGAAGAGGGCTGCCCAAGGTCATGGATGCCAAGGTGAGCTCTCTTTCCCCCCTCTCTCGTTCTCACACTCACTCTGTCTTCCTTTCTCCCTCCCTTTTACACTACAGGCAGCCATTCACATTTGTCAAAAGCAAGTCTGAAAGTAACTAACAGAAATGTGTTGTTTTTTGTTAAGTGTGGGCTGTGAGGAGGACACTCCAGAGGTGTTGTTGTCTGAGGAGCAGCCTGGCCTGGATATGGGAGACACAGAGACTGAGGAGGTCAGCCCCTACAGGAAGCCCGGCGAGGAGCCCTTTTAACATGGACACCTGTCCCTCTTCTGGCCTTGGATCATAACAGCCACATCCACCCCCTGAATCTGCCCCTGTTAATTGTAGCAGCATCACCTCCGCAAAAGGCTAATTCTCAAGCGACATCAATTATTCACCAAGTCCCACCCTCAGCTGTTCCATACAAGACCATTTTTTTATTTTACCAGGCAAGTCAGTTAAGAACAAGTTATTATTTACAATGACAGCCTACCGGGTGAACAGTGGGTTAACTGCCTTGTTCAGGGGCAGAATGACAAGATTTTTACCTTGTCAGCTTGCGGATTCGATCCATCAACCTTTCGGTTACTGGCCCAACGCTCTAACCACCATATTAGACTGCCTAGTACTGCTTGCACCCTGCGGGTACAAACCTTTTCTACAACAAACTAAACTGTATTGGAATTCTGCTACAGCCTGAGAGACCAGGGAACATACAGACTGTTACATCCCACCTGGTCAATTCATTTTCTGTGTGTGTGTGTGTGTGTGTGTGTGTGTGTGTGTGTGTGTGTGTGTGTGTGTGTGTGTGTGTGTGTGTGTGTGTGTGTGTGTGTGTGTGTGTGTGTGTGTGTGTGTGTGTGTGTGTGTGTGTGTGTGTGTGAGAGAGAGAGAGAGGAAAAAGAAGAGTGAGTTAGTGTGTCCACAACACAGTTCATGTTCTATCAATTGTTTTTTCACTTATTGAAATTAATAGTTTTTCACTTATTGAAATTAATGTTTTCATTGAAAACGTTTTGACCGTAGTAGTCTTGTATTTGTGTTAATTTAGAGCCCTGGGGCTAGCATCAACATTTTAACACTGATGCTCCCAATTTAAAGAAGTTAGGAGCACCACATGAAATGTAGGAGCACCAGAATATATCGTGTTTTATTGTAATACAGCCTATATTGGGCCTATACGAATTCAAGGTACTTTTGAGGGACATGATTTTCCCAGGAAAATAATGTCATATGTATATAAGATATTAATTTATTGTAAAAGCTAAAGAATTTTACCTTTATTTAACCAGGTAGGCCAGTTGAGAACAAGTTCTCATTTATCAACTGCACCCTGGCAAAATGTTGAAAGGAATAACTGTCATCGAAATTACAAAGTAATGTGTGGAATATTAGGTTTCTACATTGTGTAAAAGCACTATTGAGGTGCATTACATTGAAAATTGTATACTGTCTCTTCAAAAACGGCAGAAGATCTGACATTCATTATTTTCTACTGTCACTGATCTCCTGAAGCAGCTATCCCTTTTCCTTTCTTTCTATGCCCCCAAATGTTTGGATATACTGGTAACGTTCCCAGGTTGTTAGCTAGCTAACCAATGAGGTAACATGACTGAAGTGTAAACAAATGGATAACGACATGGTTTATGAATGTAAAATGCAGACCCAGCGACCCGCTATAGGAAGATGAAAATGCTGCGCCGGTATTATGGTGTAGATCTTTTGACGTAGGCCCGGTTTTCCAAAATAATCTTAAGACGTAAGTTAATTGTTAGCACCATGGCGCTTAATGGTTCTAATGATGAATTTAATGTTAAGATGCTTTTGGGGAAACCCGAGGCACTGATTGAAATGGAAGCTTTCGCTGTGGTAATGGTGCAACCATGACTCTAAGGGCACTCAGGGAAAATACGTTAGAGCGAAGCATTATTTCATACATTTCTTTTCTTTCTTTTTTTCCTAGGCCCACAGTGCTCCCAAAATAAAACTCCGGGTCACACAGCAAAATATTTAGTTGCATATCCAATATATAACATGATGATGTTGATATCTGTTTGTTGTTGAAAACACTTACAGGATTTCTAGTCTATTATGTTGGCTGACTAAAAGGTTTGGCAGAAGAGGCTTGTAGAGAAGTTGCTTTCTAGCCTGTGGTTGAATGTTCTCATAGAGCCCTTTCCAGTACACGACACACTGACATCACGCACAGATGTGCGTGACTCTTGACTGCAGTAAGAAAGCCATCACCATCTGTGCCCATTCAACATAGCCATGGTTGACCTTTTTAGTACTTATAACTTTTTATTGGGTTCTCTTACACTAACAATTTATGTTTTAATTCTAAATGAACAGTCGCTAAGATTTATATTTGGTTGTGATCTTTGCAAAATAAACATTTTGGATGCAGCAGTTGTTAGCTAGAATGCTAACGCTCATTGACAGGCTGTAGCAAAAGCTAAGCAAAGAGCCATTTTACTGGTGGTGTTTTTATTTTATTTTTTACATTTAATGCAGTTGATTTGCGATGAGGACGCAAACATAATATTAAACAGGACATTCATACGAGCCTTAAAATCCAAACGTAGTGTGAAATGCACTCATAAGCAACATGTAAATTGTATTTTTTTTGCTGGCATTCTATAAGACGTCCCCCGTGTTCTGTCATAAACTTACGCGCATCGCTCTCATGCGGCAATGTTTGAGGAAAGAGTGTCCTAGGATCAGCTTTCCCAAACACAACACTAATCATTTTCCCAGTCGGTATTAGATAGGTGATTACCTAGGATATAGGTTACCCTATTGGCTCAGAGGGAAATCTTGACATTTTTCAAACGCAATTTTCTTGTCTACTTGTTTTAGTCAATTACAAAACTACATTTAAGGAAAGTACAACATGTCTATTACTTTTCAACATTGCCTGCTCCTGAGCAGTCTCACTACTTAGAAAGACCGTAAAATTGTAAGGGCTTCCCTCAAGCCTCTTTTCATGACGATGCTAGCAGTCACATGAGTGAGTGTTACAGCTAGCTCGCCAAGACCAACAACCCAAACAAACAGACTATACAGCTACAAGTAGTGAGTGGAGTTAAGCAGACTACACTAAACAGGTTAAATGGCTTACCTGTGATGAAATGTTTGCCACACACATAGCTACGTGTACCTACTTGCAGGGGTGCAACTTTCACTGGGGATGGGGGGCATGACCCCACTTTCTGAAATTGCATTTTTGTCCCCTCCCCAGTTTTATCATTGTACTGTGATACAAAAAGCAGCATGGGTGTGCTTTAAGACCATGCGCACACCTCAGAGTGGTCGGGCAGGCTGTTTGGCAGTTTAATTTAGGACCACACGACACCATAGAGCGTGTAGAAACAGCTGTTGTCTGTGTGTGTTGTGGATACTCTTTATTTGACTGATGTAGCTGGAAAGGCAACTGCTGTTACATATTTTTTTTTGAGTTAGTAGTGTAACTGACATGCAGCCTTAGCTAATGCATTAACGTTACATGTTTCATCCCCTCTCGACTGAAATTGTGTCTGAAGGGATTGAACTACCTAGCTCCGAGCTCAGGTGATTGTTTTTTTTGCAGTATATTATAACAACCAGTGAATGGATACAACGTTCCATCTTGAGTTGATGGGTAGGCTACATTCTGGGATCTGGGAATAATGGTAATTTCAATGATTGAACCATTGATACTATTCTTGGACAATATAGTGTATCAAGGTATACCAATGTAATTCTTTGTCATGCCTCATCTGAGCAGGATCAGGTGGTGACAGGGGTCTCAGCAGGGTCAGGCAACCAGAGAAGGCCAGTCTGTGACGGCGCTAAGGTGAACTTTTGCAGATGCTACACTTTAAAGGTGCAGCACAGTCATTCTGATGTCTGCATTGGCCGTGCAGCATTCTACGGTGACACGGCCTCTGCAGAAGTCCAGGCGTTCATACTTCTTGCGCTTCGCAGAGCAGCGCAGAGCTGTTGTGAAGGAAGTTGTCAAGGAAGTGAGTTTGTGTTTATACAGGACCTCCCGCCCTCACCTACCGTCAACAATCGTGTCAATGCAGAGCTATACGGAGCCATCTGCATTGTTACAACATTTGATAGGTGAACGGTGATGCAGTGCAGTGCGCAATCTGCGTGCCTTCGGAGGCTTCGCAATTGTGTCACACCATCCATACGGAGCCTCCGAACAAATTTTCGGACCAAGCATAATATATTGGCTCTTATTCTCTCTGTGCAGCAAACACTGGACAATCCAGAAGCTTGAAACTATTTTAAGGGAGACAAACCTCTAAAATTGCTAGAGGTTTTCCCAATGACACTAAACATGTCAAACAAAAATGTGAGGAAGACCTGAGAGACACTATTGATGATGATGATGAATTGATACAGATATGTTTGAATGCCCCAGTCTAAAATGTCTTACTCGTCATTATTCACTAATCATTCAGGATGATCCGTAATCATTGTAGGATCCACATTAATGTAGAAGTGTTTAGAAACATATTCTATTCTTATTTACAATAAAAGTGACTCCTGAAGGGTCACATTAGATAGTGTAGAAATGCAGGAAATGAGCTTTAGATGAGCCCCCCCCCCCACACACACACACACATACATACACACACCTATTTCTAAAACCAAAGTTGTGCCCCTGCCTACATGGACCCCGGGTCCCCACATTTCCCCGTCTCCCACACCGAATAGCCTGAAGCCACAGGGCTCTTCTCATAGGCTTTAGTTCCTTACCTGGGAGGATTGCAAACCCTGGGTCAGGATTTTGTACCTGGTTACATGTACACTGAACAACACAGCATCTTTTCAGCATTTTTGTTATTTAACAAAAAATCGACAACGAAGTTGGCTCTTTTACAATGAGGGTCGATATGAAAGTATGTTGATTTTCGTCAGTTTGTTGCGGTGGTCAAGGGGAATTTCTTATTATTACCTGAATACCGACTGGGACTGTAGCGTTATCAGGCTTGCTGGCCTTGGAACTGTATAGCAATCAAAGCACTTTTTTTTTTTTTTTTTTCACCTTTATTCAACCAGGTAGGCCAGTTGAGAACAAGTTCTCATTTACAGCTGCGTAGTTTATTACACGGGCATAAAGCAATTGGAACAGATGTCGAAGGCATTTGTCAAGACTCCTGTCTATTCTTCAAATATAAAGCATAACATTTAAAAAATGTGCGAACACTCTAAACACACAAATTGTCGACCTGCACTTTTCCTAAATTATTTCTGTACAGATTGTCTTGTATTTCTGTATTTATTGTGTTGTTGGATAGTCACTCTAAAATGTGGACTTTTTTTTTTGTTGCTATTCTGTGTTGACAATGTTTCAAAATAAAAATGAAAGATTTCAATATATTTACACTTTTCTTGGCTACTCTTTATGAAACAAAAATGCTATGCTGTGTTGATAATGTTTCTAAATGAAAGATTTCAATATATTCACACTTTTCTATGCTACTTTATGAAAACACAAACATTTGACGAATGTAATAAAATCAAGTAGGGGTTAATTTACATGTATTTATTTCATGCCAAATGTTAGGGTACATTTTTCGTGTTTGTGTGTATTCAGGAAGCAGGCCATTGTGGATATTAGGCCTAGTGGTTATTACCTTTCAGTGGAAATAGCCTATTGTCTATAAAGAAGGAGATCCGCTCCCAAGTGCTTATTTTGACGTTCACAACCTGCTATAACTTTAACCGAAAAGGCCCATTTTATGGTTTTCCTATCATTTCACTGCAACTCTTTCATCGTGGTTTTAGTTCTTTATTAATTATGTTAATTTAGGTAGATGATTAATGGCACGCTCTTAATTTGAGAATTGAGAGGGCCTCGGTAATAAGTAGGCCTACTTTGTGTGAACAACTTGATCAGTTACAGAAATGGACCTTTGGTGAGATGATTGGCCATTTGAACCAGTATCTGTGCGTTAGAGACCTCTCTGACACCCAGAAAGCTCCGATTCAAACTCCCATTCAGCAGCTCTGCAAGCGTTATAATGTCAAAATACGTTCCTTGATCACCAAGTATGGATTTTCACTGAGCAACTATCTTAATTTACTCTCGTTATGACCGGTATGTACTTCCAAAAAGGTCTAAATATAAAATTGACAAGCAACCTAAAACAATGCCTATTCGGCACCTCCAAGCTCCGTATGTGGAAACGCACAGGTCGGAAAGTCTACAACCGCTCCGAAGAGGCATTCTTTTCGGTTGTATGTACATTTATCTTTGGACCTTTCTTGGATGTACAGACGGTATGTCTGTAATGGGAGTGAGTAAATAGTTTCTCAGCGAACCTCAATATTTGGTGTTCAAGGAACGTAATTTTGACATTTTAACTTGCAGAGCTGCTGAATTGGAGTTTAAGTCGGAGCGTTCTGGGATTATAGAGGTCTCTGACACACAGATGGGCTACTGATTGAATTGGCCATATGCTCACTTCAGTAGCCTAGGCCTGCACGTTCGAATGTGTGCCATTTCAAAATAGGCCTATCAACCACTGTAGGCTATTTTAGTATTTCCATTTCCCCCTGCAGTATAGAAAGAACACGTAATATTTGCCTAAAAATGCAAGAGGAGAGGGTCACATAAAATCCTCATGCTTTCAAATAAAAAGCCACAGCATGGCTAGATTATCAGTGGAAACTGGACAGGAAGGCAGACAGGCGGACAGACGGTGGGGAAGATTCTCCCACGGCTATTAGCAGCGTGGATCAAAGCGACCACCGTAATTCACATCCCTCGCAATTCGCACCTCTCCCAATTTGAGGATCAGGTGTGAAACTGGACAGCTCCCCTCCTGCTGTGACGCCACCTCTGGGGTTCCGCTAATCCGGAGTCGGCTCCATCACAAACTGAAAACAGTCTGTGAATGTCCCCTAATAATGTGGATTTCAGGTACAGAATTAAAATACAATTTATCCAATCGTTATTGAGCCACCTTGGCTTGACTATGTTACAGAGTATGCCTATTTGTTGAGTTGTCACAAACCAACACGCACGCTGCGTTGGTATGGGGCAGCGATAAGTAAATATCGATGTGTCAGAAGTGACACTTGAGGACATCAGAGCAACATCCAAGATGTCACTTTACAGGCCGGCCACTGAACCGAGGAGAGGGGCTTTGATATTGATTTTAGGTGCCTTTGATGTGGTGTGCTGCTGCGACATCTTTCATGTTAAAACGGTTTACTTCTTAAAAGAGTGCCAGTTTTGTCTGAAAGGGATAGAAGAAAAGCTGTGAGCAGAGAGAAATATTATTTTGGTGTCCATCTACCTGTTCGGCACTAAGCACATGTTCAATGGCTCCCGAGTGGCGGAGCACAATTGGTCCAGGTTAGCGGAGGGTTTGCCAAGGTACGCCATCATTGTAAATATGAATATGTTCTTAAATGACTTGCCTAGTTAAATGAAATAATACAAATGTCTGAGATCATGCAGCCCAAAAATATGAGAAGGCACAACATATGTGAGGGTGGCCAGAGGGGGCTATGCTGTGATCTGTAAGTCTCAGAATTTAAAAACATGTTCAAATAGCTTTTCCTGCAATCTAGAGCCATAATCATTATGCTTAACTCTAAGCATAACTCTTGAGCTGTCTGTATTCCCCTGACTTGTGGTTCTTTTTTAAATAAACAAAATAATCTCTGCATCTCTGCTAACATCTGGGTAAAAGAAGAATCAGTACATTTAGTTATTGCTTGTTTTTCTAAAGTCTAGCAACCTTGACCACAGGCATGCCAGCTAAGATAGTTAGTCAGGCTGGCTACACAAACTTGATTGATAGCCTGAAATGCCTTCTTGGTAGCTAGCTATGAGGTTGGGTGATTGGGAACCTATCCGGGATATCTAAAGCCAACTTCATGAAATTGCTAAGTAGCTAGTAGTATTACTGCTTGTCAAATTTCAAGGAGGAATTTAACGCTGTCAGAATACAAATGAAGGCCATCAAATGAACCAGGTGCCAGATCTCACACTGCATTGTTGAGAAGAAGTTGCCTGACAACTCCAAATGAATTCTTCCACGGCTCTATGTTCCCTACATACTTCAGTCTAGACTGCAACCAGAAGTCATTTGTGATGTCAAAATTAGGTGTGTTGTACAAAACAAAGTCATCAGCGATGTAATCATTTCTAACCAATTAGAGAATTTAAAAACTCTGCTTTACCCACTGTTCTGGCTTGGCCCAACCCATCGGTTTCTGGGACCAATCAGAGTGGTTTGAATGTGTGGGTTCTAGAACTCTAACCTAACATGGCAGGCGAAAATGAAAAGGCCTAGCCGAGTTCTAAAACGCCTGAGCGGAGTTCCGACATCCGTTTTTTAGTAGAAAAGGAAACTAGGTTGAATTAGCTGTATCCCTGAAAACCGGATACATCTGGTTGTTGGCAACTCCGCTAAGGGTGTTGAAATCATTGGGGAGGAACTCAGATCTAGACTCATTGAGGAGAAGAAACTAGCGTCCGTGGGCATGGCTTAGCGTTTGACCAGAGCAAGGAGTTTGGTTAGCCAGGCAAGACAAGAAGGCCAAACCCAGACATTCTCACCTGATAAAGGCCCACTGGTCCAGCTGTGCTAAAGTAGTCCTATATTAAACTTCAAAGCCTACCTTCACACACACAAACGGCACAGTGTATTGCTGAGATGTGATTACTGTGGAATGACTGTTTGATGCTAGTTTAGCAGGAAAGCATTTAACCATTTCTGGTCCCTGTTTTTTGAAGTGTGCTACAGCAATATGTATTTTATTTAACTAGGCAAGTCAGTTAAGAACAAATTCTTATTTACAATGATGGCCAAACCCTAACAACGCTGGGCCAATTGTGCACCGCCCTACAGGACTCCCAATTATACAGCCTGGAATTGAAACAGGGTGACACCTCTAGCACTGAGATGCAGTGCCTTAGACCACTGCGCCACCCAGGAGCCCCCTAATATATACTTCTCTGAAACAACAGACAGATTGTGCATTATTTCATGTGAAAATGTTCACAGCTGAGTAAATAGGAGTCCAATATGAAGAGAAAATCAATTTAATGAAATTAACTATGTCAGTGTATGACAATTTGTCTGAAAAACATTTGTTATTACAATGTTACAGATAACATAAAATATTTATTTGATTAAAACTACACAAATAAAAAATAAAATAATTTACACACAACACGGCATTACTGAGTGTGGTGTACTAGGACATGGTACTTTCTATACAGCCATACTATCAACAAATACATATTTACATCTGTACAACCTAGAATTCTGGCTAAAAGACACAAAAATTGCTTTTTAAAATGATGCCACCTCTAGCCTACTTGCAACCAGACTTTGCATTACCAAGTATAGTCATTGTAGTGATAATGTCCCACTTCTCATGCTATTCCTACATCTGTCATCCAACAGTCTAACAAGATTACAAGGAATTGTATCTTCAAGTATACAGAATAAAACACAATAACTTTTTTAGGCTATTCCTCTAGTAACTGACAGTTGTAGGTCTACAGTAATTTGGCTCTACCAAGGTCTCCACATGGACTTGGAATAGGCCACTCTGGGCATGTTCAGAACATCCTGGTTTTCAGCGTCCACAGAGATGTCACTCTGCTCAGAGTCAGTCTCGTCCAGATCCGAGCACAGGTCATCGCTGGAGGTGGTGGAGGGCGCTGGGGAGAGGGTTGAGGAGCTTTCGCTGGGGATGCTCCTTCCTCCAGGGGAGACCAGTGCTGCGTAAATGCCCTCAGAACTGGGCCAAGTGCTGCTGCCATTAGTGGAGCAGTCCGCCATAATATCCTGGAGCATCACCTGGAGTCTGTCCTCGTCGTTCAGAGGCATACATTCCAGGAGGTGGTTCATGAGCTCCGCCGCGAGAGTCGCGTCGATTCCCGGGCAGCTGGACACGAAGGTGTGCACCTCATGCATGCACTGGATGTAGCCAGCAGCGAACCTTTCACTCGCCTCCTGGTTCACTGGGTCTACCTCTGACAAAGCACAAACAGAAGCCCCGTTTATACCTGGCTCTAACATTCATTATTGGTCCTGATCCTGTCCACATTCTGATGTTTCCCACATTTTTAGACAGGTGTTGACGATTAAAAGACGCATTGTGATCTGATTGTGATCAAATCTTATAAGTGTAAACAGACAAAATCAGATCAAGATCAGGATCAAGGACGCATGTTAGAGGCAGGTATAAACAGAGCTAGAGAGATACACAAATGAGACACACTGAACATAGGCCTTACACAAACAACATTCTACCAGTTGGGTGAAAATGTCTAATGTGCATAAGTGCATAATCCTATAGTTTACCTTGTCCTTGGTTTTGAAGGATACTCTCCACTCGTTTTACAGTCATTTCCAGCACTTCGGCATTCTCCATCTTTGATTGTAACTGTGAATGGCATATTGATAGGCTACAATGTCAATAACTGGTTTACAATGCAACGACAATAGGCTACACAAAGAGAGGGGGCATGTGATATAAAGTGACATAAGATGTGCAAAAACATACATCTGTGTCTGCGAGAAGAACTCTGAGTTCCTGCAAACTTTCATTGATGCGAGCCCGTCTCTTTTTCTCAACCAACGGCTTTCTGATCTACAAAAATAAAAATCACCGCCACATTAATAAATTAGGCTACATTTAGTCAAATCAAAGACCACTCAATACACGACAATTATCGTCACTTTTGCCTACCTTTCTGTCCACTTTAATGCCATAGTATTCATCTTCGTCTCTACTCAGTTCTTTTTTGATATTGTGAGTGGGGGCCATGTTGTTGATGTTTAACCCAGACACTGCCCGAGGTTTGGTAAATCCACACGACCGTTACACTCCGTAAATGGGACAGATGGCCACCGGTCCCTGCTGCAAACAAAGCCGAGCTGTACTTTTGCGCAGACGGGTACTAGATTTGTTATGCAGCCTCAAGCGCAACGATAGTGCCAGTAGTAGTAGGTATTTATAACGCCTCATTTAAATGTGAATAGAGGGGCTGACTGCGCGAGCAAGAGATTGTTCAGCGCACTTGCGAATCAGCCAATCGCTGATCAAGCCTTTTGTCCTCTGTGCACCATAGAAATTGTCTGCAGAGGGAGAGGATTTGGCTAGACCACAAGAGGGATATTCTTTGGCTTCTGTCCCAGCCCGAAATAAGTTTTTTATTTTATAACCCACAATTCTAGTCTGCTCCAGAGACCAATACGCTTTGATAGATAGATGGAAATTAAATTATAACAAGAAATCGCAAAGAGACAATTAATCATAACTTAACACATAAAACACAAACACTTAAGCAAATTGCAAAACCATTAGCAAACACCATTAGCCTATTGAATCGTTCAACATTAACAGACAATTCTCACATTGCGTAATTAGTCACCTTTACGTGTATTTCAAGTTTAGTTGTGGGCCAAGGCACTTAATACATGTCATGTCCAAAGTTAAGGCCAATTTCAACCCAATTCAAGACAATTAACAGAATGGGACATTAGGCCAAATTTGAATCGGGAAATGTGTCACATATCGTCCACCCTTAGTCTTGAATAGGCTAAAGAAAGTATTCTCAACACCATGTGGCTTAGTTGGTGGAGCGTGGCACTTGGAATGCCGGTGTTGTGGGTTCGATTGTACTGTACGTCCAGACAGAACATCTGCTAAAATGACAAAATCAAAATGTTTATATATATTATTGTAGGCCAACTCAACATTTGGGACATGGGCTCCAATGCTTATCTTTATTGAGAGTTGTGAAATTAATTGAAGATGTTTCTCCATTTGCGCTCTATTGCTACGATCTGACAGACAGACAGCTAATACATTGCTATAGGGGTTGTTATCTCATATGAATAGTTTATTAATTTACTTTAGAATAATTAAACAGCTAAATTAAACACAAAGTAAATTTCCCAGTGTGTAAACTCAGACTCCGTAGTGATTATACATGTGTGGTTAACATTCACATAGCGTTCTCTCACATATCAGATTTCACGTCATTAAAGAGATAATTTCAGTATCATTCCTGTATAGGCGTATCATTATAGACTTCCGGATGATCAGAGTTTATTCGGGCAAATCAGAAGAGAAAAAGCGCTAAAAATAAGATGAGGAATGTATACCCATATCTGGTGCAAACCTTCAAAATAAAGGTCCCCTAACGAATCTTGCAAATAAACACCATATTCTGAATCTAATTCATGCAGTGAAAAACGTCCATTTAGGTGCAAACTGTTATAAATACAGCAATATCTATACAAACTCAATTATTATAAAACAAAATAACATAAACAACAGGCTAATAAAAGCAACATTTGAATCAACCTCATATGGATGTCGACAATTATTTTGAAAAGTGATAAGGGTATGATTTTTTTCGAGTCCCACATGCTGTTGTTCGTCACAGCTACGCTTATCTGAGGTCAGAAAGGATCTTGATAGGACGGGGGCGAGAGAACAGTGCAACTATATAATCAACCAGCATCGAATGAGGAAGTCAGTGTATTGAAAAAGATAGACAAAGTGAAGATGGTAAAGATTACTTTCCAGTCGGTCTCGGCGCAGAAAGCAGATAAGGAGCTCGATGGAGACAAAGCCGAGATTCTCATGCCCTATGAACACGTGAGTTCAGCATCTCTTTTATATGTTCCGTGTTTTGACATACCGTTGTGGAGAAAGAGGGATTTTTTTTTCTGACCAAGATGCAATAATTCGATTATATCAAGGCTATTTTTCCAAAACAGAACATAAAAGCAGCAGTAGATCAATTTGCATATAGTACCACGACATCATTTATTGTTAGTATTATTTGTACTATTGTTACCAGCAATGATACACTGTTGCAGTGAACGCGTTGGAAACACGGATCCAAAGTAACATTTTAAAACCGATACAAGCTAGACAGCACAGCCGGAGGATGTTGACATTACGTCACCTTCTTAGGCTAGCGGGGGAGGGGGGGGGGGGTGTATTCACGACACACTGCAGGGGTGTATTCATTCCGCTGAATTTGTTGCAAAACGTTTCTTAAACTGAACAAAATGGGCCGGAACTTACCTTAATTAGTCCAATAGAAACTCTCGTTTTGCT
The DNA here is from genome assembly GCF_002021735.2 of Oncorhynchus kisutch. Classification (NCBI taxonomy): domain Eukaryota; kingdom Metazoa; phylum Chordata; class Actinopteri; order Salmoniformes; family Salmonidae; genus Oncorhynchus; species Oncorhynchus kisutch. The sequence continues at coordinate 15,004,991 of NC_034203.2, forward strand.
GTTTGCTTCCGTTAAACAGTTGCCGTAATGAATACACCACAGATGTAGCCACGAATCGTAAGCTCTCCTATGCAATTTAAGTCGAATAATAGTTATGTTTATGGAAAGCTTTCAAGACAAAACGTTTATAGGTTGATATTGTGAAGTTATATCACATCAATAATTACGATGCAAATTGTGCATACAAATGGAGACATTATTGCTGCGCTATGGTTACGTCACCGAAGTGGTTTCCCCGGCCAATCCAGAAGGTAGCGCGTGAGGGCACCTGCGCAGTGGGGTTGTTGTATTATTTTCTTTAAATGTGTAATGCGATTTGTTTTCCTTGTGTCATGATCACCCTAATCTATGCAGTCTGATAATACTTCACAGGTGCAATATGGTAGGTACAATATAGGTTTACTTCGGGTGGCTTTCATATGTTCTGTGCATTCAAGCCAGATGAAGGAAAGGAGATGAGGAAAGAAACGAAGTCACACTGTAGAGGGTCATAAGACATATACATTTGGTTACATAACTGTCAGAGGGCTGCTAAAAGGGTGGCCATACTGGATTTGCATTTAAAAAAGCCTTTGCCAAGTGTTGACTCTTAGTGTTCACACACTGTTGTTTCTGTTAGCGTTGACACCACAGTTGTAGGTCTGTGTCGTTAGAGAACACCTGGATAGTATAGTGTTTTCCTGCCATTTGTGGCAAACATTGAATTTTATTTCTACAGGTGGCAGAATAAATGCATTGTGAGTTTTGCAGTTGGACTGTCAAACTCTGAGCAACTGTAGGCCTATGAGCTAGATAACTCTACCCTCCATCAGATTTAGAAATAGTCTACATTGGGTGGGAGACAGGGGATTCTTGCAAAGGCGTCATAGGATTCGTGTATATACCAAATCTGTATAAAGCCTATGAATACCATCTCCGGCTTGAGATTCCTCTTCCACGCAATCGCTCTGATCTCCCTCCTACCGGAGGTGGTGATGTAACAGCTGTCACAGCTATAAATAAGGCACTTGGAAGTAGAGGTCTATGAATAGAGCTCCCAGACAACCGTGCCAGCCTCCTTCGCCGTTATTCGGCACACACAACACAATCCGTCTCATCCCGTTTGATCCTCCGTAGTCCCTAGCAACCGTGTGTGGGTACCGTCTCTAGCTAGCGACTAGCGTATCGCTAATAGCGAACAGACTGACGGTAGGGCTGATAGACTGTGGGTGGGCTGTTGGGATGAGGAGCCATCTTCAGCCTACAGTATGTCTTGGAGAATTCCTCTCTGACTAACCACTTGGCAAGGACAGAGTCATCTCATCACAGACTAAGCAAGCAAGATATGGCTTGGTAGGGTGTAGCACAGGAAAGTGTCGCTGTGTAAGGAGTTCACTCTTAAGATATTATATGACTGATTATTTCTGCTCAGATGAACTTGATGATTTCACAGTCCTGCTTTTCTTCTTGGTTGAAGATCACTGCTTAGCTACTTGAGTGAAACGGAAACGGCAGTTTCATAGTGGAAGCATCCTGCCGATAATTCTTAACACTCTTATCTAACATTGGCCTGTAGGACTGACCTGTGCATTGTTTCTTCCACCAGGAGCTGGTTCTTCCTCTGAGGCCCAAGAAGTCTCATCTGAACGGACTGCTTTGTTCCACCTTTGGCCTGGTGGTGTTCATGTCAGGACTGGTGCTGGCCTCCATATATGTCTATCGCTATTACTTCATACCACAGGTACTATAATACAACTATACTACACAACTACCATTAGTCACTTATTTTTCATACTACAGGTCAAATATTATTACTTTTACATACTACCTCACACACCTTGCTAACCTATACTACTGTACAACTACCAGTAGTAGCTACTACTACCTTCTACATCATACCTCACATATTCAATCATACAAACAGATTGGTTCTGATTGAACCAATGATATAGATATACCACAGATAGATATCCCCCTAACTATCCTAACCCTATTCTGATCTGTTCTCCCTGTGTGTTCTAGATTCCCGAGGACAGTCTGTTCCACTGCAGGGTTCTGTATGAGGACTCTGTGCACGCCCCCATGCACGGCAGACAGGAGCTGGAGGAGAACGTGGGCATCTACCTGGACGACAACTATGAGCAGATCAGCGTGCCCGTACCCCATTTTGGAGGGAGCGACCCAGCAGACATCATCCACGACTTCCACAGGGTAAGAACCAAGGGAACCTCAGTCATCCCTATGTCAATACACACAGCCAATGTGAAGTATGATACAAGGTAGCCATTTTGTACCAGAAGACTCACCCATTGCCAATTGGTATACATATGAGCATATGATTCTGAAGAATGTGTCTACAAGGCAATGAAAGTTTTATGAGACCTTTTCTGTTAGGAAGTGTCAGACTGGACTGGAGTGCTGACACTTCCTTCCTCCAACTCTGCTGCAAGACGTGGTTAGCAAATCCCTTTCTGCAAAGGTAAAAAGTTATTCAATACCTCGGAATTGATGATACAAATGTTGCTGTCATTTCTAATTCCAGGGTCTGACTGCGTACCATGACATTGCCCTGGACAAGTGTTACGTGATTGAGCTCAACACCACCCTGGTCATGCCACCACGGAACCTGTGGGAGCTGCTGGTCAATGTCAAGGTATGCTGTTGTGTTATGTCTGTCAGAGGTGTGAGTGTGTGTGTATCCTTCAGAGACATTTTGCTTGGGTGTTTGTTTGCGTGTGTATCCTGCAGTAGAACACTGTGGTCATATCTGACTTAATCTGTGTACACCCTGTGATATAAAGTGTGTTTGTCTCCCTCTCCAACAGAGGGGGACGTATCTGCCCCAGACCTACATCATCCAGGAGGAGATGGTGGTGACTGGGAGGGTGAGGAACATGAGACAGCTGGGGCCCTTCATCCACCGGCTCTGCTACGGCAAAGACACCTACCGCCTCAAACGCCAACGCGATGCACGCCGACGTAAGTACTACACACACACATATATTATTTTTCCTTCTATCTCACACACCCGCGTACAATTTCGCACTCACACCCACACTGATGTCCTTGTCAACGTGAGATGCATGTAAGTGCTATGCTATCAGTTAGACACTTCCTCTCCTGTACAGAGGAGAGGAGAACAGAAGAGTGTGTGTTTTCACAGAAGTCACTGAGTCAACAGAGAATCCTTGGGTTGATTGACTGTGTGGTGGGAGGAACACTGACTGTCAAGAATCCTCCACTTGAAACCCATCATCGCAGAGGAAATGGAGATGGCCATGTCGATATCGGAGCTTCCTGTGTGGGCTTAGACAGGGAGTGTGTGTGTGAGAGCATGCACATACGCGTATGTGTGTGGGCTCCGCCAGGCGCTAGCCTCCCACAATATGAGTTGTTTGGCAAACTTCCACATACACACCCCTGTATGATTATCATGTCAGAGACATAGCGTGTGTGTTTGTGCGTCATTTCTCCAACACACCATCAGGCAGTGTGCGTGGGGAAGGAAGTGCTGCGCAGTAGGAATTCACTCCATGTGGCTCTGTGATTGGCCAGTTATAGAACCAGAGCATTGATGTAACATGCTTCCTTGACACTGAACACATATGGACTGATAGGCGACTCCATTGATCCAAGATGAGGCTGGTACCGGTAGTCATGGTAACAGTGAGTGAGGTAGGCAGTGGGCTATAGCTATCTAGTGTTATGAGGATGCCTGTTCATAAACTGTATCATAATGGTTATTAGGTGCCAAATATGTGGATATATGAACACAAATGGGGAGTGGCCAGCACCTCTGTAACCCAGCACAGCAATAGCACAATAGATATCCCAAACCATATCATATCAAACGTTTGTTATAGGTAGAACATAATTGAACATGACACATAACGCTGGATGTAAGCTTTACCTATTCTCTTCTTCTCCATCCCTCTCTCCAGGCATCGACAAGCGCGAGGCGAGGAACTGCCACAGCATCCGTCACTTTGAGAACACCTTTGTTGTCGAGACGGTGATCTGTGACAGGGTCTAACTTTTCCGAGGGAGAAGATGGCAAGATGACCTCCCTACACCACCAAGCCAACTCTTAAACCATACCTCGCACCTTCCTTAGGCGTTATATTGCACTTTAAAAAGATTTTGTTTGTCCAAATAGTTATTGGTTTTAATGTTTTCTTTTATTCCTTATTTTGTCCCAAGTTGAAGGGTTGTTTACTGCTCTGGTGTTGGTTTTATTTATTTTTTGTATTCCAATGGTCTGTATAGTTTGATAATGCCGGTAATGCAGTGAATCCTTAGCTTTTTTGTTCCTTGGGTTTAAATGTCATGTTGCACAGATGTTTCTTTGGGATTTGATATGTCTTAATTTGAGGTTGACGCCAGCATAATCAGATGAGTTGTCTCGGGATTTAACTTCAATCTATTCAGATTGAGTTGGCATGTTTATCCTTTCTGTATTTGACTTTTCTTCTCTTTGTAACCCTGTGCAGTGTGCGTAACAGTGAAGAGAATTGGGCATAATGCTGCTTCATGCGCTGTGCAGACAGACTTGTTTTTATTGGTCTCTCGGTTCAACCAAAGTGAACCCATGATTTCTTGTTGTCCAGAAATGCCCGAAACATACCTCGTATATTTTAATGTTTTTTCGCCTGTTATGTAAATCATGAATTGTGTATATGTATTATCCTATAAGCAATATATACTGTATATGCATAGATTTTTTTATCTAAACTTGTTTTGTGATTGACTGATCATTTCTCTATGGTTTGTCCCTCTTTGTGGTATCTTCCACTCATTGACTCTGTCTGGCTCTCACATGGCTTAGACTGAAGTAGCAGTGCTTTCAATGGGCCAACGGAACCAAATATATAGTCAGTAACGCTATGTGGAGTTGTGAGAGTGTTACTTAGGCATATTTGGGGATGGATCTAGCTTTATAAATTGCCCTACGGTGGGACAGGTTTTAGAATTCAACTCTTTCTTTCTGCGTGTCTTTGGCTACTTCCTGATTCTGTGTGCAAGTGAACACTTCAGGAGAAGGGTGGAGCATTGGGACGTGGTTGTCCTCTTCCTTCTGTCTAGTGGGTTCAGCCTCTTGTCTGCAGTTGAATCCTTGTAGCCAGGTTCCATACCTGCTATCCTGATCTACTATCTCTTCATTGCTTGCCTGTCTTGCTCTCTTAACATTTTTTTTACTATACTGGATGATATGAAGGAATTCTGTTGCTGTTTTAAAGGGAACTACCGTATGTTGTATATTTTCATGATCTGTCCCCTTCTCTTCTGACTCGCCATGCTGTACTGTCATTTGACTTGTAATAGCTTATCCTACCACAGTACCTAATGAATAAACAATTAAACTACACTGCTTATATCTAACCACTGCTTTTATCTTTTTAATTTTCATTGTCCTGTGTGTGTGTTTTAGAGAAACAGAATGACAGATGAGAATACAAAGGCTAAATAAACATTGAATATATTTCTTCTATAAAAAGAAACATTCCCACAATCCATCATTCAATTGTGGCAAATCCAAGCACAGAAGTCAGACCAATGACCAATAATCAGAGAAAATAACATTGCTACGTTTCATCTACATCCTCCCTTCAGAGGAAGACAATCAACAGGTTTATAAAACGGCTTTATAAAATATAACAATAAAGGACGAAGCTACAATTTAACAGTCATATACAACATTTGGTACATTAATTATGTATCTACGATACTTCAGGGGCTATTAGTGACATCTCTCTTTCCTGCCACATGAACACACCACAACTGACATTTCGTTCCCCATCACACTCATAATAGACAGAAGAAAGAAGTTTTCACAAAAATGAGACTTTAAGCGATACCGGACAAATGAGGGTGCTTCTTAAGTCAACACCCTAACCAATCTAATTGCCTTCCATTTGCCATTTGACTTCTCACACGCACACATGAATACAGTATAGAAGATGTAAGAACAACAAAGTCCACCATTAACTTGTTCAAGACCATCTCTAGCATTCTCACCACTACTAATGCCACTCCTCCACTCCACAGGCAGAACTAGGCAGAACCATGGAATTAAACACCAGTTCCTGTATTCCCTCTCCCTATCTTCAGAATCTTGGAGCTGAAGTAGTAGATGAGAGGATCCAGGAAGCTGTTAGCACAAGCCAAGCAGATAGTTCCATTAAGGAAGTCAAAGAAGGGGAACTGGGATTGTAGGAATTGTAGCTTGTGGAGCCCATATAGGACTACTGCAACATGAAAGGGGATGAAACACACTGTGTAGATCAAAAGGTTGATCACAAGCAGCCACACCATCTGGCTCTTATCCATAGAGGAAGAGGATGAAGAAGAGGAGGCCTTCTGCACTCTCAGCGTAAGCACCACGACCACCGTACAGCCCACGATTACAGCGAACGGAATGACATTTCCCACAATAGCAGCCACGCAGATAATATTGAACCCAATGTGCCACTCGTCCTGAGTGTAGCCCTCGAAGCAACGCCACCCTACGCACTGGTTCTGTCTGGGATGGTGAGTCAGTGCCACTGGCACCGCCATGGCACCAATCAACACCCATACGGCCGCACATGCCTTGCAAGCCACACCGATCCTCCTCAGCGGGCGTGAGCGCAGAGGATAGACCACAGCCAGGAACCGGTCCACGCTAATAAACATGATGAAGAACGAGCTGGAGTAGAGGTTGACGTTAAACAGAGTCCCAGAGACTATGCAGGCCAGGTGTCCATAGGGCCAGTGGCGCCTGGCATAGTACAGGATCCGGAAGGGCATGGAGAGGGTGAAGAGGAGGTCTGAGAGGGCCAGGTTGGCCATGTAGATCAAGGGCACCGAGCGGACTCTCAAGCGGCATAACAGGAGCCATAGAGAGAGGGTGTTGAGGGGAAGACCCAGGGCCAGCACGACACTGTAGGTGGCCGTGAAGAGAGGGTACCTGTAGTGGGTGATGTTGCAGGTGGCGTTAGTCATCTCTGGAGGACTAGCATGAACTGACACTAAACTGCTACTGCTGTCAGAGCTGGATGTTGAAAGATAAAGGCGGTTCTTTTTTTTGTTGCAGTTTATGTCTGTGGTTTCTTCAGATGCAAGTTGCTGAACAGGAAACTCTGGGAAATCCACCCACGCTAGGTTTTCAACCTTAGGTTTCTCTCTACTTTTTTAAAAGATTGGGTTTGATATTTTAGAGAAAATACAAAACATACACATACAAACAACGACATTATACAAGCATCACTACATCACACTTGCCCAGAACCACGAGCCTCAACCCATATCTCCATTGTACTTATCACTTTCTGCCACATGACCTCAAACTGCAGGATTCTTTTCTCCCCGTCGTCAATGCTCTTTCCATTTTTAGATAATATAGTGGATATGGCTGACTTGCTTAAACAAATGTGGTTTCTATTGACAATTGAGATGTACAAAGTATAGGGGACGACGAGCGGATAAGAGGCAATCCGTAATTTTGATTAAGACATTAATGAGCGAGCTAGGATGGACGTAGTCAATATAACTATTTGTTCAGCACTTTTGAAATATACAGCGACAGGATTCAGAACATGGGTCGTTCTGATAGTATTCTCCCTGCACACTAAGTCAGAACCGGAGGATAAATAAAGGGGGCATATAAGTAGACAATGAAAGCTCTTACAATATTACATTATTACATTTCTCTAAAACAAGTTATAGGCTACATGTGCACCATCAAATCAGAACAGTAGGCTAAATTACGAGGGGAAAAGGGACCAGTGTGTGGCAGAAGTCATGCTGGATTGACAACATGGCCAAATTTTGAATGGTTATAGCAAGACACAGAGAGACAGTGTCTGTTTTTCTCTGAAACAAGCTTGCCAGAAGGGCGTAAGTGTAAGTGTTATACTACTGTCACATCCTGACCTTAGTTCCTTTCTTATGTCTCTATTTTAGGTTGGTCAGGGCGTGAGCTGGGGTGGGCATTCTATGTTTTGTTCTATGTTTGTATTTCTATGTGTTTGGCCTGGTATGGTTCCCAATCAGAGGCAGCTATCAATCGTTGTCTCTGATTGAGAACCACACTTAGGCAGTCTGGTTTCCCACTCTTGTTTGTGGGTGGTTATTTTCCAACCTGAACCCCCTTCTCTGATCACCAAAATACAAGGTAAGCAGACACCTGTTATATCGAAGTCTGTAATTTAGAAGAAGTGGGTGTTCAGTGTTTCGCTGGTACGTAAAAGCACCACCTCCCTCTTTGTAATTATAAAAACAAAGGAACCTAAAATGTGCATGTATAAGTCAATGAATGTGTGGTAATTGCTGTATGTCAATGTGTGTTATCTGTTATATGTACTAAGAACAGGCGATAACAGAATGACACCTGGAAGATAGATTGTTTAGTTAGGGAGCAGAAGCTGTATCCAGCGTGAACAGTTCTGGAACAGGCGATAACAGAATGACACCTGAAAGATAGATTGTTTAGTTAGGGAGCAGAAGCTGTATCCAGCGTGAATAGTTCTGGAACAGGCGATAACAGAATGACACCTGGAAGATAGATTGTTTAGTTAGGGAGCAGAAGCTGTATCCAGTGTGAACAGTTCTGGAACAGGCGATAACAGAATGACACCTGGAAGATAGATTGTTTAGTTAGGGAGCAGAAGCTGTATCCAGCGTGAACAGTTCTGGAACAGGTGATAACAGAATGACACCTGGAAGATAGATTGTTTAGTTAGGGAGCAGAAGCTGTATCCAGCGTGAATAGTTCTGGAACAGGCGATAACAGAATGACACCTGGAAGATAGATTGTTTAGTTAGGGAGCAGAAGCTGTATCCAGCGTGAACAGTTCTGGAACAGGCGATAACAGAATGACACCTGGAAGATAGATTGTTTAGTTAGGGAGCAGAAGCTGTATCCAGCGTGAACAGTTCTGGAACAGGCGATAACAGAATGACACCTGGAAGATAGATTGTTTAGTTAGGGAGCAGAAGCTGTATCCAGCGTGAACAGTTCTGGAACAGGCGATAACAGAATGACACCTGGAAGATAGATTGTTTAGTTAGGGAGCAGAAGCTGTATCCAGCGTGAACAGTTCTGGAACAGGCGATAACAGAATGACACCTGGAAGATAGATTGTTTAGTTAGGGAGCAGAAGCTGTATCCAGCGTGAACAGTTCTGGAACAGGCGATAACAGAATGACACCTGGAAGATAGAAATAATATGTTGTCTGTCCTTATGTGTTTGGTGTGAGTGAAATGCGCAGTGGGTGAGGTGATAAACGAATCGAGAATTGGTTATTTGGTCTGAGGACTGAGAGCCGTTATAAGTGGATTTTTGATAAAGAGGAGGATGAGGAACAGTATATAGATAAAGGCATTATTGGAATGATTGGAATAGTATAAGAAATGGATTTTTGGAAGTGAAGACGGCAGGATGGAGTTCTGTCATTGTATCAGAAAAGGCGGGTTTGATAAAGATAATACCTATAAAACAAACAATACCCAAATATGAGTTTTTTTATTTTGTTGAGGTAATTCAACGAAAATGACCTGAAAACGGGTTTATTTGTACTTTTTGTAATGGAAATTCTGTGAGAATTACCCAGTGTTGAGTTGTTTATGAATAGTGTGTTGTACGTTTTATTTGTTTGTTTTGTTTGTGGATGAAAGTTTTTTTATTAGGTAATGGCCCAATGGCGGAATAAAAAGTTAGGAGTAGGACAGAAGTTATTTGGTTGAACATATTTGTTACACTTTCCTACCATAGGACAGTATAGGAGATGTACAACCTTTAATATACCAGTCAAATTATTACAAGGAAGTTGTGTTCTGTAGAGATTTTCATAGAAAATGACTTTGTGATGCTATCACCAGGGGACACTAGTGAATAACATATTACTGTTACTCTTCACCCTTAAGATATAATATTAGGAATTGAAGTCTATCATGGGGTTGTCTCTGTGAGGCCCGTATGTGAAATATATTTGAATTTAGTAGAACCATTTACTATAGCCTGGAATAAGTGAGAGTAGAATTAGGATTACAGTATCACCTACTGTTGTTTAACACACGCTGAAAGGGGATAGAGAAGAATTTATATGCACATATGCATACATATTACACCCACTTTAGGATAACCCTGATGAAATGGGAAAACACATTACATGCAGACTATCTAAATAAAAAGCTGGAGCACCATGGCACAGTGTTGGAGGAAATTATAGTTGAAATTATTAATTATGTATACATTTAAATTAGAACCATTAATTTTAATACTATTATGTTGTGGTATGAAATGTATGGGTTTTTGGTTAAACTAGGACTGAAAATGTAGGTAAAACGAATGAATTGTCTGTACCTTGCGGGTTTAAGGGAGAAGGAGGGTATATCTCTTTATTCAGATAAGAATGTTCTTTGATGTTCCATTAGTGGAGAAGAGTATATCTTTTAGACAGATTGGAATGTTTGCTTTATGAGGGGAGTAGAAGACAATCTCCAGACCTGAAGACCCTGCGCTATTGTGTGGATCGGAGAAAGTGTGAGAACTGATGACGTCATTTTTATCTTCTCTTTAAAATGTAATGTTCTTTGTATTTTGGGCCAGTACTCATTAAGAATAAATGCTGAACTTGTTTTTAAGACTGGTCTCTCGCTATTTCATGCAAATGATAATCCTACAAATTATTATGAAATAGATAGAGTGTGAATTTGGTTTTGGCTACAAAACATATAGGAATTTAGAATTCCTCTAACACACAGTCAAACCAGAATGAGGAGATAGGAGCAATGTAGCCTGTAAAAGACTATGTTGGATAAAAGACTATGTTGGATATAGTCAAGGAGATAATTCAGACAAGAGAAATTGACAAAAAGAAGGGCATAAAGAAGAATCCCCTTGTATCAGAAACTGTGATAGGAATGATGATGCTGGAAGATCAGATCTTCATGAACAAGACTACCGTGACCAAACTAAAGCTGGAGAGAGCAATATAATGTGGGAGGAAAGGAATTAGTCAGGACAGAGGCGGAACAGGAGTACTCCCTACTACCCTGCGGCTGTATGAAAATCAACCCAGAGGACCCCCGGGCGACTATATACAGGTCTACCCTCTCATACCACTGACAGAAGAAAATGGAGAAGCGACCACAATTATCCTCAAGGGGACTCTGATGAAGGAGGTGGACGACACAACAGCAGCAACAAGCGACGTGAGAGAACAATAGAATCGGATGGGAAAAGGAAGCACAGTTCCAAGAGGGAGGAATATTCCAAGTATGGTCCACCCAAACTCACTCCACAAGAAAGGAACAGACTGAAAGACCCTAGACATTTGGCCGCCTGAAGAAAAGAAGAAGAAAAAACCCCACAAACTACTAAAGAAGCAAAAGAAAAGTACAATGTGCCACCATCCAAGAGTGACCTATTCAGAGAGAAAGAAAGGGAGGGCTAGACACTGCACTGAAGAAGGCCCAGCTTGCACACATCGAGAAAGGAAGTGGTGGTTTTACTCACAATATGATGGCTGCTCAAAGTTGTTTCTACAGGCTCACCACAACCACAGCCTGCAGCTTCCCCACAGCTACATCAGTCACACCCATGAACCTGGTGCTTGCAGGGTATGTGATTTTCACCACTCAACCTTATGGGGATCCACAAACATGGACTGGAGGAAGAGGTGGGCCCAGCCAGAGACCTGCATGACTGGAACAACACTCAATGCTGGACCTGTGGCAGAATTATTAGTTCTGAAAACAGATTGTGAATTAGGAGCAAGAAAAGCACTTACTGTCTACTCAGACTCAGCATATGCTAGTGGGGTTTGGAGAGCAAGAGGGTTTACTAATAGGTCTGGCTTATGGCTACATCTTTTGTCTGGCATGCCCTTTTTACCATCAACCATGACCTTTAATATGTGCCGATTGGCTCATGGAGTGAGCCATTCGTCAAAGGGGGAATTTAGGAGAAGATTTAGGAGGACCAGAAGATTTAGGAGGAGAAGATTTCGGCCCAATGGTTTTGCCAAAATTTGAATCAGCAAATGAGAACTCTATTGTTGCGCGACATGTTTGTTATATAACACAGACAAGGGAAATCCACTCCAACCAGGGAAGTTCCCCACTCCAAAAGGACCTTGTCCACTTTGCTATGGATTTCATAAACATGGTAGAGCGAAAAGAAAGAAAGAGATACTGCCTGGTGATAATTGACAGGTTCACCAGGTGGGTGGAAGCACTTCCCACCACCAACTGTGATGCGCGAACAGTTGCAAAATTGCTAGTCAGGGAAATTATACTCAGGTTCGGAGTTCCTGAGCTTTTGTCTGCAGACAATGGGACCCATCTCATAGAAGATGTGGTTTCCCAAGTGGCCAAAATGATGGGTGTTGACCAGAAGTTTGTGTCCATCTATCACCCGTGGAGTAACGGGATTACAGAGAGGGTTAATTAAATTATCAAAGGGGGGGGGGGGGGCTTGCAAAAGCCTGCCATTCCACAAAAATGAGTTGGGTGGAATGCTTGCCCCTTGTCCTCATGAAAATGCTCAGCAACCTTAACAAAGGTATTGGGTGTACACCTTATGAGATGTTAATAACAAGACGACCAATGAACAACCCAGGGGTGAGACCTATGACTGACCGACAGATAGACATAACAGACAGTGTGACCATCTTGAGTAGATGAAGGAACTAACTTCTGTTGTAAGTTTTCTCCACTCTAACACTAGGAAAGCAGTAGAACTAATCACCAGGTGAGGATTCAGATGCTCTGATCACCTGCGTATGAGACTGGGTGAAACTACAAGACCATAAGAGAAAATGGAACCAGCCAAGATGGATGGGACCCTTCCAGGTGACCATGGCAACAAAAGAGGCGGAGATCCACCGATGAGAGTGACCAGAGGAGAAACTGGGAAGACTACAGCCAGAGGGCTGAGACCAAAGGCCAGAAAAACCAACAGAGGGTTCAGCCACAGAACCTGAAGAGTCATCAGATGTCGAGGACACCATCATACACACACTCTATAGTTGTGAAACAAGAAAATCGCAACCATGGAAACACACATGCAGGGTATTTATTGCTCTCCAAATCCTACTCGTTCCTTTTGTGGACGGGGATGTGGAGAATAATAAATGGGTGAAAGCAGTGACATACATAGGTACAGGAGAAGAGGAACACATCTGGCACACGGGTAATGATTTTCCAGAAACCCACCACAGCCTCTCTGTGGGGAACCGAAGCAGCACCAATTGGTAAGAATGATTTTGGATGTAGATTACTTCCTTTTATGCAAAGGAACAATACATGGGTTTGACAAAGAAACAGCAATGATACTATTCTGATGTTGGTCACTAGGGGGAAGGAAGCAGCATGGGAAGGTGGATTCTCCGATAAGACAATAGGTAATAGTTCAGATACAGCTAAGGAGTATCTGACGGGTAGTAGATGTTGTGTTGGCAGGTTTAAAACCCACAATAACTCCCCCTGCTTGTATCTGCAACTCAGAGAATATGGATGTAGGAAACATCACTAATTGCCTGTGTAGCCCTTACCAGGCCTAAAAATGGAAATCAGTAGTTTTGATGTACTGGATGGGCAACAATTGATAACTAGGGTAAATATTTCAAACATTGGCAAGGGCATGGGGACAACTCCAGATCATCTCTGGATCTGTGGGGGTAAAGGCTACATTTCCCTTGGGATGGAAAGGATGTTGATATCTGGGGAAACTGAACTGACAGCAGCAACATTACCTGCCTCTGAGCTGCTGAACAGTTCACTGCAAACTAGTATCAGATCGAATAATAGAGCTAAAAGAGCTGTGGCTCAAAATAATGAGGCTTATGGACATGTGCTGTCTCAGGTAGAGATGGCAGCCATAATAATCTTTCCAGGTGCAGGAGTTGTTGTAATGGGTAAGTGGATTAACAATTTGACATACTCCATACAGGCCCTTACTAATTTGACCCGTACAGGGTTTTACTCAGTTGTCACTAGATGTGCAGAATTTGAAGGCAGTAGTTACCAGACATGAAATGGCTCTTGATTACATATTGGCAGAAGAGGGTGGTGCCTGCAGGGCCCTTGGAATAGACAATGATGATTACTGTGTCATGCTGCTCCCTGACTCCTCTGATAATATGACCAACATCATTAGTAACCTGGCTAAATTAGGAGGTACTCTGGGTAGAGCTGACAACACCATCTTTAACCAAATTGGAAAGTGGTTGAATGGTGCATTTGGAAACGTGATGGGTAAGGTAATGATGTTCCTGTCTGCCATGATTGTTTCGCTCCTGGTGGGATTATTGTGTTTTGCTGTTGCTTTCTGTATAATAAAGTGCTTGGCTAAAAAGACTGTTGAACATTTGCGGATCATGGTCCTGCAAACTCAGAATGTTGATTTGAGTCTCTGTTGTAAATAATTGGAATGACCCTATCTGGAAGATGACTCTGAGGGTGAGGGATATACTTTTGTCTGAGACTCTGGGTGAGTCTCAAAGGGGGGAATGGGGGAGTCTCTAAAGACCCCCACCATCGATTGTGTTATTAATTTGCTTACATGCCATTATACTTATGCTCACTGTATAGCTGACTATTGAGGCCTCGGTCTGTGTTTAGCTCTCTGCCAAAACCCGCAGCTTCTCATCTGTGAGAGAAGTTGAGAAAAGGGACTGAGGTTGATAGCGAGACAGAGAGACAGCGTCGGTTTTTCTCTGAAACAAAGGGCAGATTTGCATGCCACTGAGACAGGTTCTCAGAAACCTTGTGTTAAGAATAACTTGGTCTTTGAGCTGCACATGCAGGGTTTGACATAGGAGATCACACCGTAAGGTGAGTATATAAGATCCTGTCTTTCTTTTGTTCGGGGCAGAACTCAGGAGAGACATCAGTTGTATGTCTGACTGTGTACAGCTGTATTCTAATGAAAATATCTTAATTTTATATATGCACTTTGAGTATTCCTTATTTGTTAAGGAAATAGCAGAGCTCAGAAAAGTTGAACCAACACTTGCTAGCTAAAGCATGTAGAGGTCTGTCATTTTTTATCATAGGTACACTTCAACTGTGAGAGACGGAATCTTAAACAAAAATCCAGAAAATCACACTATGATTTTTAAGTAATTAGTTTGCATTTTATTGCATGACATAAGTATTTGATACATCAGAAAAGCAGAACTTAATATTTGGTACAGAAATCTTTGTTTGCAATTAGAGATCATATGTTTCCTGTAGTTCTTGACCAGGGTTGCACACACTGCAGCAGGTATGTTGGCCCAGTCCTCCATACAGACCTTCTCCAGATCCTTCAGGTTTTGGGGCTGTCGCTGGGCAATACGGACTTTCAGCTCCCTCCAAAGATTTTCTATTGGGTTCAGGTCTGGAGACTGGCTAGGCCACTTCAGGACCTTGAGGTGCTTCTTACGGAGCCACTCTTTAGTTGCCCTGGCTGTGTGTTTCGGGTTGTTGTCATGCTGGAAGACCCAGCCACAACCCATCTTCAATGCTCTTACTGAGGGAAGGAGGTTGTTGGCACAAGATCTCGCGATACGTGGTCCCATACATCCTCCCCTCAATACGGTGCAGTCGTCCTGTCCCCTTTGCAGAAAATAATCCCCAAAGAATGATGTTTCCACCTCCATGCTTTACAGTTGGGATTGTGTTCTTGGGGTTGTGCTCATCCTTCTTCTTCCTCAAAACACAGCGAGTGGAGTTTAGACCAGAAAGCTCTATTTTTGACTTCAGACGGGCCTGGACAAGCACTGGCTTGAGCAGGGGGACCTTGCGTGCGCTGCAGGATTTTAATCCATGACGGCATAGTGTGTTACTAATGGTTTTCTTTGAGACTGTGGTCCCAGCTCTCTTCAGGTCATTGACCAGGTCCTGCCGTGTAGTTCTGGGCTGATCCCTCATGATAATTGATGCCATACGAGGTGAGATCTTGCATGGAGCCCCAGACCGAGGGTGATTGACCGTCATCTTGAACTTCTTTCTGATATTTCTTCTTCCATTTTCTAATAATTGCACCAACAGTTGTTGCCTTCTCACCAAGCTGCTTGCCTATTGTCCTGTAGCCCATCCCAGCCTTGTGCAGGTCTACAATTTTACCCCTGATGTCCTTACACAGCTCTCTGGTCTTGGCCATTGTGGTGAGGTTGGAGTCTGTTTGATTGAGTGTGTGGACAGGTGTCTTTTATACAGGTAACGAGTTCAAACAGGTGCAGTTAATACAAGTAATGAGTGGAGAACAGGAGGGCTTCTTAAAGAAAAACTAACAGGTCTGTGAGAGCTGGAATTCTTACTGGTTGGTAGGTGATCAAAAACTTATGTCAGGCAATAAAATGCTAATTAATTACTTATGATTACTTTTGATTTTCTGGATTTTTGTTTTAGATTTCATCTCTCACAGTTGAAGTGTACCTATGATAAAAACAATTACAGACCTCTACATGCTTTGTAAGTAGGAAACACTTCCGTTTTGCAGGTTATCAAATACTTGTTTTCTCCACTGTATAACGTGATTTGATGTCATTTTATCGTGGCCAATTATCTTGAGCCTTCTTGGATTTCTAATGTAACTCTATGGCAGCACACAAGGGGATTGAATTTTTGAGCTCTACCCATAGAGTATGCGGTGACGTAGTGTCCCCATGTCTAAGGGCCGACATTGGAGACGAGAAGCAAGTACAGGGAGTAAACATTTAATGGAAAACAAACATCAAACAAAACCCAGACAGCATCTGGACAGGGGGAACAAAATTACATGATGACAATAATACTGACACGGGGAGCCAACAAGATCCAGACAGATATATGTAGAGGGGCAATCAACAAACCTGAAGGAGTCCAATGAGTGCAGATGAGCATAATGATGGTGACAGGTGTGTGTAATGAAGGACAGCCTGGCGCCCTGGAGCACCAGAGATAGGGGGCGGGAGCAGGCGTGACACCATAAGTGACAGAATACTGAGCCAATCACGGAGCAACGAGAGAACATTACCAACCCATACGCTCCGTATTCTCTAATGGCTGTCCCACCACCACAGAAAGCACTGAGCTAGGCTGAAACGCCTGCATTTTGGAGGTGCTTTACTCAAGAAAGCAAAAAGAGAGACAGAGTTTTATTAACACAATGATTTTAGATTTATTTTTACATTGTTTGCAAACTCATATGTGACACGTATTAGTGTCACAATACAGGCTCCATATTTATTTTTATATACACCACCGGTCAAAAGTTTTAGTAAAAAAAAAAAACTATTTTCTACATTGTACAATAATAGTGAAGACATCAAAACTTTGAAATAACACACATGGAATCATGTAGTCACATAAAAAGTGTTAAATAAATCTAAATATATTTTATATCTGAGATTCTTCAAATAGCCACCCTTTGCCTTGATGACAGCTTTGCACATTCTTGGCATTCTCTCAACCAGCTTCACCTGGAATGATTTTCCAACAGTCTTGAAGGAGTTCCCACATATGCTGAGCACTTGTTGGCTGCTTTTCCTTCACTCTGCGGTCCGACTCATCCCAAAGCATCTCAATTTGGTTGAGGTCGGGGGATTGTGGAGGCCAGGTCATCTGATGCAACACCCCATCACTCTCCTTCCTGGTAAAATAGCCCTTACACAGCCTGGAGGTCCAGCCTGGAGGTCATTGTCCTGTTGAAAAACAAATGATATTCTCACTAAGCCCAAACCAGATGGGATGGCGTATCACTGCAGAATGCTGTGGTAGCCATGCTGGTTAAGTGTGCCAGACAGTGTCACCAGCAAAGCATCCCCACACCATAACACCTCCTCCTCCATGTTTTATGGTGGGAAATACACATGCAGAGATTATCCGTTCACCTACTCTGTGTCTCACAAAGATACGGCGGTTGGAACCATAAATCTCAAATTTGGACTCCAGACCAAAAGACAAATTTCCACCGGTCTAATGCCCATTGCTCGTGTTTCTTGGACCAAGCAAGTCTCTTCCTCTTATTGGTGTCCTTTAGTAGTAGTTCTTTAAAAAAAACAAAGTACTGCAAAGTTTCCTAAGAGCTAGAAGCAAGGCAGACCTCTCTGTTGGCGCCATTTTCAGCAGTATAAATCAAATCAAAATCAAATCAAATCAAATGTATTTGTCACATACACATGGTTAGCAGATGTTAATGCGAGTGTAGCGAAATGCTTATGCTTCTAGTTCCGACAATGCAGTAATAACCAACAAGTAATCTAGCTAACAATTCCAAAACTACTACCTTATAGACACAAGTGTAAGGGGATAAAGAATATGTACATAAAGATATATGAATGAGTGATGGTACAGAACGGCATAGGCAAGATACAGTAGATGGTATCGAGTACA
This sequence comes from Oncorhynchus kisutch, assembly GCF_002021735.2. Taxonomy (NCBI): domain Eukaryota; kingdom Metazoa; phylum Chordata; class Actinopteri; order Salmoniformes; family Salmonidae; genus Oncorhynchus; species Oncorhynchus kisutch. Next base: position 15,023,313 of record NC_034203.2, read on the forward strand.
GTATATACATATGAGATGAGTATGTAAACAAAGTGGCATAGTTAAAGTGGCTAGTGATACATGTATTACATAAAGATGCAGTAGATGATATAGAGTACAGTATATACGTATACATATGAGATGAATAATGTAGGGTATGTAAACATTATATTAGGTAGCATTGTTTAAAGTGGCTAGTGATATATTTTACATCATTTCCCATCAATTCCCATTATTAAAGTGGCTGGAGTTGAGTCAATGTGTTGGCAGCAGCCACTCAATGTTAGTGGTGGCTGTTTAACAAATCAAATCAAATCAAATCAAATTTATTTATATAGCCCTTCGTACATCAGCTGATATCTCAAAGTGCTGTACAGAAACCCAGCCTAAAACCCCAAACAGCAAGCAATGCAGGTGGAGAAGCACACCTGTGTAATTTTTTAACAGTCTGATGGCCTTGAGATAGAAGCTGTTTTTCAGTCCCTCGGTCCCAGCTTTGATGCACCTGTACTGACCTCGCCTTCTGGATGATAGCGGGGTGAACAGGCAGTGGCTCGGGTGGTTGTTGTCCTTGATGATCTTTATGGCCTTCCTGTAACATCGGGTGGTGTAGGTGTCCTGGAGGGCAGGTAGTTTGCCCCCGGTGATGCGTTGTGCAGACCTCACTACCCTCTGGAGAGCCTTACGGTTGTGGGCGGAGCAGTTGTCGTACCAGGCGGTGATACAGCCCGCCAGGATGCTCTCGATTGTGCATCTGTAGAAGTTTGAGTGCTTTTGGTGACAAGCCGAATTTCTTCAGCCTCCTGAGGTTGAAGAGGCGCTGCTGTGCCTTCTTCATGATGCTGTCTATGTGGGTGGACCAATTCAGTTTGTCTGTGATGTGTATGCCGAGGAACTTAAAACTTGCTAACCTCTCCACTACTGTTCCATCGATGTGGATAGGGGGGTGTTCCCTCTGCTGTTTCCTGAAGTCCACAATCATCTCCTTAGTTTTGTTGACGTTGAGTGTGAGGTTATTTTCCTGACACCACACTCCGAGGGCCCTCACCTCCTCCCTGTAGGCCGTCTCGTCGTTGTTGGTAATCAAGCCTACCACTGTTGTGTCGTCCGCAAACTTGATGATTGATTTGGAGGCGTGCGTGGCCACGCAGTCGTGGGTGAACAGGGAGTACAGGAGAGGGCTCAGAACGCACCCTTGTGGGGCCCCAGTGTTGAGGATCAGCGGGGTGGAGATGTTGTTGCCTACCCTCACCACCTGGGGGTGGCCCGTAACACCACTACCTTGTCACAACACAACTGATTGGCTCAAACAATCACAGAATTCCAAGAGTGTGCAAAGCTGTCATCAAGGCAAAGGGTGGCTACTATGAAGAATCTCAAATATAAAATATATTTTGATATGTTTAACACTTTTTGGTTACTACATGATTTCATATGTGTTATTTCATAGTTTTGATGTCTTCACTATTATTCTACAATGCAGAAAATAGTCAAAATAAATAAAACCCTTGAATGAGTAGGGGTGTCCACAAACTTTTGACTGGTACTGTACATTTTATATGATGAAAACAAGCAGAGATTCCTGTTATATTTGGGTCCTGTCTAAATCTTTCTGCAAGCAGTTCAATTGCCAGTGCAAACAGGAGGATGGAGAGGGGGCTTCTCTCTTCTGTTGACATGATGTCTCTTACCAAAGCTAGTGAGTAAAGCCTATGGGGAACCTGTGAGCGTGACAAACCAGCAGCTTCTAAGAGGAAGTCGTAGACCTTGGTTTGAGCATTCAGTATGAATGTGGAAGATTGTGCCAGAGCTGACCCTAGCAGCAGCAACCCACAATCCTCTCATTCTAAAATTATAATTATAATCATAATTTTGTTAAGCATATGATCATTATGACATGGTGACATTATTTTTCTCGCCTACGAATAGCTGGAGTTAATGCTGCTTATTTCATTACCATATCATCGATGACTATTTTTTTATTGGGCAAGTCTCAAAGGGGGCTTACTGCTTTATTGTCTTCTATGTTTTTATGTTATTTGTAGGTACAGACAGTATTTTCTTAGGGTCTGATTTCGACTTAGGAAATGTACACCTTTCCTATGCACACCTTTCCTATGCACTTCTCAGTAGTTTATGTCCAGACGTATTCCCTGTAGACATCGGGCCCAATTCCGACCAAACTTAAGTGAGCCGTAAATGGAACATAATTCCCTTTTTTTGCACTTTACTCTCTATGCTTATTCTGACCTTGAACTTAAAGCCAATTTATGCTTCATACAAAAATGTGGTCGGAGACTCCGTATGTAGGGTCTGATGCAATTGCAGAGCCTGAGCCTCCGGAGGCACGAAGAGGCCAAATTGAGCTCCGTACCGATTCACTGTCCGCCTCTCAGATTTGGTAAAAATGCAGAGGGCTCACATTGACATGATTGGGTGACGGTAGGTAGGGGCGGGAGGTCCCATATAAACACAAAGTCACTTCCTTGACAACTTTCTTCACAACTGATTTGCTCAACAGCTCTCCGTTGCTCCGCAAATCGCAATAGGTATGAATGCCCTGACTTCTGCAGAGGCTGTATCACAGTCATATGGCAGCAAACTGAAGCATATTAACATATCAAACTTTCCCACAGTAAAGTTTATGAAATGCTGTGCCATTATGCAGAATTAAAATTGTACAGACTTTTAAATTGCAGGGATGGGCACTATTGAATGTCATAATTATAGGCTACCCAGACTTTCTAAGCTCTTGGAAATAAGAATCACAAATGTCCTGGCCTACTCCAATTTGGCGATACTTCAGCTATCTACAGTGCCTTCGGAAAGTATTCAGACCCCTTGAATTTTTCCACATTTTGTTACGTTACAGTCTTACTCTAAAATTGATCAAATATATCTTTTTTGCCCTCATCAATCTACACACAATACCCCATAATAATATAGGGGCCCCTCAGGGAAAATAAGCTGGTCGCTTCAGGTGTTGTTTCCCGCAAGATGATCATGACAGGCGCATTCCCCCCGAGGGTGGGGTGCACTGTACGAAGGCAACTCGATTGTGTGTGTAGGTACTGTCTGTACCTACAAATAACATAAAAACATAGAAGACAATAAAGCAGTAAGCCCCCTTTGAGACTTGCCCAATAAAAAAATAGACATCGATGATATGGTAATGAAATAAGCAGCATTAACTCCAGCTATTCGTAGGCGAGAAAAATAACGTCACCATGTCATAATGATCATATGCCCCTCTCCATCCTCCTGTTTGCACTGGCAATTGAACTGCTTGCAGAAAGATTTAGACAGGACCCAAATATAACAGGAATCTCTGCTTGTTTTCATCATATAAAATGTACAGTACCAGTCAAAAGTTTGGACACACCTACTCATTCAAGGGAATAGGGTCCAGTATGCAGCTTGAAGGTTTAGAGGCCATGATTATTTTCACCATTGTGTCAAGAGATATAGTACTAAAACACTTGAGTGTCTCCCTTGATCCTAGGTCCTGACAGAGTTGTGCAGACTCAGGACAACTGAGCTTTGGAGGAATAAGCTGATTTAAAGAGGAGTCCATAATTTGCTTTCTAATGATCATGATCTTTTCCTCAAAGAAGTTCATGAATTCTTTACAGCTGAAGGGAAAGCCATCCTCTCTTGGGGAATGCTGCTTTTTAGTTAGTTTTGCGACAATATCAAAAATAAATTTCGGATTGTTCTTATTTTCCTCAATTAGTTTGAAAAATAGGTTGATCTTGTAGCAGTGAGGGCTCTTCGATACTGCACGGTACTGTCTTTCCAAGCTAGTCGGAAGAATTCCAGTTTGGTGTGGCGCCATTTCCGTTCCAATTTTCTGGAAGCTTGCTTCAGAGCTCGGGTATTTTCTGTATACCAGGGAGCTAGTTTCTTATTACAAATGTTTTTAGTTTTTAGGGGTGCAACTGCATCTAGGGTATTGCGCAAGGATAAATTGAGTTCCTCAGTTAGGTGGTTAACTGATTTTTGTCCTCTGACGTCCTTGGGTAGGCAGAGGGAGCCTGGAAGGGCATCAATGAATCTTTCGGTGGTCTGAGAATTTATAGCACGACTTTTGATGCTCTTGGTTGGGGTCTGAGCAGATTATTTGTTGCGATTGCAAATGTAATAAAATGGTGGTCCGATAGTCTAGGATTATGAGGAAAAATATTAAGATCGGCAACATTTATTCCATGAGACAAAACTAGGTCCAGAGTATGACTGTGGCAGTGAGTAGGTCCGGAGACATGTTGGACAAAACCTACTTAGTTGGTGATGGCTCCGAAAGCATTTTGGAGTGAGTCTGTGGACGTTTCCATGTGAGTATTAAAGTCACCAAAAATGTGAAAATGAACTGCTATGACTACAAGGTCCGATAGGAATTCAGGGAACTCAGTGAGGAACGCTGTATATGCCCCAGGAGGCCGGTAAACAGTAGCTATAAAAAGTGATTGAGTAGGCTGCATAGATTTCACAACTAGAAGCTCAAAAGACGAAAACATTTTTATTTTTTTTGTAAATTGAAATTTGCTATCGTAAATGTTAGCAACACCTCCACCTTTGCGGGATGCGTGGGGGATATGGTCACTAGTGTAACCAGGAGGTGAGGCCTCAATTATCACAGTAAATTCATCGGGCTTAAGCCATGTTTCAGTCAGGCCAATCACATCAAGATTATGATCAGTGATTAGTTCATTGACTATAACTGCCTTGGAAGTGAGGGATCTAACATTAAGTAGTCCTATTTTGAAATGTGAGGTATCACGATCTCTTTCAATAACGGCAGGAATGGAGAAGGTCTTTATTCTAGTGAGATTGCTATAGTCACCGCCATGTTTAGTTTAGCCCAACCTAGGTCGAGGCACGGTCTCAATGGGGATACCTGAGCTGACCACACTGACTGTGCTAGTGGCAGACTCCACTAAGTTGGCAGGCTGGCTAACAGCCTGCTGCCTGGCCTGCACCCTATTTCATTGTGGAGCTAAGGGAGCCCTGTCTATGTTCGTAGATAAGATGAGAGCACCCCTCCAGCTAGGATGAAGTCCGTGACTCCTCAACAGGCCAGGCTTGGTCCTGTTTGTGGGTAAGTCCCAGAAAGAGGGCCAATTATCTACAAATTCTATCTTTTGGGAGGGGCAGAAAACAGTTTTCAACCAGCGATTGAGTTGTGAGACTCTGCTGTAGAGCTCATCACTCCCCCTAACTGGGAGGGGGCCAGAGACAGTTACTCGATGCCAACATATCTTTCTAGCTGATTTCCATGCTGAAGCTATGTTGCGCTTGGTGACCCCTGACTGTTTCATCCTAACATCGTTGGTGCCGACGTGGATAACAATATCCCTATACTCTCTACACTCGCCAATTTTAGCTTTAGCCAGCACCATCTTCAGAGTAGGCTTAGCATCGGTATCCCTGCCCCCTGGTAAACAGTGTATGATCGCTGGATGATTCGTTTTAAGTCAATACTATGGGTAATGGAGTTGCCAATGACTAGGGTTTTGAATTTGTCAGAGCTAATGGTGGGAGCCTTCGGCGTTTCAGACCCCGTAACGGGAGGAGTAGAGACCAGAGAAGGCTCGGCCTCAGACTCCGACTAGCTGCTTAATGGGGAGAAAGTTTCTGTCGGCTGAATGAGCGACACCGGTTGAGCATTCCTACAGCATTTCCCTCCAGAAGCCATGAGAAAGTTGTCCAGCTGTGGGGACCGTGCCATGGGATTTATATTACTATCTGTACTTACTGGTGGCACAGATGCTGTTTCATCCTTTCCTACACTGAAAGTACCCTTGCCTAACGATGGCGTCTGAAGCTGGGCTTGCAGCACAGCTATCCGCGCCGTAAGGCGATCGTTCTCCTGTATATTATGAGTACAGCAACTGCAATTAGAAGGCATCATGTTAATGTTACTACTTAGCTTCGGCTGTTGGAGGTCCTGATGAACCATGTCCAGATAAAGCATCATGTTAATGTTACTACTTAGCTTCGGCTGGTGGAGGTCCTGACGAACCATGTCCAGATAAAGCGTCCAGAGTGAAAAAGTTCAAAGAAAAAAAGATGAGTGAGGGAAAACTAAAAATATAAACGGTAATTAAAATTTTAAAACTGTAAAGTTGTCAGGTAGCAAAGTAAGGTTAAGAATCCAAGCCTCACGCTTATCACTAGTAGAAGGCAGGCTTCCAGCGAGGTGTGGAATTCATTGGCCTTATCAGGCGTGATGGTAGATACTTAGTATGTTGTACCTCGTTTCCCTCCTTCAGGGAACAGTGGTTATAGTCATAACATTACGTTAAGTAGACTGTGGAAAACTTTTCTGTAGCATTACTTTCTTCTTTATTACCTCTATTCTTGTAAAGAATCTTGTAAAGATTCATGATAAACTAGACTAGGCGGCTAGGTACACCTCTCAATATTTTTTTATAAACATGTTTCACTAATAATAAAACAGTGACTGCATCCATGCAGGCATACCAATAGACAACCACAACACAGGACAATAACTAAACAAACAAAAAATACATAACAATTATAACAGCCAAAAATACAGGTTTACGCATATCATCTCTCAAACTAGGAATGAGATGGAAAAAGTTCTGTATTTGGTCATGAGCTGACTGCTCTCCTTATTTGTGATGTTATGAAAGAGATGGCTCTCCTATAGGTGGATATTGTATTGGCTTTAGCTCTGTCGATTCTAGCGGTGGACCTCTCCAGAGTCAAGATATTAGTAGAGCATCCTGGCCATACCATGTTTCAAAATGTTCTTCTTTGCTGCAGTAAGCGCTGCCACATACAGTGCATTTGTATTTTATTCAGTCCCCTTAACTTTTTCCACATTTTGTTGTTACAGCCTTATTCTAAAGTCAATTCAAGTGTTTTTTTCCTCATCAGTCTACACACAATACCCCATAAAGATAAAGCAGAAATAGGTTTTTAGATTGTTTTGCAAATGTATAAAAAAAAACTGAAATATCACATTGACATAAGTATTCAGATCCTTTACTTAAGTATACAGATCCATAAGTATTCAGATCCTCAGTACTTTGTTGAAGCACCTTCGGCAGCGAGTACAGCTTCGAGTCTTCTTGAGTATGACGCTACAAGCTTTGCAGACCTGCTTTTGGGGAGTTTCTCCCATTCTTTTCTGCAGATCCTCTCAAGCTCTGCCAGGTTGGATGGGGAGCGTTGCTGCACAGCTTTATTCAGGTCTCTTCAGAGATGTTCGATCAGGCTCAAGTCTGGACTCTGGCTAGGCCACTCAAGGACATTCAGAGACTCGTCCTGAAACAACTCCTGCATAGTCTTGGCTGTGTGCTTAGGGTTGTTGTCCTGTTGGAAGGTGAACCTTCGCCCCAGTCGGAGGCCCTGAGTGCTCTGGAGCAGGTTTTCATCAAGGAACTCTCTGTACTTTGTGCCGTTCATCTTTCCCTCGATCCTGACTAGTCTCCCAGTCCCTGCCTCTGAAAAACATCCCCACAGCATGCTGTCACCACCATGCTTCACCGTAGGGATATTGCCAGGTTCCTCCAGACGTGAAGCTTGGCATTCAGGCCAAAGAGTTCAACTTGATTTCATCAGACCAGAGAATCTTGAGTCCTTTAGGTGCCTTTTGGCAAACTACAAGTGGGCTGTCATGTGCCCTTTACTGAGTGGCTTCCATCTGGCCACTCTACCATAAAGGCCTGCTTAATAGAGTGCTGCAGAGATGGTTGTCCTTCTGGAAAGTTCTCCCATCTCCACAGAGGAACTCTGGAGCTCTGTCAGAGTGACCATCGGGTTCTTGGTCACCTCTCTGACGAAGGCCCTTCTTCCCCGATTGCTCCGTTTTGCCGGGTGGCCAGCTCTAGGAAGAGTCTTGGTGGTTCCAATCTTCCTCCATTCAAGAATGATGGAGGCCGCTGTGTTCTTGGGAACCTTTAATGCTGCAGAATTGTTTTTGGTACCCTTCCCCAGATCTTTAAGGGGTCCCGAGTGGCACAGTGGTCTTAGGAACTGTTTCTCTGTGCTAGAGGTGTCGCTACAGACCCTGGTTCGATTCCAGGCTGCATCACAACCGGCCTGGAATTGGGAGTCCCATAGGGCGGTGCACAATTGGCCCAGCGTTGCACGGGTTAGTATTTGGCCGGGGTAGGCAGTCATTGTAAATAAGAATTTGTTCTTAACTGACTTGCCTAGTTAAATAAAGGTTAAACAAATAAAAAATAAAGATCTGTTCATCGACGCAGTCCTGTCTCGAAGCTCTACGAACAATTATTTCGACCTCATGGCTTGATATTTGCCCTGACATGCACTGTCAACTGTCAGACCTTATATAGACAACTTTGTGCTTTTCCAAATAATGTCAAATCAATTGAATTTACCACAGGTGGACTCCAATCAAGTTGTAGAAACATCTCAAGGATGATGAATCGAAACAGGATGCACCTGAGCTTAATTTCGAGTCTCATAGCAAAGAGTCTGAATACTTATGAAATAAGGTATTTCTGTTTTTTTATTTTATTAATTTGCAAAATTGTCTAAAACCTGTTTTCGCTTTTTCATTGTGGGGTATTGTGTGTAGATTGATGAGGACATTTTGTTTTATTTAATAATTTTTCGAATAAGGCTGTAATGACATAAATGTTGGAAAAAGTCAAGGAATCTGAATACTTTCCAAATGCACTGTAATATAGTGACAACAATGTAGGTTGTGTAGCGGTTAACAGTTATGATATGAAGGTTTGGCTTGGAAAAGTTATTTCACCTAGTCACAGGCAGCTGATGTGTTGTGCACTGAAGTCCACAAGTGAAGGAAAAAGGTGAGAGAGGAGGACAAGCCATAGATGTGAGAAGGAATTACAACAAGCAAAGTGATCATGCTGTTTGTTTGTGGCTGCTATGAAAGTGAACTGTGTTTGCGTGTGATCAGGGGTGTATTCATTCCGCTGATTCTGTTGAAAAACATTTCTTAAGCAGAAGCAAACGGAACAAAACGAAACAGCGATAAACATACCTGAATTTGTCCAGTAGAAACTCTAGTTTGCAACCATTAAACTAATGAATACACCCTGGATAAGCTAGATGCAGGCAAGAGTGTGCAAAGCGGTATTGCATTTGCCACTGTCTGTCACCTTGATTACAGGACCGTGTGGTGGTAACAATATCGTCATCCAGTGGCCTCAACATCTTTGGTTAGTAGTATTACAGACACACACACCAGCACACAGTCACAACCACCCACCCCCAGTCCGTTTCTATTGTCTCATCTCTGCAGATCTTCCATGTCACCTGGCTATCTTTATCACTGTGATGCTGGTCAGGAAACGGGTGTGGACCATAGTCTGAGAGGTTCTACACCTTTTATCTCTATCATTCTTTCTTTCTTTCATCTGTCACTATATGCTAGGAGAAATGACAAAAAAGCTATTAATGACATTATGGACTAGTCATTAATGGGGCGAAGATTGTCCACTCCTTGTTTAAGTATGTCCAGTCTTAAGAATTTTACATCATGTTTAACTGGCAGTATTCTTCGATCATTATTTTGATATTTTTCATATTCCTCTCTCTTCACCCCTTTCCCACTTTGTTCTCCCCTCTCCTCCATCTCTTGTCCTCCAGGGGGAGTAGTTGTGTTCTGACTGATGACAAGGGCCTTGTAAAGACCATCCAGACCATCTCCTTCCTCAACCTGTCCAACCTCACCTCCTGGCAGAGGGAGACCCACTTCCCTCACTCCAAAAGCAGCGAACTAACAATCATGAATCTAGAAAATCTGATTTTATTTCAATTTGGGAATTAATTATCAAGACATAATTCATAAATGACATGTGTTGAAAAAATAAAATACTTGTATTGTTTTATTGTTAAGTCTAAGTATTAGTTTATTTGCCAGTGTTGTTTATATGTGTAACAAGTTACCAAAAGTGTCAACAATTTAACCTGACCTTATGGTGAGAGTGATTATTATTTACATTCTCTAATTCAAGTTCTCTCTGTACACATACAATGTCTTAAATAATGAAGTAGAGATCCACGGAAGGGTGATCCAAAGGGGAATGTTAGTTGGTTGTATCTACATGGTGAAAAACATATCCACATTTATAAATGTGGTTTTGTATTCACACACATCTACTCCCTGCTTTTAAGCAAGAAGGTTGAGCTCATTTCATCCTCCATGGTCTTAACTTAAATGGATGAAATTTTGACCAGTTCAAAGCCAGGCTGATATTCTCCCCCAAAAGAGTCTATCAACAGGATCGTATTTCCCCTTCAGGTTAGAATGTTGTTTAAAACATCATGGAGTAAAACTATGGGTTAACTGAGACCTATTCTTTGTTCATTGCATCAGGTATGAAGGTAAGACCCAGATGCAAACCACGTCAAATAAACAATAGTTTAATATCTCAACAGGGGCAGGCAATAGACAGGTTAAGGCAGCCAGAGGTGGGGAAACAATACCGGATGGCAGGCAGGCTCACGGTCAGGGGCAGGCAGAGTGCTCAGGCAGGTGGGCTCGGAGACAGGACAGGCAAGGGTCAAAACCAAGAAGGCGAGAAACTGGAAAAGGCAGGAGCTGAGACACAAAATACTGGTTGGCTTGAACAAACAAGACGAACTGGCAACAGACAAACAGAGAACACAGGTAGAAATACACAGGGGATAGTGGGGAAGATAGGTGACACCTGGAGGGGGGTGGAGACAATCACAAAGACCGGTGAAACAGATCAGGGTGTGACACAACGAGGAACGGCCCTACATGTAAGTCCATCTCTCGTGAGGTATTAGTTACACTATCTGTTGTGCAGAAATTATTCCACAATGGGTGGTACCACATACGTATGAGGACCTGTCTACCTGTCCTCTGATCATGCAGGTTACGTATGTGAATCAGTCCTTTCTATGTTGTCAAGGGGGAAGGATAATGACAATAAAAAACATGTACAGAAATACAGAGATGAAAATGGCAGACGTACATTAAAAAAAGTATAAGTTAAAAAAACACTGTCCAAGCTCTGTCCCAAAATAATATCACCCAGTATTAGGGGCTACCTAGTCAGTTGCACTGAATGCATTCAATGGAAATGTGTCTTCCGCATTTAACTCACTCCCCCTGAATCAGAGAGGTGCTGATGGATGCACTAATCGACGTCATCGGCACCCAGGGAGCAGTTGTTGGGGGTTAACTGCCTTTCTCAAAGGTAGAATGGCAGATTTTTCCATCTTGATGGCTCAGGGATTCGAACCAGCGACCTTTCAATTACCAATGCTCTCAACCGCTGACTGACCCAATGCTCTTAACCGCTAGGATACCTGCCACCCTGGGTACGTATGACACCGCTCATTCAGCCTTCCTCTCCTTTCCTTTCATCTCCTCATCCTTCACTCTCCCCAATCTAGTGCAAGTGACCTTCTCTGTTGGCATCATCGATTCCCTCTTCCCTCCTCCCCACCATTGACCTGTGTATTCTTTAGCCTCAGCCAGCAGAAGGTGACTTCTACAGGGGCTGGGCAGGGTGGTCTGGCTGGGAGCCACCTGGAGAAGCCTCGTAACGGACCACAGCTGTGGCATTAAATGCTTGCTGCAGGATCAAACACATTCCCATCAGACGTACAAATATATAAATGATTAATTAACCACAAATAAACTATTTTAAACCCTCTAGAAACCAGTTGTAAAGGGACCCTCACTGTAAAATACCATTGTGGACCATAAAGGTCACAAAATGTTACATGAAGTTAGAATAGTTGATAGCAGAAGAATGCAGGAAAAGTAACCCACCTGTCACTTGGCGCTGACAGATTCACGGATGTTCTTATCCAGGGCTGTGTCTCCAGCAATCCTGAGGGAGGGAGAGAGACATGAGGGCCAGGCTCTGTTGGGGTGGGGCACAAGAATAGGTGCAAGACGGTGTGTGTGTGCGTGCACTGTACCAGGACTGCTGAAGAGCCTGGTCACCTGTGTAGCATATCCTTGGGTCCTTCTCTATCAGGTGGACGATAGTCTTTAGCTGGAAACACCACAGGGACACACAACATATTACCAATCAAATCAAATTTGTCACACGCACAGAATACAACAGGTGTAGCCCTGACAATGAAATAATGACTAACAAGTCCTTAGCCAACAATGCTTTAAGAAGTGTTAAGTAAAAAGTAGATAAGTTTAAAAAAAAGTTACAAATCATAAAACAGCAGCAGTGAAATAACAATGTGGAGGCTATATACAGGGTCTACTCAGACCGCTCTTTTACACTGCTGCTACTCTTTGTTTATTATCAATCCATAGTCACTTTAACTCTACCTACATGTACATATTACCTCAATTACATCTACTAACTGGTGCCCCCGCACATTGACTCTGTACTGGTTCCCCCTGTATATAGTCTCCACATTGACTCTGTACTGGTACCCCCTGTATATAGTCTCCACATTGACTCTGTACTGGTACCCCCTGTATATAGCCTCCACACTGACTCTGTACTGGTACCCCCTGTATATAGCCTCCACATTGACTCTGTACCGGTACCCCCTGTATATAGTCTCCACATTGACTCTGTACTGGTACCCCCTGTATATAGTCTCCACATTGACTCTGTACTGGTTCCCCCTGTATATAGCCTCCACATTGACTCAGTACTGGTACCCCCTGTATATAGCCTCCACATTGACTCTGTACTTGTACCCCCTGTATATAGCCTCCACATTGACTCTGTATCGGTACCCCCTGTATATAGTCTCCACATTGACTCTGTATCGGTACCCCCTGTATATAGTCTCCACATTGACTCTGTATCGGTACCCCCTGTATATAGTCTCCACATTGACTCTGTATCGGTACCCCCTGTATATAGTCTCCACATTGACTCTGTATCGGTACCCCCTGTATATAGTCTCCACATTGACTCTGTATCGGTACCCCCTGTATATAGTCTCCACATTGACTCTGTATCGGTACCCCCTGTATATAGCCTCCACATTGACTCTGTATCGGTACCCCCTGTATATAGTCTCCACATTGACTCTGTATCGGTACCCCCTGTATATAGTCTCCACATTGACTCTGTATCGGTACCCCCTGTATATAGTCTCCACATTGACTCTGTATCGGTACCCCCTGTATATAGTCTCCACATTGACTCTGTATCGGTACCCCCTGTATATAGTCTCCACATTGACTCTGTATCGGTACCCCCTGTATATAGTCTCCACATTGACTCTGTATCGGTACCCCCTGTATATAGTCTCCACATTGACTCTGTATCGGTACCCCCTGTATATAGTCTCCACATTGACTCTGTACTGGTACCCCCTGTATATAGTCTCCACATTGACTCTGTATCGGTACCCCCTGTATATAGCCTCCACATTGACTCTGTATCGGTACCCCCTGTATATAGTCTCCACATTGACTCTGTATCGGTACCCCCTGTATATAGTCTCCACATTGACTCTGTACTGGTACCCCCTGTATATAGCCTCCACACTGACTCTGTACTGGTACCCCCTGTATATAGCCTCCACATTGACTCTGTACCGGTACCCCCTGTATATAGTCTCCACATTGACTCTGTACTGGTACCCCCTGTATATAGTCTCCACATTGACTCTGTACTGGTTCCCCCTGTATATAGCCTCCACATTGACTCAGTACTGGTACCCCCTGTATATAGCCTCCACATTGACTCTGTATCGGTACCCCCTGTATATAGTCTCCACATTGACTCTGTATCGGTACCCCCTGTATATAGTCTCCACATTGACTCTGTATCGGTACCCCCTGTATATAGTCTCCACATTGACTCTGTATCGGTACCCCCTGTATATAGTCTCCACATTGACTCTGTATCGGTACCCCCTGTATATAGTCTCCACATTGACTCTGTATCGGTACCCCCTGTATATAGCCTCCACATTGACTCTGTATCGGTACCCCCTGTATATAGTCTCCACATTGACTCTGTATCGGTACCCCCTGTATATAGTCTCCACATTGACTCTGTATCGGTACCCCCTGTATATAGTCTCCACATTGACTCTGTATCGGTACCCCCTGTATATAGTCTCCACATTGACTCTGTATCGGTACCCCCTGTATATAGTCTCCACATTGACTCTGTATCGGTACCCCCTGTATATAGTCTCCACATTGACTCTGTATCGGTACCCCCTGTATATAGTCTCCACATTGACTCTGTATCGGTACCCCCTGTATATAGTCTCCACATTGACTCTGTATCGGTACCCCCTGTATATAGTCTCGCTTCTGTTATTTTACTGCTGCGGTTTTATTATTTGTAACCCCCCCCCCCTATTTCTTACTTATCTACTTATCAAGCCATAAGTCTTATGGATTGGGGGTAGAAGCTGTTAAGAAGCCTTTTGGACCTAGACTTGGCGCTCAGGTACCGCTTGCCGCGCAGTAGCAGAGAGAACAATCTATGACTAGGGTGGCTGGAGTCTTCGTCAATTTTTAGAGCCTTCCTCTGACACTGCCTGGTATAGAGGTCCTGGATGGCAGGAAGCTTGGTCCCAGTGATGTACTGGGCCGTACGCACTACCCTCTGTAGTGCCTTGTGGTCGGAGGCCGAGCAATTGCCATACCAGGCAGTGATGCAACCAGTGCTCTCGATGGTGCAGCTGTAGAACCTTTTGAGGATCTGAGGACCAATGCCAAATATTTTCAGTCTCTTGAGGGGAATAGGCTTTGTTGTGCCCTCTTCACGACTGTCTTAGTGTGTTTGGACCCTGATCATTTGTTGGTGATGTGGACAACAAGGAACTTGAAGCTCTCAACCTGCTCCACTGCAGCCCCATCGATGAGAATGGGGGCGTGATTGGTCCTCCTTTTCCTGTAGTCCACAATCTCCTTTGTCTTGATCAAGTTGAGGGAGAGGTTGTTGTCCTGGCACCACACAGCCAGGTCTCTGACCTCCTCCATATAGGCTCTCATTGTTGATGGTGATCAGGCCTACCACCATTGTGTCATAGGCAAACTTGATGATGGTGTTGGAGTCGTGCCTGGCCATGCAGTCATGAGTGAACAGGGAGTACAGGAGGGGACTGAGCATGCACCCCTGAGGGGCCCCCATGTTGAGGATCAGCGTGGTGAATGTGTTTTTACTTCCTTGAAACATGTTGGTATTACAGAATCAGTCAGGGAAAGGTTGAAAATGTCAGTGAAGACACTTGCCAGTTGGTCAGCGCATGCTCGGAGTACACTGCCTGGTAATCCGTTTGGCCCTGCGGCCTTGTGAATGTTGACCTGTTTAAAGGTCTTACATCGGCTACGGAGAGCGTGATCACAGTCATCCGGAACAGCTGACGCTCTCATGTATGCTTTAGTGTTACTTGCCTCGAAGCGAGCATAGAAGTAATTTAGCTCGTCTGGTAGGCTTGTGTCACTGGGCAGCTCGCGGCTATGCTTCCCTTTGTAGTCTGTAATTGTTTGCAAGCTCTGCCACATCTAACGAGGGTCGGAGCCGGTGTAGTACGATTCAATCTTAGTCCTGTTTTGATGCTTTGCCTGTTTGATGGTTCGTCGGAGTGCATAGTGGGATTTCTTATAAGCTTCTAGATTAGAGTCCTGCCCCCTTGAAAGCGGCAGCTCTACCCTTTAGCTCAGTACAGATGTTGCCTGTAATCCATGGCATCTGGTTGGGGTATGTACATACGTTCACTGTGGGGACGATGTCATCGATGCACTTATTGATGAAGCCAGTGACTGATGTGGTGTACTCCTCAATGCCATCAGAAGAATCCCAGTCTGTGCTAGCAAAACAGTCATGTAGCTTAGCATTTGCTTCATCTGACCACTTTCTTATTGACCAAGTCACTGGTGCTTCCAACTTGAGTTTTTGCTTGTAAGCAGGAATCAAGAACATAGAATTATTGTCAGATTTGTCAAATGGAGGGAGAGGGAGAGCTTTGTACTCGTCTCTGTGTGTGGAGTAAAGGTGGACCAGAGTTTTTGTCCCCCTCTGGTTGCACATTTAACATGCTGGTAGAAATGAGGTAAAATGGATTTGAGTTTCCCTGCATTGAAGTCCCCGGCCACTAGGAGCGCCGCCTCCTGTTTGCTTATGGCCGTACATATGATGAGATACTCTCCCTCAGGCGAGCAAAGCCTTGAGACTTCCTTAGATTTCGTGCACCAGCTGTTGTTTACAAATATACATAGACCGCCACCCCTTGTCTTACCAGAGGCTGCTGTTCTATCCTGCCGAAAAGCTTCAAACCCGTCAGCTGTATGTTATTCATGTCGTCGTTCAGCCATGACTCGGTGAAACATAAGATATCACAGTTTTTAGTGTCCCATTTGTAGGATATATTTGTGATCGTCTATTTTATTATTGATTGATTGTACTTTGGCTAATAGGACCGATGGCAGAGGTAGATTACACTCTCGGAGACGGATCCGTACAAGGCACCCGAACCTTTGTCCACAATACCTCCGTCTCTTTCTCCTGCGAATGATGTGGATGAAGGCCTTGTCGGCGTCTGAAGTAAATCCTTCCCGTCCGACTCGCTGAAGAAAAATTATTCCTCCAGTACAGGGTGAGTAATCGCTGTCCTGATATCTAGTAGCTCTTTTCGGTCATAAGAGACGGTGGCAGAAGCATTATGTACAAAAAAAATACAAAAAAAAAGTTACAAATAATGCGAAAAAACATACACAATAGCACAATTGGTTACAGGATTGTAAAACGGCAGACATCTCCTTCGGCGCTATTCTTGAGCTAATCATTTTTCAAACATACAGTACAAATATAAACAGCGCTTTTTATTACAAGTTAGTAGATGACCTCATGACATATAGTTTGATAAAGCAAAAGTTAGCCAAAGGAATGGGAAACTATTTCTTCAACCCAGGCACCAACAAGGAGCTTGACTGCAGTAAAAAAAAACACTGTCCAGACTCCAGCATGGAATTGGCCTGACTTTGAACCAGTCCTGCATGTCTCTCTCTGCAGGTCTTATCGTGTGACATATTTGAATTATTTTGTTTCTTTGATGTAATCACTGATCTGATATGAGTTTACTATAAGTCATGAGGTGTCCACCTTGCTTTGACTATATCTAATTATGTCAGATCAACATTTACCTCAGCGGAAAGATGAAGGAAGGATAAATAAGGCATCATAAGAGCAGGCCGTCCTCTCAGCAGTGCCAGGAGAAACCTCGGAGCTAACATGAAAGAAGAAGTTACAGAACAATGACTCCGATGGACCATCAGTCCACTGCCTTGCTGTAGGGTTTCTGAGCCAGTACATCAGGGGCTGCCAGAGACAACACTCCTGTTTTCATCACTTCATTCAGCGTCATCGTTACACTTCAGCTCTGACATCATAACAAACTAGATCACTGGTGGAGTGGGTTTGATCTCAAAATAAACGGAATCATGGAAGATTGATCACACTCACAGAAACATACACACGCAGTTAGGCCTCTTTCTCTTCATGCGCCATAAAACCATATCTTTTTTATGCTGAATATTTTTTTCATAACAAAGGGAATTAAATGTGGCAAACAAATAGGTTGTCCTGGTCATACCATGCTCCTGCTGCTGTCTCCCACATACACCACCATGTTCATCTGAGGGGCCCAGGTGTGGATTTACCTCTTCCAGAGGGTGAGGGGGGACAGGGGTACCACCAGCAGAAAGAACAAGTTGAGGAAGGAAATGGTCTTTGCAAGGCCCTTCTCATCAGCTTTTTATTTTAATTTTACTAGGCAAGTCAGTTAAGAACAAATTCTTATTTTCAATGACGGCCAAGGAACAGTGGGTTAACTGCCTGTTCAGATGCAGAACGACAGATTTGTGCCTTGTCAGCTCGGGGGTTTGAACTTGCAACCTTCTGGTTACTAGTCCAACGCTCTACCCACTAGGCTACCCTGCTGGGGAGTGATGAGACAAGATAGTAGCTATCTATAACAATTGGACACGATGAAATTGGGGAGAAAAAGGGGTAAAATTTAAGAAATATATATATATAAAAAAGAATGCTGTTCATTGCTGTTCGTGACTACAGCTCAGCCTTCAACACCATAGCACCCTCCAAGCTCATCACTAAGCTTGCGGCCCTGGGTCTGAACCCCGCCCTGTGAAACTGGGTCCCGGACTTCCTGACGGGCCGCCCACCAGGTGGTAAAGGTAGGTAACAATGCCAAGTGTGTGCAAAGCTTTCATCAAGGCATTTATTTATTTTTATAACCTTTATGTAACTAGGCAAGTCAGTTAAGAACAAATTCTTATCGCCCTACTCCGGCCAAACCCAGGCGGCGCTGGGTCAGTTGTGTGCCGCCAAATGGGACTCCCAATCACGGCCGGATGTGATCCAGCCTGGATGGCAAAGGGTGGCTACTTTGAAGAATCTCAAATATAAAATAGATTTTGATTTGTTTAACACTTCTTTGGTTACTACATGATTCCATGTGTTATTTCATAGTGTTGATGTCTTCATTATTATTCCACAATGTAGAAAATAGTAAAAATAAAGAAAAACCCTGGAATGAGTAGGCGTATCCAAACTTTTGACTGGTACTGTACACGCCGTATATATATTTATACTCCGGACTCCGACATTGCACGTCCAAATATTGATATATTTCTCAATTGCATTATATTACTTTTAGATGTGTGTATTGTTAGATATTACTGCACTGTTGGAGCTAGGAACACAAGCATTTCACTACACCCACAATAACATCTGCTAAACATGTGTACTCGCCCAAGACAATTTTCATTGATTTGATTGTTGGTTTGCTTTGACAGAGAATAAGTCAATAAAGGACAGGGTAATGTGCACAAGGCACAACACAAAAGACAACACGGTGTCACCGGGAGGTAGAAGAGTATCTCAACTGCAATATCAAATGTTTGTTGTTGTTGTTGCAACAGTTTTTGTTATGGTTGGTGCTCTAATGAGCAATAAAGAACATGCTCAAATCATTAGAGAACAGCATCAACATGGTTGAGTTCAGGTGGAGGACATTGTATATGTTGAGTATTTGTGAGTGAATGAATGGACAATGGAGGAGCACCCTAAACTGGATGCTCGGCTGGCGTGAACAGGACACACACACACACACAGACACACAGTCTCTCCATTGAGTGGATACTGTCACGTCTGCTCCCGCTCTTCCCTTCCCCTGGCGCATGAGGGCGCCAGATTACCCTGCATCACGCGCTCCTGCCATCCCATCACGCAAACCTGCCTTCCCTCGTCACTCGCATCAGCGTTATTGGACTCACCTGGACTCACTTATAACCTGTTATTTCCTCCCCTATATTGGTCAGTTCCCTGCTGCTGCATTGATTGTCTTTGTCTTTCTATTTGTTTATGACGCTGTTCCTGTCTCGTCAATGTCAGTTGTTTATTAAATGTTAACTCTCCGTACCTGCTTCGTCTCTCCAGCGTCAGTCCGCGTGACAGATACAACACAAAGGAGTTAGTAAGAGCCACACAATGGACATAATCATAAAGCGAAACCATGTAGCTAGTTCGTAAGACTAAGATGTGCACCTTGATTACTGAAGGAGCAGGAAAGGGATGGAAAGGTGCCACCACTGTCACACTCAACTTAGTAGAGCAAATGAATAAGAACACGAAGCAGCTGCTTTCGGGACTTACGTTTTTCAATGGATAACATTAGATGGAAAGTTCAATGTAATAGCCGACCGCACATTCTTACCTTGGAAAGCAGCACATGCATGTTGTGTGTCTGTGGTGTGTGTCAGTTGTCCTGTGTGTGTTCCCGTTGGTCAGAATTCAGGAATGGGTGGTGGTGGTTGAGATGGTCTCCTTAGCCTCTTGGGTGACGTTTCACAATTCGTGAGCTGATTTTATAAACTATGAGCACGTTTTATATCAATTCATGCACAGGTTTTAGTCATTTGTGAGCATGTTTCATCATTCCGTGAGCTCGTTTTATAAATCATGAGCATGTTTATTATCAATTCATGCACGTTTTAGGAATATTGTGAGCTTGTTAAAAAAAAGATCTCAGTCAATGTCACCTCCTGGGCTCCATAGGAAACAGACAGAAAGGATTCCTTAATGATTTAGTTAAATCTCCTACCGAGTTGTTCAAAAGCCTGTAGTGTGTAATGTTCATATTCTGAACTCATGGCTTTGGTTACTTCTGCTGCAATTACAACCCCTGCCACCGGGTGCCATTGTTATACCAAGATTGAGGAACGAGAAATGCAGTATGCAAAACATCACAACTTTGAAGTGGCTTACACAATAACCATCTAAACAGTTAAATGACATTGCTCCTCATTATGGAGGTATAGTTTGCTCACAAACAACCCCTTTCAACAGCTAGATGAAAGAGGTATCCCTCTGTATAATTCCATGAATTCCTAAAGACTGTGGGTCAGATTGGCTTAGCTAAGCATTTGCAACTGCTTTGCACCTGTGTTTTCATAATGGAATTAATAAACATTAAAGGTGCACTATGCAGAAATGACTCCGCCATTTCCTGGTTGCTATAATTCTAATAGTTCGCCTAATTTCAGTTTATGTGAGCAAGTAGGCCGTCATTGTAAATAAGAATTTGTTCTTAACTGACTTGCCTAGTTAAATGAAGGTTAAATAAAATCAATAAGAACTTGTGTTGAGAATCATTGATCCAACTAAACCGCTGTGAAATATATTTTCCAGAACCACAAATGTCGTATTTTCAAGTGTGGTGTACCATTTTCCGAGAGTGGTGTACAAAACCGAGAGTAAAAGACGCAAAAAACAAACTTAAGAATGGGGGGCATAGAAATAGCGCTTCTTAGACTTGCTTTCAATGAGTGACAGATCTATAACTCACATTTCTACGTGGATTCGGTCGGTTCGCCCGAAAAGTTCCATATTGCAGCTTTAAGGACAGAACAAAACCATAAAATAAAGCTTGAAGTTCATTTTCTTACATTTTAGAAAAGTTAACTAAACCTTTAAACTGCCTGATGTTAAAGTGTTTTTTCCCCATGATGTTACTTAGATTGATGCTTGGGTGCGTCAATAGACTGTTAAGGCTTAAGAGAAAGAATACTACAGTTGCAGAAAGGTTAATAACGTTGTAGCCTTGTTTTAGATGTTAAATCCCTTACTGAAAAAACAGGTGCAAAGTGTGACCTGATCTGATACCTTTTCTTCATGTTTTACATGAGATCTATAATGCGCTTTAGTAGAAGTCTCTCTCTCTCTCTCTCTCTCTCTCTCTCTCTCTCTCTCTCTCTCTCTCTCTCTCTCTCTCTATATATATATATATATATATACAGTGCCTTGCGAAGGCAGAATAATTTTGCACGCCCAATTTTTCTGTTTTTGATTTGTTAAAAAAGTTTGAAATATCCAATAAATGTCGTTCCACTTCATGATTGTGTCCCACTTGTTGTTGATTCTTCACAAAAAAAGACAGTTTTATATCTTTATGTTTGAAGCCTGAAATGTGGCAAAAGGTCGCAAAGTTCAAGGGGGCCGAATACTTTCGCAAGGCACTGTATATATACACTATAAAATTATGACCTTGGATTAGATAACACAACGTGCCATTGGAACACAGGAGTGATGGTTGCTGATAATGGGCCTCTGTACGCCTATGTAAATATTCCATAAAAAATCTGCCGTTTCCAGCTACAGCAGTCATTTACAAATTTACAACATAAACAATGTCTACACTGTATTTCTGATCAATTTGATGTTATTTTAATGGACAAAAAAAAGAAGCTTTTCTTTCAAAAACAAGGACATTTCCAAGTGACCCCAAGCACTTGAACAGTAGGGTATATATATGGATATTACTGAGATTCTGATTCTGATTAAATTAAGTCACAAGAAAGTGAGTCATTGTAGAGGCTCATGTAGCCAACCTAGTCGGGCCTCAAAGGGAAATGGATCAGGGGTTTATTCGGAAGTCTTTACCACGGTGTTCCATTTGGTTTCTCTTTTTTCACCATGAAGGTTTAAACCGACTGTCCTTCAAAGCCAGACTAAATCAAGATCCTGGGAGTTCAGCCAGACAGCAGTCTACATTTCTGTTCATCCTCCTATCAGTTTCAAAACGCCAGTTAAAGGTACATGTAACGTACTGATAAGGACTGTTTTGAACAACTGATTCTAGAAAACAGATCAAATAACACTGTTTACTTAAAAATAAAAATAAATTCATCTAATGACCGAACAAAACTTATTTTAGCGGTCAGTAACATAGGTTGATGTTATATGAATAGACAGCTTTAATAATGTGTACTCCTGTTTGGACTGTTGTCTAACAAAGCATTCATTCATTTACACAAGAGGGTAAATGAACGCAGCTAAAACAATAATGACCAGGATTTTCATGCAATGTAGCAGGGTTGGGGTTTATTCCATTCCAATTCACCTAAATCACATATCCTAATCGTATCCATCCTATACACTACATACGTATTTTAAATGGACTACTTTTACCCTAATTACAGACATGAACAAAACTATGATCATGTAATAATGTAATACAATTATAATACACCATATTCAATACAGAACATAATATATAGTTGATGTACATATGTTTAGTCATACCTCCACAGTAACATTCAGCATACTGCATACGCAGATAAATGGGGATTTTATTCTTTATGACGGCAGTTGAAACCAGTGGCGGGCTGTCTTAGCCCACATGCAGTGGAGTCCAAAATGACTGGATCCCTTAATAAAGCTGAGCAAAAAAAAGACTGTATAAAATATAACATGTCATATGACCGGTTCCAATCTAAGTGCCAATGGCATTTAGCAAACTATGATCAGGTGACATGAAAATAGAAGTGCATGGCCACAAAATACCTAATCTCGACTGTAAAATATGGCGGTGGAACTTTGATGTTATGGGGCTACTTTGATTCCACTGGTCCTGGGGCCTTTGTTAATAAGGTCAATGGCGTCATGAACTTTACCAATTACCAGGACATTTGAGCCAAAGACCTGGTTGCCTCTGCCAGGAGGATAAAACTTGGACGCAAGTGGATCTTCCAGCAAGATAATAACCTCAAGCTCACATCAAAGTCCACAAAGAAATGGTTAACGGAGCACAAAATCAACATTTTGCCTGTGGCCAACTCAGTTTCTGGACTTGAACCCCATTGGAAACCTGTGGTTTAAATTGAAGAGGGCAGTCCATAAATGCAGACCAAGGAAATATTCTGGAAAGATTCTGTTTAGAGGAGTGGTCAAAGATCCCTCCCAATGTGTTCTCCAATCTCATAAAACATTTCAGAAAAAGGCTCAGTGTCATTATTCTTGCAAGGGGTGGGTGCTGGACTATTGAAAAATGGGGATCCATATCTTTTTGAGATTGAAAAAAAATGACTTGTTAAACAAAATCTCTTTCTCTGAGCATTAGTATTAGCATAAAATAATATGATTTTCTTTCTTTAAAATTGAGCATACAATACAGCTCAGTATTTGTATAATTTATTTTACACAGTCTTTTTTGATCATCTATATCAAGGGATCCAATTACTTTCGACCTGACTGTATGTCTTAGCACACGTACTGTGTGATTTATAGAGCTCATGAATGCCTATTGTAAGCAAACTGACTTCTCCTATTCAACCTACAATACCTTGTTGTCCTTCAACCTATCTTGTTGTCTAGGTATTCAACAATAAACACTCCTTTTTTCCGTGTCGACGTCCCTTGTCCTCCAACAGTGGCAGAATGTCTCACAAACCTAGTCAGATTACAACCAGTAACTTCCCAGTGGGCGAAAATGGATAAAACGTCATTTCAACCAGTTTGTCTCAGTGTTTTTTCCTCCATGGGTCTCGTCAGAGCTCCGAGGTGCTGGTGGTGGCTCTCTTCTGGCTCATGGACCTCCTGAAGGTGAAGGTCTGCTTGGAGCTCCTCACCTCCGTGGTGATGAAGTAGTAACACAGAGCGTCTAGACAGCACGTGATGTTGGCCAGACTCATGGTCACCTGAATGTACAAGCTGATCCTTGTCTTGGCCAAGCAGTCCTCGATCAGGCGTTGATGCACCTGGGAGGACAAAGAGGATTAGATAGAGGTTATGCCTGTCAGGTCAGGTCACACGGCCAGGAAAAACTCTGGGTCTTAGCAATAACAGACCAGAGCGAAAGGGTGAAGATGCCCCCAGATAATCACGGTACCAGTCAAAAGTTTGGACACACCTACTCATTCAAGGGGTTTTCTTCATTTTTACTGTTTTCTACATTGCAGAATAATAGTGAAGACATCAAAACTGTGAAATAACTCATATGGAATCATGCAGTTACCAAAAAAGTGTTAAACAATTTCTTGTTGTTGTTGAGATTCTTCAAAGTAGCCACCCTTTGCCTTGATGACAGCTTTGCATACTCTTGGCATTCTCTCAACCAGCTTCACCTGGAATGCTTTTCCAACAGTCTTGAAGGAGTTCCCACATATGCTGAGCACTTGTTGGCTGCTTTTCCTTCAATCTGTGGTCCAACTCATCCCAAACCATCTCAATTGGGTTGAAGTCAGGTGATTGTGGAGGCCAGGTCATCTGATGCAACACTCCACTCTCCTTGGTAAAATATCCCACAGCCTGGAGGTGTGTTTTGGGTCATTGTCCTGTTGAAAAACAAATGATAGTCCCACTAAGTGCGACCCAGATTGCTGCAGAATGCTGTGGTAGCCATGCTGGTTAAGTGTGCCTTGAATTCTAAATAAATCACTGACAGTGTCACCAGTAAAGCACCCACATACCATCACACCTCCTCCTCCATGCTTCACGGTGGGAACCAACATGCAGAGATCATCCGTTCACCTACTCTCCTTCTCATCAGACCAAAGGACAGATTTCCACCAGTCTAATGTTCATTGCTTGTGTTTCTTGGCCCAAGCAAGTCTTTTCTTCTGGGGTCCCTTATAAGTGGTTTCTTTGCAGCAATTTGACCATGAAGGCCTGATTCACACAGTCTCCTCTGAACAGTTGATGTTCAGATGTGTCTGTTACTTGAACTCTGTGAAGCATTTATTTGGGCTGCAATCTGAGGTGCAGCTAACTCTATTGAACTTATCCTCTGCAGCAGAGGTAACTTCCGGTCTTCCTTTCCTGTGGCGGTCCTCATGAGAGCCAGTTTCATCATAGCGCTTGATGGTTTTTGCGACTGCACTTGAAGTAACTTTCAAAGTTCTTGAAATGTTCCGTATTGACTGACCTTCATGTCTTAAAGTAATGATGGAGTGTAATTTCTTTGTACTCAAATATAAATAGATTTTGATTTGTTGAACACTTTTTTGGATACTACATTATTTCATATGAGTTATTTCATAGTGTTGATGTCTTCACTATTATTCTACAATGAGGAAAATAGTAACAATCAAGAAAAACCCTGGAATGAGTAGGTGGGTCCAAACTTTTGACTGGTACTGTATGTGCACAAAAGATAACCTTAAGAAAGTATTTATGGCATTTCTAGCCTTATTATTAACTCACCAGGAACTGTAGCAGGATGCCCAGGTGGCTGGGTGTGAATGGGACCAGGAAGGCGCAAAGACTACTGTAGATGATCTTCACGCAGCTTCTGCTTTTAGGACTCTCCTGGCCCGACTGCCTCAGTGTCCGGATGCTTTGGGCTGAACACACCACCAGCACCAGGGCTGGCCCCACGAACCCGAAGCTCAACAGGCAGCCGATCACCTTTGGATGCCAGCCCTCCTTTGAGAACGTGTGGAAGCAGTGGAAGGACCCTGTTTCCTCCTTGCGGAACCCGTAGATGGGGGAGATGCCACCCAGCACCACCACCCAGACCAGGATGCAGGTCCACAGAGCAGCCCGGGGGGAACGGAGCTGCTTGGCGCGGAATGGGTGGCATATGGCCACCCAGCGGTCCACAGCAATGCAGGCGATGGTATAGATGCTGCCGTACATCCCCACGAAGTAAAGGCTCTCCAGGAGGGAGCAGAGGAAGCGGTGGTGGGCCGCCCATTGGTGGTTAGTGGCGTGCATCTTGAAGGGGAGCAGGAGGAGGAGAAGGAGGTCCATGAGGGCTAGGTTGGTCATGTAGATGGTGGACTCGCTCCACTTGCGGAGGAAGATGCAGAAGACAACCAGGGCGAGGATGTTGAGGATAAGGCCAAACACGAAGATGGGCACGTAGATGACGAGCTCCAGTGATGTCATCAGGTGGTCCACCTCGTCGAAGGAGCAGTTGGTTTCCATGGCGTCGCTGAGGGGTCAAAGGGAGAAACTGGTTGGTGCTTTATTTAGTTAATGAAGGCATACTGCAATGTATTATTGTTATGTGATTGTTTTTGAATAAAGTACCATGTATGTAAAATGTGTATGTAAAATGTGTATGTAAAATGTGTATGTAAAATGTGTATGTAAAATGTAGCGGAAAAGCTGTAAAAAACAAACAAGATATGTTTCCTCCGAAGCGGTGGGGTGGTGGATGGGTTAATAAAGCATCAAGACATGTACATAATCAAACATCTTAAAGGAAAGATTTCTAAAAGGAGTTATGGTATTTTGATTGTGGATTAATTATACATAAAGGTAATAGCCTTTATAAGAATTGTTTAGCTTTTTTCCTCCCAATTATCTTTCCACTACTGTGATATTTAGCAAGCTTGTACCTATATACCCCAGATGCCATTTGAAAGGCAAGTGAAACACCCACACGCTCGCACACATACACACACGCGTCATTATGCAAAACCACATTCCCTTACTTGTGCGAGCACAGTATCTGTACCCTTCTCACGTACAGAAGCAGTGCCTGCCTGTTTTAATGTGAGAATCCTTAACCTCTTCACTACCCGTCTGCTCGCCAAACAGCCAGAGTATTCCAAACAAAAATGCTATTTTGGCTGGCTCTCTCTTGTAAAGAGCTCTCAATGAATGTAAACAGGTAAAAGGAAGGTTTGAAAAATGTGAACCCAATTCAGACTGTTCAATTTGAATGGGTTATGCTTTAAAGGAGTAAAAGATGACTTCTGGATTTGTTTATTACATTGTTATAGATAAATGAATGAAATCAAAAATGTTGTGCCAATTCTGTTGTAATGATGAAATAGAATACAGTCCAAGTGAAACCTTACCTTATAGATGCCATTCTGCTGGTGCGTCTGTCTATCAGTCTGTCTGTCTGTCTGTCCGTTCCAGACACAGTAGTTTCACAGTTCTGTTTTTTTTTTCTTCCCATGACCACTTCCTATATGTGACATAGCCTCAGTTGTCTACAGTAGCTGGATAGGGGTTCTATGCAGCAGAACATTGGGTGAAGTCTGAGACATCCTTAAGACAAAGAGATAGCAGACCACAACAAACAATGTGAACAACCACTTGCGAACACAGTATCATCCTGCTATCACATATATGAAAATATATTAATGCTGATTTTTAAAATGTGCTTATTTCTTATAGAAATGTTCAAACTAAGTCAGTCTGTCTGCGGTAGTGTAGCCACACAAGGCTCCCGAGTGGCACAGCAGTCTAAGGCAATGCATCTCAGTGCTAGAGGCGTCACTACAGACACCCTGGTTTTAATCCAGGCTGTATCACAACCGGCAGTGATTGGGAGTCCCATATGGCGCCGCACAATTGGCCCAGCGCCGTTCAGGTTTGGCCGGTGTAGGCGGTCATTGTAAATAAGAATTTGTTCTTAACGGACTTGCCTAGTTAAAAAAAGGTACAAAAAATGAGGTAAGACAGCCACATTCCTTTTGAACAAAAGGTGAAAACTTTTAATGTGAAAAATGAAGATGACTTAGAAACTGAGGTGCTTTTTACAGTGTCTCTAATATTGAATTCAAACGTATAGTTTATTGTCGTGGAAAAACTCTTGGTCACACCATACTTTAAGTGGTTTCTTATGAAGGTTATGTTGAAATGAAGTCTGAGACACTTTGATGACACAACAGACATGAAAGGGCTCATGATTGCGTGACAGCAGTCTGTTCTTATGTACAGTAATTGAGGATTTCCTGGTTTCGACTGGAGGCATAGAAACCATGTTGAATCAAGGTTGTCATCTCTCTCATCAAAGGGATTGAAGAAATAATTATCATCATTTTATACAAAGCTATTACTCTAATTTTTACTGATAATACTGTAAACCATACTCATTCATGAAAAGATCATTGATGGTCAAAAATGAACTATTTCATCAACATTATTCTTCAATCATGTTGAATTTGTCTGGACAGCATTCTACTATCAATCAATCAAATGTATTTATAAAGACCTTTTTTTTTTTACATTAGCCGATGTCACAAAGTGCTATACAGAAACCCAGCCTAAAACCCCAAACAGTGAGCAATGCAGATGTAGACACTACAGTGATATGAGCTATATAGAACATACTGCACCATATCAACTTTTTTATGACAACTTTGAGGAAGCACCCGATTCTGATCAAGATAACTTCAATGTTTTACAGGGAAATACATTTTTTACTCCCCCTAGTGGAATGTTGTATTTATTATGGATCCAGCAAAATTAAGTTTATACAATTTTAAAAACAGAATACATTCACAGATTTCACAACACTCTGTGTGCCCTCAGGCCCCTACTCCACCACTACCACATATCTGCAGTACTAAATCAGTACTAAATCTGTGTACGTGTGTATAGTGCGTATACTATCGTGTGTGTGTGTGTGTGTCGGTACCTATGTTTGTGTTGCTTCACAGTCCCATAAGGTTTATTTTTTATCCATTATTTAAATCTAATTTTACTGCTTGCATCAAATACTTGATGTGGAATAGAGTTCCATGTAGTCATGGCTCTATGTAGTACTGTGCGCCTCCCATAGTCAGTTCTGGACTTGGGGACTGTGAAGAGACCTTTGGTGGCATGTCTTGTGGGGTATGCATGGGTGTCCGAACTGTGTGGCAGTAATTCAAACAGACAGCTCGGTACATTCAACATGTCAATACTGCTCATAAATACAAGTAGTGACAAAGTCAATCTCTCCTGTTCCACTGTTCAACTATACCACTGATTGACTGTGAATGATAATCCATTACTATTTCCCTTTTGAGGAGTAACTGGTGTGCCATTCTAACCTTTGACCCTTGGTGTCCTGATCATATACAATTGATTATATTTCCATGTTCCTGATGACTTGGGTCTTTTCCAAACCAGAACCCATAGAGCCAGTTCTAATCTGGAACCATGGAAGTTTTACACATTTTATTGTGCTCCCATGACTCATTTGTTCCAGTGTCACTAAGCGTCAAACGTGCTGCTGACTAGCACATCCGGCACCTGTGAGTGAGTGACTTCCACTCGTCAGCGGGTATTTGTGTCAGTCCAACACAATAACTTATGACAACACCTGTTTGTATTGTGATTGGATGAATGAAGCCCTCTATTCTGCTTTACAGATAAACTTGGTGCACCAATATATTACCCATATACATTTGAAATAAATGACAAGACTAATATTTGGTTGTAGGAAGTGATTTATACAATATAAACCATAGTTCAAAACAGGTGATATTACCTTAAAGAATATTTGTTTTACATAAGCATTAGTTAGTTGATTGGTAAAACGCAAGAGTAATACAGAGAAAATCTAAATATTATACAACGCTTCCCATCAATCCCCCCCAAAAACACAAACACAACAGTCATTCTGCCGTTTAATAGGCAAGGTTATTTGCTTTGCAGGTTAAAAAAAAATAAAAAATACCCTGTTTATGTTTATTTATTGACGACGCCAGCATTTTCATATTCAAATATTATAATTCTGGGTCACTATCAATATGTTTGTTCCAATGGAAAATGGCAAACGTTTCTTAAATTAAAAAAAGACTACTTGCCAATGAAAGGTAGCACATTGTGTGCATTGTGAAAACATTCTCTCATGAGATAAGATCATTCCAAATAACATTTGATCATACAAGTGAATTCTGTGTTGTACATTTGGTAAATCATTTCATTTTTTTATTCTACTGTCAATAACACTTCACTTTTAACCAAACGGAGTAGGCACTCAGCAACGTAATGAACATGGTGGATTCATCTTCACAAAGACACACTCATCACACCCGTTCATACACAAAGACAGACAGGATACAGCAACACACAACAGAACCGTCAGAAAAAAAATTACTTCCACAAAGATCAGCAAGAACAAATCAAAGCTGGACAAAACATTTCGGCACACAGATCATTACAAGTAAAGTAAAAGGGATTTTATTAAAGCTATGACGTTACACTGGAAGAACCTGCCAGTCTCTAATGTCCTCTTAGGGGCAAATCCTAACTCCCACTTAAACCTCCAATTGACAACGTAATAGTGGACATGGGGGCCAACAAGAACAGCATGATTATAGTAGCTAGAGGCTGAAGGTATTTCATTGTCAGTTGCTCTTCAAGGCCAAAAGGGACCTGCCACATACCATTATAGCATCCAGGGTTGTAGAGGGTTTCACTTTCACAATATATGTGTGTAAGGGAAACAGAGTGAATGGGAGAGAATTTAGAGAATGGGGAAAAACAATAAAGATAGATGAATGGAAGTGACAAAGAAGTGAAAGAGAGATTGAAAGAAAGAGGAGGAAGTGGCTCTAGGAAGCAGTGAACTTCCTGAGTGTAATGACGATGAGGGCGAGGAGGACTGAAGCCCCCAGGACGACTGCGATGACGATGGCTGTGATGGCACCCGGGCCCAGAACACCTGGATACAGGGGCACACAGAGAACACACAACGAGCAAAGGTCAGAGGTTAGGCCACCAACCTGACACACGGGTATAAAGCAGGATTGTCAAGTCAAGGTCGAATTTGATTTAAAATGAATCACAGTCTCGATACACTTTACAATGGTGTGGTTTATTACCAATTCAGGGGTTGTGGTGTGGATTTAGACACAAAAAAAACCTCCAGCGAGCTTTGGCCAATGGCTCTTCACATGCAAATGTTTACAGAATATACTATTTCCTAAATCCTCTGGGTATAACCCAAATTCTTTATATTAATAACATTTCAATATTATTTTACTGGTGATGGGAAATGTCTCACTTTCCTCCTCGTCCACGGCCTGTGAGTGTGTGGTGTCCTCGTATTCGAAGGTCAACACACTCTCGGTCATATCCTGGAAGGGGTCTTTGGTGGTGACTTCATACGCCCCCTCTCCGGACAGCGTGTCCTGGTTGTCCCCTTGTAAAGTGGGTGTGGGGTCTGCCGCAGTCTCTGTGAACAACAGCAGTGCAACAGTGTGTGTGTGTGTGTTTCCAATTTGGGCTTGTTCAAATAGTTAAAGAGTCTATAACTGTTTAAATGTAGCATCTTGTACATATTGGTAGTGCAAATGTGTGGAAAACAAGAGTCCATTGGAAAACAGACATTCTGACCTCAATGGGACTAACTGGTTAAACAAAAAACATGAGGATAACTCAACAAGCTCAGTTATACACACACTTTCAGTTTCAGCTACATTTAGTTATATAAAAAAACAACAACCCTGAGGTAAAAGTGTGAACTGAAAATATGACAAATGTTTCATTACACGTAATAGTTTGTCTAAGGAGTAGCTTTGCTGGTTTGGCGGCTGCTAATGTGAGGGACAGAGCTGTGAATGTAAGCTAGAGTACTGACAGAGCTACATGTCAGCCAGTCTTTGACGCTGCAGTGGAAAGAGGGCCAAGTTAGTGGTTCATTCCACGAAATAGTGCCTATTTTTTTTGCGTCTGATATTTTAAATAGAAATTGTGCATCAATAAATTCATGATATTAAATGACGTGCCCTTCTTTATATACCAGGGAAAATTCAATACATCTGCATTTGGACAAGTCCCTCTTCAACCCTGTCACTTCCAGGAAGATTTTGACCCACTTCATCCCAAAATGTCTCCAAGTTTCACCATCATTGTAAAGCTCTAGTTATTTTGTTGCTTTGACAAAAGTCATTTCAGAAGATTGACTTCAGATGAGCTGGTTCTACCATTTCCTGGTGTTTTGTGGTGGAAAACCTAGCGGTTCAAGAATAACAACTCAACCCTGTTACCCATAGATAGACAGGCTGGAAAAATGTTTACAATGTCATTTGGTTTGTGAAGCTTGCATTCATTTTCCACTCCCTGTTGCACACAAGCTTCCATTCCCACTGTCACAGGGGGTATTAAAATAGTCAACCCTGTTACTTTATTTGACACTTACTACAGTAAATGTATTATTTAACCTCTTGAAAAGGGAAAACACTTATGAAGCTGAACATGTGTTCCATGACAGAATATTAAAATGAGGTGAAATTATTATTATTATTATTTTTACCCAAGTTACACTTCTCAAAAGGCACAGAATTTGTGGAAGAACTAATAGCTTTTCTGTGCTGCTCTGCTAGCAGCCTAAGACACAGAAAGGAAGGCTTTGTAGAGGATCAGCACTATCTGTATACAGTTCAGGTAGCCTCCACTGTGTGCTCGCTCAACTCCTCCGCACACCTCGCTCAACTCCTCCGCACACCTCGCTCTTCTCTCCACCCTGCATCTCCCCTCTCTCCTGCGTCTCTCACTCCTCTCACCTACATTCCACAGGTCCTAGCATTGAGGTGGTATGCGACTTTTCACACCTTCATAGTACCCATGGAATCCAGATCTCTTAAAAAAAAGCTGTCTCTCGCGGTTCCCCAGTAGAAGGCAAGGCTCAAGAGTACTAAGAGTGGATTCTGGATACGGCCAATTAAATTGACTAAAATGCAACATAATTCTCTCCAATGATCTGAGAAACACTGTGTCCTCGGTGGCTTGTGTTAAAGGGGAATGGAAACACTAGGACTTAGAACGCCAGCTAACTAACTGTAAACCGCCGTTCCCCTTCAAGCGCACAGCTGAGTGACCTTGCTTTTTTGAATCTATGGAACGGGGAAAATTCGATCCCAATCACCTAAGAAAAACAAACCGTCCACACACACGCATGTATGATGCACACACAAGCCCACCCATTCACTCACTGACTCAACCTACCCAAGCTCACACACCAGCAAAACCATAAACATATTTACACCTAGGCTATTTACGACATATTTACCTTCCAGCTATGAAGACACCCACTCTAAACTTCATAACCTTACTTAACACTGCAAATCTCCCAACCAAACATTCCCACTCCCCATAGCTAATAAGCATCCTTACGACTTAGAATTCCAACACCACACACAAACTGGTGATAGATAACCCTGTTGGTGATGGCCTGTGTACTCCGGTCTGTACACAGACAATCTTTTGAACTGATACATTTGGTTGTGTATTTTCAAGATGATCAGATAAAAAAAAGAAGGTATTAGCTATGGTGAGTGGGAATGCTTGGTTAGGAGA
This sequence comes from Oncorhynchus kisutch, assembly GCF_002021735.2. Lineage (NCBI taxonomy): Eukaryota > Metazoa > Chordata > Actinopteri > Salmoniformes > Salmonidae > Oncorhynchus > Oncorhynchus kisutch. The sequence continues at coordinate 15,056,570 of NC_034203.2, forward strand.
CGTTCAGAGTTCAGTGATGGCCTGTGTACTGCAGCCTTTACCCAGGCGGGGTATAGGCCGGGCAAGCGGGTGGGGTAAGTATTTCTGCTGCGTGTGTTGACTCGTGTTAGCATGTGGCTTCCTGTGCAGGGGCTGACTGCAGGTACAGAGCCCTGGGCCTCTGGCCAGCCCTGCCATCAATGAGGCCTTCAGCCCATGGCACAAAAGGCAACTTGTGCGTTCAGGGAGGGCGGCTGCAGTCGAGACAGGCTCCAACCGGTAATGGCCAGCCAGCCCCAAACCTACAGTAGCCCCAGCCCATAGAATGGCCGGGCACTGGACGTCAAACAAGGATGTTTATCAAATAGTCAGTGTGTGTGTGTGTGTGTGTGTGTGTGTCTGTGTCTGTAAAAAGGCTGTGCCGCCTTGGACAGCTTTGTTTAATGAAGACGGGGAGAAAAAAAGCTCTGATGTTTTTTCCCGTTGGTGTTTGTTTGCTTCGTCAAGGAGGGCAGGAGAAATTTGCTTCTCCGTAATTTCCAGTAATGGCTCCCAGACTTGACCGCAGCGCTACCGTTGACCAGCTGAATCCTCTGTCTCATCTCCCACAGATCAACACTGAGCTGTATCTATTCTCATGACGCAGTTTCCAAAGGTGTTCTCACTACCAGTTTCAGGTAATACCAGTCTACCAAACCCTGCTACCTGGGTCTACACACAACCAATCTGTGACAAGACACTAACATGGGTATCACATCTAGTATGAGTAAGCCCATAGGCTCTCTGTCACTCACTGACAATATATAAACATTTAAGCAGTTAAGCTAGGGCATCCCTCCATGTCTCATTCGCCCAGAGGAACACTTCCAAACTCCACTAACCTACAGAGCTGCCTCACTGAAAACCCATGATGATGGAACGTGCCATCTCAGTCTTATGTGCCTCTTGTCCCTGTTAGCTACTGTATTGTGACCTAGACATGTCAACGAACCAGACAGAACCCACAGACATTAGGAAAAGGCTGATCTCAGACACTAAAAATAAAAGACAGACGTTGGTGGCTTTGACCTCTCCAGTCCAGTAAGGATTTCACACGGCCCGGAGAGATTACAGAGCTTGCAAACGGGCGTATGTGAACGCCACACTGCCCGGGCACCTGGTCCTGCGGCTGTGCCCACCTCCAAAAGGGGCATTGCCTGTGTCCGTGTCTTCGCCTCACCTCACCTCTTTGACTGCCTCCCAGGTGGGGTTTACTCCACCTTCTTCCAAACACCCTCTGACAAACCACAGGGCGATCGCTACAAATATTCTGTTTGTGAGGTTCAGAATTTATAGCAGACCTCTCCTCACCACCTGTAGGCTGGTAAAGGCCACAAGTTGGCCAGGAAGGTGTACTATGGCCGGGTCCCATTACTGTAAAACACCTTCCTTTTCTTGTGTACTTTACTTCAGTGATCACTGGACTATTGGACTATAAATACATTATAGTCTAAATATTGGTGTATAAATTGTTCCTTCCTGTATTATGCCGCCTTCCTGTATTAACCTTCTGCTAAAAAAAAAATATTATATTCTACTGAGCCATTTACCTTGTGTTCGTATTGTTGAGAAGGAACATGAAACTAAGCATGTAATTGGACAATGTATACCATGTGTATCCTGTACAGTTGAAGTCGGAAGTCGACATACATTTAAACTCAGTTTCACAATTCCTGACATTTAATCCAAGTGAAAATTCCCTGTCAGTTAGGCTCACCACTTTATTTTAAGAATGTGAAATGTCAGAATAATAGTAGAAAGAATGATTTATTTCAGCTTTTCATCACATTCCCAGTGGGTCAGAAGTTGACATACACTCAATTAGTATTTGGTAGCATTGTCCTTAATTGTTTAACATGGGAGAAACAATACGGGCAGCCTTCCACAAAGTTCCCACAATAAGTTGGGTGAGTTTTGGCCCATTCTTCCAGACAGAGCTGGTGTAACTGGGTCAGGTTTGTAGGCTTCCTTGCTCGCATACGCTTTTTCAGTTCTGCCCACAAATGTTCTATAGGATTGAGGTCAGGGCTTTGTGATGGCCACTCCAATAGCTTGACTTTGTTGTCCTTAAGCCATTTTGCCACAACTTTGGAAGTATGCTTGGGGCCATTGTCCATTTGTGACCAAGCTTTAACTTCCTGACTGATGTCTTGAGGTGTTGCTTCAATATATCCACAATTTTCTACCTCAAGATGCCATCTATTTTGTGAATCGCACCAGTCCCTCCTGCATCAAAGCACCCCCACAACATGATGTTGCCACCCCTGTGCTTCAAGGTTGGGATGGTGTTCTTCGGCTTGCAAGCCCCCCCGTTTCCTACAAACATAACGATGGTCATTATGGCCAAACAGTTCTATTTTTGTTTCATCAGACCAGAGGACATTTCTCCAAAAAGTACAATCTTTGTCCCCATGTGCAGTTGCAAACTGCAGTCCGACTTTTTTTTTAAAGTGGTGGTTTTGGAGCAGTGCCTTCTTCCTTGCTGAGCGGCCTTTCAGGTTATGTCGCTATAGGACTTGTTTTACTGTGGATATAGATACTTTTGTACCCGTTTCCTCCAGCATCTTCACAACGTCCTTTGCTGTTGTTCTGGGATTGATTTGCAATTTTCGCACCAAAGTACGTTCATCTCTAGGAAACAGAACACGTCTCCTTCCTGAGCGGTATGACGGCTGCGTTGTCCCATGGTGTTTATACTTGCATACTATTTGTTTGTACAGATGAACGTGGTACCTTCAGGCATTTGGAAATTGCTCCCAAGGATGAACCAGACTTGTGAAGGTCTACAATTGTTTTTCCTGGTGTCTTTGCTAGTTTATTTGGATTTTCCCATGATGTCAAGCAGAGGCACTGAGTTTGAAGGTAGGCCTTGAAATACATCCACAGGTACACCTCCATTTGTCTCAAATAATGTCAATTAGCCTATCAGAAGCTTCTAAAGCCATGACATTATTTTCTGGAATTTCGCAAACTGTTTCAAGGCAAAGTCAACTTGATGTGGGTCAACTTCTGACCCACTGGAATTGTGATACAGTGAATTATAAGTGAAATAATCTGTCTGAAAACAATTATTGGAAAAATTACAAAGTAGATGTCCTAAACGACTTACCAAACTATAGTTTGTTAACAAGAAATTTGCGGAGTAGTTGAAAAACGAGTTTTAATGACTCCAACCTCAGTGTACGTAAACTTCTGACTTCAACTGTACATACGACTAATACAACTTGAAACCCGGATGAGGTCTCTGGGAGGTTAGTACAGAGGCAGTGTACTATGGCTGCGTCCAAATCATTCTAAACAGCTTTCTGTCCTTATCTACATCCCTTCCGTGATCACTAAGAGATGAGGGCTTGGGTCTCGAAGGGGAGAACAGGAGAACTTTTGTTTGGGTCCAAATACTGTTACACTGTTTTTCTTTCCTCGTCTTCTTTTCTTCGTGACCCCTAAGAGAAGAATGACCTGGATAGGTCATGAGTCAGAGCAGTTATAAAATGAGAAAAGGAAGATTTTGGTGGAAACGGTTTAGTAAGCAGCTTGTGTTCCGGCCATGACAGGAGTCATGTGGGTGCAAAACGACATCATTCACATACATCACTCATGGGTTAACTTTGAGATTTGCTGAACAGGTGAAATATAGATTGTGGTGGTGCTGATACTGAATCTTATGCTTGTGAGACCATAGACATATCATTGGTACAGGAAATACAAAATTATCAAAAGAATAAATCTTAAAATGGAAGTGCAGTTTAAAAAAAGAGAATGCACAAGGTTCCAAGTTGAAATGCTAAACTGAACATAATGATCATGTAAACGTAGATGTAAGAAACGCTGAGCTCAGTAACACCTCAACACTCGTCTACAAAACGTCTCTTTATCAAGCCATCCAGCTCATCCTACGATGATACAGGTGTGTAACAAATCATTCTAGCGATGAACAACGCCATCCTAGCTCTACATTCTCCGGCATGACATTGATGTCAAAAGCTCAGCTTGGTCACAAAAACAGGGCGGCAGGGTAGACTAGTGGTTAGAGCGTTGGGACTAGCAACCGAAAGGTTGCAAGATCGAATCCCCGAGCTGACAAGGTACTGCCCCTGAACGAGGCAGTTAATTAACCTACTGTTCCTAGGCCGTCATTGAAAATAAGAATTTGTTCTTAACTGACTTGCCTCGTTAAATAAATAAATAATTTCAAAAAAACATTGTCCCAGGGCATGCCAAGCAACAGTGTTGTACAGGTCACCGTTTCGAGGAAGACTTCATCAAACCAACCAGCTCAACCTCAAAATCCTTTAGGTGTGTAACTATCATTCTAGCGTTAGACTCTCTGACAAGACATTGACGTCTCAAGCACACTGCTGTCAATGTTCCACTCACTGCTTACTGACAGTTCATTGTTTGGAGGAAAAAGTGGCATGTTTCTGGTGGCTTTAACCCTTGCCCTGACCCGTAGGGCCTTAGGAAAGCAGCACCAAGGCCCTCACAATCCCTGGCTTTGTGGAATCCCCTTCATTCCCATGCCTCGCCTTAGGCTTATCACTTAGGTGTGAGAGTAGGAGAAAGAGCAAATTGAAGGGAGAAAGAGAGAGAAGTTAACAGAGAGGAAGAGGTAAACAGAGAGAGAACTAGAAAGAAATGAGAGGGATAAAGAGGCCCGAGAAATGGAGGGAGAGACAAAGATTGAAAGAGAAACAAGGGGGAAATAGAAAAACTAAAACGAGAGGGTGAGACTTCCTGCTGATCAACATACAGAATCAGCAGATTGGCTGGAAGACCACACGCACAGAGAGGGTTCTCGTAAAAATACAACTCTTACACTCTTAAGAGGGACATCAAATAAATTCCAAGTACTTGCTGTCATTTTTAACCATTTCATCAGTGCAAGTAATTAAAATGTCAGCGGGGAGCTTTACTTTGATAAGCTCCTCTCACATTTAACAATTCTCTCTAGAAAAAAATGAGAAAACCTTAAAGAAGCACATAGAAAAGGTTGACGACACCTGGCAGAGCGAAACCACATCCAGATTGAGCCAATATTGCGTTTCAGAAGGGTTCTAAACATGAGTTATTATATGAAAGCAAGTGAGTCACCGTGTTTGTCAAAGACTAGCTTTCAGTCTCTAAATGTCCCTTTTCTCGAACAACTGCATCATTTAAAGTGCAAGGCCTCTCGCAACAGGGCCTCTAGGTCAATAGTGGGGGAAAATGACACGTACACACACTCACCTTGAGCACAGCTAAATATGACCATACTTATCCAATGCCCACTCAAAAGAGAAACATTCAGAAAAAACCCTAGAATATTCTGATTCTTTGTCCACTGAAATAAAGTAGAACGTTGATTTGAATAAATTTTAATGTCCCTGAAATTGCACATAATATTGTTGATGTGCTTGTGGGAGCAAAAGAAAAAGCAGGGAGTATATTTTTGCCTTTCAACTTTCCAACAAATTACCTTCAACAACCCCTGCATTTCTGGTGGCAAATCTTGAGTCTGTTTTTCACAAGCACACCCACTTATTTCTAATCCACATCTCTACAGATGACTAAACAACCAAACCAGTGTTCTACCCTTGTCCTCTTGCGGTGAGGTCTAAAGACAATGTCTAAACACACTCATAACATTGTAATAAATACATTTACTGTAGCGGGAACTGTTTTTTGATGCGTTCAGACTTGGGATATTCTAAACGTAAAGACCAAATAGACGTATGTATCATATATTACCCTCCTTCCCATGACTAATACAAGGAAAACCAGGAGACACACTGTCCGGCAGGGAGCTTACCTGAGTGGAGGGTGGCTACCCAGAGGCCGAGGAGGGCCATGAGGACAAGTCTGGAAACGCTGCTGCAGTTGGCCATGTTTCCTGTCTCTGTGAGGAGGATGACTGCACTGGGAGTCTCCAGAGCTCCTGAAGCATGGGCTAGTGAGGGCTGGAGCGAAGGGAAAAGGGGAAGAGAGGTGAAAGAGGGGGAGGAGGGACTGTGTATGAAGACAGAAGTGTCTGGACAGTGCAGACTTTGTCAACACCTCTGATGAGGGTACACCCACTTCATACTCCTCAGAAAAACACGGAAATACACCCTAGATGCTGATTAAAGGTTAGTTCAACCGTTTCCACCTGAACAGTTAGGGTTAGGACTGGGGCAGGGTACGCAGATCCTAGATCTACCCCCGGGAAACTTCTACTTGGAGAAGACTCACCATCCCAACACCTTCCCAGGCCTCTCAGTCCATCGTCCCATGCTTTCCAGTTGGTAGATCATCGATACAGACTCAGGTATTTTTTCACAAAAGTTCGTATTGGGGGTAGTATTATCTGTGGTACTGGTAAGAGGTTATGGGGGGGGTCAGGTTGCCAGTTGGAGATAGCTATAGGTTGTGAGAAGATAGGAGCTTTGCTTCACCAGAGGCGGGTTAGAGTAGTATTGGAACTCAGTGACTGGGATGAGATAAATACACAACGTTGAATCTTACACAGGATAACAAATTCCCTAAAAGTGTCAATGTTTAAAAAAAATCTGTCTACAGTGCATCAGCATCAGAGGGGGGTGGGAGTACAAACACTGTGCAGGCAAGAAGGAAAAATTATACACTTTCAGTATTTTGAAGTTGTTCATTCATACAAAAGACAGAAGTGTGAACAGCCCACACAAGAGACTGTTTTATTTCATACCGCAATAGAAAAGTATGACTCCAGTAGTTCATCATTTTCATATATTATAATACAGATGCAGAATTGAAAGTTTATTCTTTAAACAGCCTAGTATTTTACAAGAAATGGATAACTACTTGGAACTTTCGAGCATGTCCTTAAAACAGGACATCAGCGGGCACACATCCTTAGCTCCTACAATGCAACCATCATCCACAAGCAACTGGCAGAAAACAGGAGAGAAGATTTAACTAACTGGAAGGGGGAGGAAAAACTTTCAATAAATTAAAAAATAAAATAAAAAAGGTTTAAATGACAATTTTTTTCATTGAAAATCCCCCCGCATCCCCACCCTTATGTCCACGCGTAAAATAATTCCATGGGGAGATGATTGCATCAGGAAATGGCCTCTCTTTTTGGGTACTTTCAGACACCAGAGACTAGGAGGGAACTGAACAGCCAACCATAGACGGGGAGAGACATCCACATCCTCCTCATCCCCTTAGCTCTGCTCTCTTCTCCGAGAGTAGTCAGATTTCAATTCATAATTTTTTTTGGGTCAGTTCGTTCAATGTTTCATTGCGTGAATGTTCCGTTTGATTGTCTGGCTGCGTCATTAGCCTTCTCCCGGTCTCCCATAGGGCAAAATACTCATTTGGGATGTTTTTGGGGTGGGGGTCAATTGGCACTGGAAAGCATCCCCAGCTTCCAATGACAAACATTAAATTAACTTAAAGAGAACAGAAAGAGGATGCATTTTCAAAAATGAAAAGTAAAAGGATTGGGACGGGACGTGTGGGCGGGGAAAATGACAGCTGTTCAAAACGGATTGAGTCAGTGGCGGCAGAGCAGTCCCTTTAAAAGTCCTCCACCGTCTCTATCTCGCCCATATTCAACCTCTCAGACGCCGCGTTCACAGAAAAACCTGGGGAGAGAACAGGAGAAGTTACGTTAGATTCAATGTCAAACAGTTAAACTGTAGAGCACTTCTTATCAACGGATGCTGTGAGTTGCCAGGTAAGGCTGTATCAATTACAAGTGGTGATATAGGAATGAAGGTGATACAATAACAAATGACTGTCATACTCTTAACTCTTTAAAAAATGCATCATTGTTTTTGTCCTCACCTAGCAGGCTGGGGTCTGCCCGGACCATCTTCTGCTTTTTCTTCTTCTTCCCTGAGGTGACGGTCTCGAAACGTGCCTGCTGCTGGAGGCTGGTGTGGTTCGACTGGTACCGAGACGGAGAGCCCGTCCCGCCCCACACTGAATCCTGGGAAATGGAGTCACAGGGGAAATGAGGGGTGAGATAATTACTAACTAGTGGTATACCGGTACCAAAACATCATAATGCATATGATTCCAACATAAATAATGTGGAAATTGAGCAAGTTGAGATGACTAAACTGCTTGGAGTAACACTAGATTGTAAACTGTCATGGTCAAAACATATTGATGCAGTAGTAGCTAAGATGGGGAGAAGTCTGTCTATAAGAAAGCGATGCTCTGCCTTCTTAATACTATCAACAAGGCAGGTCCTACAGGCCCTAGTTTTGTCACACCTTGACTACTGTTCAGTCGTGTGGTCAGGTACCACAAAAAAGGACTTAGGAAAATGGCAAAATGGCTCAGAACAGGGCGGCACATCTGGCACTTGGATGTACACAGAAAGCTAATATTAATAATATGCATGTCATTCTCTCCTGGCTGAAAGTGGAGGAGAGATTGACTTCATCACTACTTTTATTTATGAGAGGTATTGACAAGTTGAATGCACAGAGCTGCCGGTCTAAACTACTGGCACACAGCTTAGACACCCATCCATACCCCACAAGACATGCCACAAGAGGTATCTTCACAGTCCAAATCCAGAACAGACTATGGGAGGCACACAGTACTACATAGAGCCATGACTACATGGAACTCTATTCCACATCAAGTAACTGAAACAAGCAGTAAAATTAGATTTAAAAAACGGATTAAAAAAACACCTTATGGAACAGCGGGGACTTTGAAGCAACACACACACACGATAACATACGCACTATACATGGATTTAGTACTGTAGATATGTGGTAGTGGTGGAGTAGTGGCCCGAGGGCACACAGAGTGTTGTGAAATATGTGAATGTATTGTGATGTTTTAAAATTGTATAAACTGCCTTAATTTTGCTGGACCCCAGGAAGAGTAGCTGCTGCTTTGGCAATACTAGTCTATTTTACACACTGGTCCAATGACGTCCACTTGACTTCCATGCGCATATTACGTGTGGCAGCTGTAATCCGCCAGCCGCATCCCCTTCCAGCCCTCACTCACTCACCGGCTTCCCTCTGTCCGCTCTTCATGCACATCTAATCCTCCATCAGATTATAAAATATAATTTAGCTGTGACGGCGAGGGTGGATGGAGACCCTCATCTGTGATACATTGGAGCAGCGCGAACATAGTTGATACATTGTATGTCATTTCACCACCAGAGTTGTTGCCAGATAATTGAATGTTCTTTCTACCATAAGGCGCCTCTCCAATGTCGTTTTAGAGAATTTGACAGTATGTCCAACAGGCCTCAAATGCAGACTGTGTGTAATCACGCCAGCCCAGGACATCCACATCCGAGTATTTCTGTCTGTAATAAAGCCCTTTTGTAGGGGAAGAAAACTCACTGATTGGCTGGGCCTGGCGCCCCAATTGTCCGATTTCCTTATATGAACTGTAACTCTGCAAAAATGCATGTGGCATTTATATTTGTGTTCAGTTTATATTCCTTCCTCCATTCTTCAAGCCAAATCACAGGTAGGCCTTTGCAAATATGAGCAAATTAGCCCTTCTTGGCAGTGTTCTATTAATAAGTGAACAGTGTAAAGTAATGTGTTGTATTGAGCAGAAGTGTGAATATCAGTGACAGGTGTTGTATAGCACATGAGCATAACTTTAAGAAAATGTGAACAAGTGTCAGGGGACGATGTGAACAGGACGCCAGGCATATCTGAACTGTTTCCCCGGTTGTATCGCGTTACTTGGCCTTCCATCGTATCGATAATAAAATGTTACCAATGTCACAACACTAGGTAGTTCAACTATTGGTTGTGGATGAGGAAAGCATCCCCCTACTATTTAAAGCGCTTTGGGTGTTTTGAAAAACGCAATATAAGTCCAATCGATTATCATACAACTAAACGCCAAACCAGGGGAGTATTCATTAGTGCACACCAAAGCAAAAGGTTTTGCAATGGAGAAGATTGCAACAAAAACAAGTTGATTTTTACAAGTTTGTGTCTCGTTTGGTTACTAAAAAGATAGCTACACCCCAGTTGCCCAATGAACTGCTGTGCCATGTTTCTCTCACCTGTTGTTGCTGTTTGAGAGTCGGCTGCTGGTTCCGTGGGGCCTGGGGCTCTTTCTGTTGGTTGGCCTTCTGCTTGGCACGGCGTTCCAGGAACTGCTTGGCAAACTCCTTAGCCTCGGACGTGTCCCCCAAGTAGGCGCGCACGTAGTCGTGCACCTCGTACGGACTGTCCACCTCCTTCAGGAAAGACGCAAATGTCGGGACTAGAGGAAGAGGGCCAGGTGAGTTTTAAAGATGGGGTCACACACAGCCAAGGTTACTTTAGGTTCAAGGTATCTTTAGGGTGCGTCTGAATTGACACCCTTTCCCTATATAGTGCACTATTTTGGGGCAGAACCCCTAAGGAATAGGGGGTGCCATTTCAGACGCACCTAGGTTGTTGGCGGCGTGTGTGCGTATATTATATATTCACCGTCCAGGTTGTTGGCGGTGTTGAGGGTGTGCAGGGTCTGCTCACACCACTGCATGAAGCCATCCTGCTGGCTCTTATTAACCCCCTGGAACAACTTCAGCAGCTTCTCCTCCTCCTCCACCTTCTTATTGGCCCGACTGCTGCTCACACAGTTACCACACATACACACACGATTAGATACATTGGCCTCAAAACTTTTAAAGACTTCCTGTTAAACCATCATCCTATTTGTAAGTGAATCATCATATTCAGGGATTGCAAACTGGTAAGGGCCGAAAAATGTGAAACTTCCATATGAAGTGCAAGAATATGTGCTTATTTTCAGAGAATAACAAGTACATAATAGACATATTTCAAAAGAGTATCCTGTGGTGGGGGGGGGGGGGGGGGGGGGGCTCCTTGGTCTGAACTGAAAGTTTATTATGACATGCTTTGATAATCTGTCTCCCCAGACAGGAATACATCAGTATTCAATGCACCTGTATTTGACAAGTTGTTCTAGAGGTGTATAAAGACAAGTAAAACACATATCCGGTCTCACATCTCTAATACTGTATACTAATGCTATAACTATTTTTATGCGCTTCAGCACTCTGCAGTCCCGTTCTGTGAGCTTGTGTGACCACAATGTCTTGCTCCCAGACAAACTAAACAACTTCTTCGCTCACTTTGAGGACAATAGAGTGCCACCGACACGGTCCGCTACCAAAACCTGTGGACTCTCCTTCACCGCAGCCAACGTGAGTAAAACATTTAAATGTGTTAACCCTCGCAAAGCTGCTGGCCCAGACGGCATACCTAGCCACGGCATCCCTAGCCGCGTCCTCAGAGCATGCCCAGACCAGCTCGCTGGTGTGTTTACGGACATATTCAATCTCTCCCTATCCCAGTCTGCTGTTCCCACATGCTTAAAGATGTCCACCATTGTTCCTGTACCCAAGAAAGCAAAGGTAACTGAACTAAATGACTATCGCCCCGTAGCACTCACTTCCATCCTCATGAAGTGCTTTGAGAGACTAGTTAAGGATCATATCACCTCCACCCTACCTGATACCCACTTCAATTTCCTTACCGCCCCAATAGGTCCATAGACAACGCAACCACACTGCCCTAACCCATCTGGACAAGAGGAATACCCATGTAAGAATGCTGTTCATCAACTACAGCTCAGCATTTAACACCATAGTACCCTCCAAACTCGTCATTGAGCTCGAGACCCTGGGTCTTAACCCAGCCCTGTGCCACTGGTTCCTGGACTTCCTGACGGGCCACCCCCAGGTGGTGAGGGTATGAAACATCTCCACCCCGCTGATCCTCAACACTGGGGCCCCACAAGGATGTGCTCTCAGCCCTCTCCTGTATTCCCTGTTCAATCATGATGACTGCGTGGCCATGCACGCCTCCAACTCAATCATCAAGTTTGCAGACGACACTACAGTGGTAGGCTTGATTACCAACAACGAGGAGACGGCCTACAGGGCGGAGGTCAGGGCCCTTGGAGTGTGGTGTCAGGAAAATAACCACTCAATGTCAACAAAACAAAGGAGATGATTGTGGACTTCAGGAAACAGCAGAGGGAGCACTCCCCTATCCACGTCGACGGGACAGTAGTGGAGAAGGTGGAAAGTTTTAAGTTCCTCGGCGTACACATCACGGAAAAACTGAAATGGTCCACCCACACAGACAACGTGGTGAAGAAGGCGCAACAGCGCCAAAAACACACCAACTTTTACAGATGCACAATAGAGAGACTGAAAAACAGCTTCTATCTGAAGGCCATCAGACTGTTAAACAGCCATCACTAACATTTGAGTCACTGCTGCCAACATACTGACTCAAATCTCTAGCCACTTTAATTATAAAAAATGAGATGTAATAAATGTATCACAAGTCAATTTAAACAATGTCACTTTATAATATTTACATACCCTACATTCCTCATCTCATATGTATATACTGTACTCTATACCATCTACTGCATCTTACCTATGCCGTTCGGCCATCGCTCATCCATATATTTATATGTACATACTCTTATTCATTCCTTTACACTTGTGTGTATAAGGTACTTGTTGTGAAATTGTTAGATTACATTGTTAGATATGGTCGGAACTAGAAGCACAAGCATTTTGCTACGCTCGCATCTGCTAATCATGTGTATGGGACCAATAAAATTTGATTAGATGTGACTAATGGGAAAATAGGCTTCTCCCCTTAACCTCTCTGTGCACGGAACCCGCTAGCGGGCTGAAATTCCACAACATACGGTGCTCGCTACATAAATAGTCATAATAAACATTCATGAAAATACAAGTGTCTCACATGTATCGAAAGCCTAGAATCTTGCTAATCCAACTGCGTTGTCAGATTTTAAAAAGGATTTACTGTGAAAGAATGCGATGCGATTATCTGAGCATAACAACAAACTGCATTAAAATAAATTGTTTACCTTTGATGATCTTTTGTTTGATAAAATCCGTTTTTATAGCCTAACATGAAACATTTTGTGAACCGCTTGTGTGTGAATTCCGTCTCATTCCATTTGACGACACATTCCAGGCAAATAACCCACACAGAACGTGACTTCTCCAGTCATGTTTGGTTTCACTGCAATCAACTGGGTTGTTTGTAACACAACCAAACATGATGGGTCATTTCGTATTGACTGAAAGAAACCGATTTGAAGACAACAAGTAATGACATCATTGTGCACCAATGATTTGCCTGCTGTTTCATTGATTGACTGTCTTTTAACCCAATGACCACTGATCGTAATGAAATCTAGCTGGGTAGATAGCCAATGAGCTGAGCTAAACAGCAATACGCCATGTTTATGTGTTGTTGTAATATAATAAAGACAGTAGATCTAGCTGGTCTGTCATAATATAATAAAGACAGTAGATCTAGCTGAAATGTCATAATATAAAAGAGACAGTAGATCTAGCAGGTAATAATATATTCAACCTTCAACTCTCTATATATATCTGTTTATTATACCTGTTGATACAGGGCTCATATGTGAAACTATTCCAACTGAACATTTTCTTTCAGTGACACTGACTCCGAATGGGAGTCTTATGTTAGAATACCATTTTGTATATAGTTATTTGTTTCAAAATGTATACTTTCACCAATTTGGCCACTTGGGTACATTTGGGCTACTTGTGTGGGACATCTGGGTGACTTCATAATAAATGTCATGTAGCACACTCATTTTGGTTAGTTATCATTCTGAAACTTTGCACAAGTACTGTTGCCCTCTTATATTTTTCACTGAAATTGTCCCCATCATCCTATCTGAATGTTTGTTTTATCTTGTTCATTTTAAAGATGATAAAACAATGAAAAAAAACATACGTTTTTTTGTTGTTGTATCTAAACCAGATCTATTGTGTGTTATTCTCCTACATTCAATTCACATTTACACAAACTTCATTGTTTTCTTTCAAATGGTACCAAGAATATGCATATCTTTGGATCTGTGCCTGAGCTACAGGCTGTTAGATTTGGGTATGTCTTCAGGCAGAAATTGCACAAAGTAGGGGGGGGCTGCAAGAGGTTTTAACCTCAAATGTAAAAAATAGCCATGTAGTAGAGAACTGTCCTGACCACAACCTTTCGAGTCAAGCAGCCAAAATAGACACGCAGGTGTGAGCTGTAAAACTGTCCTGAGGTTGTACCTGAGATTGGCGTTGGCCTTGTTGTTCTTTTGAGCGTTGGGCTTCCTGGCGGGGGGCGGGGCCTGTGGCGGGGGCTGGGCCGTCTCGTCCCAGAAGCCCATGTTGGAGTTGGTGCTGTCGCCCCAGATGCTGCTGCTTTCTCCGCCCCAGTTAGGAGCTCCGCCGCCCATGCTGCTGGTGGCCACCGAGCCCCACACTGAGGAACTCAGAGCAGTGGTCTGGGGGAAAAGAGATCGAACCGGGTCAGACCAGCTATGTACAAAGCCATGTCATTGTGGAATGCTCTGCTACTAGAGGTTAGAAAAACAGATTTTTAAAAAACATCTGGCATCAGAGTGCCTATCCTCTATTGAAAGATCTAATTTAACTGTACTGTATATAAGAATATGAAGTGTGTAAATAGTATTTCTGATGTCTTTCCTATATATAACTTATTTTACTTTCATAATTTATTTTGAATGTACTCTCTTATGTTGTTCTTGTCTATTACTGGGTTTGTCATGTATTTGTACGTTTTATGTGGTCCTCAGGAAGAGTAGCTGCTGTATGTACAGTAGCTAATGGGGATCCTAATAAACTCAAGTAAACCAGTGTCATTACGGCAAATAATGAAGGGAAGTATTCCAACAGAGTAGTCTGATTTAGAGCAGTGTTTGCCCGACGTCTTCTCCTGGGCCCCCCAGACGTTCAATGTATTTGAACACCTGATTCAGCTTGTCAACTAATCATCAAAGCCCTTGATTAGCGGAATCAGGTGTGCTAATCTTTGAAACATCTGGGGGTCCACAAAGAAAGTTTTGAGAAACACCGTTCACCGTTTTAGATAGAGGTCGACCGATTAATTAGGGCCGATTTCAAGTTTTCATAAAAATCGGAAATCTGTATTTTTCGGTGCCGATTTTGCAGATTAATTTTTTATACCTTTATTTAACTAGGCAAGTCAGTTACAGTACAACTAGTTCAACGCTCTAACCACCTGCCTCTCATTGCACTCCACGAGGAGTGCATTCGCCTGTTACGCGAATGCAGTAGAAGCCAAGGTAAGTTGCTCGCTAGCATTAAACTTATCTTATAAAAAACAATCAATCATAATCACTAGTTAACTACACATGGTTGATGATATTACTAGTTTATCTAGTGTCCTGCGTTGCATATAATCGATGCAACGCTGGGGGATGATTTAACAAAAGTGCATTTGCGAAAAAAGCACAATCGTTGGACAACTGTACCTAACCATAAACACCAATGCCTTTCTTAAAATCAATACACAGAAATATACATTTTCAAACCTGCATATTTAGCTAAAAGAAATCCAGGTTAGCAGGCAATATTAACCAGGTGAAATTGTGTCATTTCTCTTGCGTTCATTGCACGCAGTCAGGGTATATGCAACAGTTTGGGCAGCCTGGCTCATTGTGAACTAATTTGCCAGAATTTTACATAATTATGACATAATATTGAAGGTTGTGCAATTTAAAAATTATATTTAGACTTAGGGATTCCACCCGTTAGATAAAATACCGAACGGTTCCGTATTTCACTGAAATAATAAATGTTTTGTTTTCGAAATGATAGTTTCCAGTTTGACCATACTAATGACCAAAGGCTCGTATTCCTGTGTGTTATTATGTTATAATTAAGTCTATGATTTGATAGAGCAGTCTGCCTACCACCGCTCAGTCAGCAGCAGGCTCGTAAGCATTCATTCAAACAGCACTTTCGTGCGTTTTGCCAGCAGCTCTTTGCAAGCACAGCGCTGTTTATGACTTCAAGCCTATCAGCCTAATGGCTGGTGTAACCGATGTGAAATGGCTAGCTAGTCAGCTGGGTGCCCGCTAATAGCGTTTCAAATGTCACTCGCTCTGAGACTTGGGAGTAGTTACTCCCCTTGCACTTGCAAGGGGCTTTTGTGGAGCGATGGGTAACGCTGCTTCGAGTGTGGCTGTTGTCGATGTGTTCCTGGTTCGGGGCGAGGAGAGGCACGAAGCTATACTGTTACACTGGCAATACTAAAGTGCCTATAAGAACATCCAATAGTCACAGGTATATGGAATACAAATGGTATAGAGAGAAATAGTCCTATAAGTACTATATTAACTACAACCTAAAACTTCTTACCTTGGAATATTGAAGTCTCATGTTAAAATGAACAACCAACTTTCATATGTTCTCATGTTCTGAGCAAGGAACTCCAACGTTAGCTTTTTTACATGGCACATATTGCACTTTTACTTCTCCAACACTTTGTTTTTGCATTATTTAAACCAAATTTAACATGTTTCATTATTTATTTTAGGCTAAATTATTGTTGTAATTGTCATTATTACAAATGCATAAAAAAAGTCAGTCAGATTAATCGGTATCGGCTTTTTTGGGTCCTCCAATAATCCGTATCGGCGTTGAAAAATCAAAATCAGTTGACCTCTAGTTTTAGACACCACTATCAACACAGTCAAATAAATGACATGGAAGACCTACCCAGAATGAATGAAGACAAATTAAATGAATGAACGAAATAACAAACCAACGAGTGACTCACAGCTCTGTTCTGGGCGCGGTTCGACTGGGTGACGGTGGGGTGACTGGGCTGCTGGCTCCCACCCCCCTGCTCTTTCCTCTGCTTCACCTGCTGGGCCTCCTCCCTCTGGATCTCCAGCAGGGACTTGGTGGCGGCCGGCTGCTTGGCCACGCTGCCCCAACCAGAGAGCTTGGCCTGAGGCTGCAGGGCCTCCTGCAGGGCCTGCTGCTGCTGGAGCTTTAGGAGCTCTGCTTGCTGGCGCCGCTGCTGCATGGAGGGAGGGGATGGGGAGAGTGAGATCTACTGCGCTCCTTATAAAACATAGCGGGAAAACAGTTTGGTGATTGACAGGTGATTAAAGTTGGGTTGAGAAGGATTTTTAACAGTGTAGAGCCTTTTTAAACAATAGTTGATATATAGTGAAATTGTATTATGGTATCCAAAATGCTGTTGTGCATTGTCCAGATTGGTAGCACTATACTGTGGTGCCTCAGTGTCCCTCTACGAACTCAGCCCCTATGCTCACACCTCTTCTCGTGCTTGTCGTTCCCTCTCCTCCTCTACTTTCTGGATCTCAGAGAGCGACAAGGCGTTCTGGGACTGGGAGATGGCTGCTGCCGTGACTGCTGACTGCTGGCCCCACTTAGAGGACGACGGCAGCTACGAGACAGGGAAAAGGAGCGAAGGTAGTCTGGTAACCAGTAAATTTTTTCATGCTAAATTACAGGTATCTTAAAATACAGTATTCAGTGATGTTCTGACTTCAAATGTACTTTGGTAGTTATATATGGTGTGTAGTTTAAGGTAGTCATACCTTCACCTGGGCTAGTGTAGTGGTAGGTGTGTATAGTGTGTGCATACTAAGTATGTTACCCTTATCTGTGCTAGCTGTTGCTGCTGCTGCAGTGTATTTTGTGTTGTGTTAGTGTTATAATATTAGTCACCTTCATCTGGGCTAGCTGTTGCTGCTGCTGTTGCTGCTGTAGTCGGCGGAGCGCCTCCTGCTGCTGTTGCCTCTGTCTGGCTAGCTCCTGCTGCCTCGCGGCCTCCTGCTCCCTCCTCTTCGCCTCTTCCTGTTGTTGCCTTGCCAACGCCATCGCGGCCGCCACCGCCTCATCCTCCAGCCGCTTCTCCTCCTCGCACCTCCTCAGGGCCTCCAGCTCCTCCTGCTTCCGGCGCTCCTCCTCCTGCTTCCGTCGCTCCTCCTCCCGGCGCTCCTCCTCCTGCTTCCGGTGCTCCTCCTCCTGGGGAGAAATGTGGTTGTTAGAACAGGGTCAACTTCAGTATTAACACTATGTAGCAATCTACCTTTTAGCATTAGCCACAGCAGCTCTGGGCCCGTATTCACAGAGCAACTAAGAGTACGAGTACTCATCTAGGATCAGGTCACCCCTGACAATATTATTTTAAAAGGGGAAAAAAAATCCCCATGACTGAAACTTATGTCAATCTCCCCTTTCATGCTTTTAGGGACACGGATAATTTTGTACATGCATTAAACTGCAATGTAACCAATTCCAGTCCCCTTGCTTAGGGAGTACAGATGCAGAAGGACTGAGAAACTCAGTTCCGGTAACCTTTAAAAATGTACATTCTACTCCAAAATGAATATCATTTTAGATGGTCAGAATAAACGTTTCCCTCTCATGTTGTGAAGAGCCATAGTATGCGTCTCGAGGGGAATATTTATCTGGCACAGAACACAGGTAAATATTTTACAATGGGGTTGTCTGACTGCCATGTAATGTTAAAACAAGAACAGTAGAACTGTAAATAAAGTTACATCCTGAGTGTTAAAGTACAGGCTTTAAATTATTTTGCGAGCAGCACCGCTGTTTAAGTTGAGCGTCGCAGTTTAATTCATTTCTTCTAAACATCGGAGTGTCAGCAACAATCATGCACGTCAGTTCAGTGCACAGCGTTAAGAGGGAAAATACAACCTTTGAGAATACATTTATTTAGGAATGTATTTTGTATAACAGACATGCTTCGCAGCTGAAACGGTTCAGTAGAATTTGTACATACAACACAAAGTTTGGGGTCACTTAGAAATAATTTTTATCCATTAAAATGACATCAAATTGATCAGAAATACAGTGTAGACATTGTTAAAGTTGTAAATGACTATTGTAGCTGGAAACAGCAGATTTGATGAATATCTACATAGGCCCATTATCAGCAACCATCACTCCTGTGTTCAAATGGCATGTTGTGTTAGATAATCCAAGTTCATCATTTTAAAAAGGCTCATTGATCATTTGAAAACCCTTTTGCAATTATGTTAGCACAGCTGAAAACTGTTCTTCTGATTAAAAAAGCAATAAAACTGGCCTTCTTTAGACTAGTTGAGTATCTGGAGCATCAGAATTTGTGGGTTTGATTACAGGCTCAAAATGGTCAGAAACAAAGAACTTTCATCTGAAACTTGTCAGCCTATTCTTGTTCTGAGAAATTAAGGCGAGAAATTGCCAAGAAATTGATCTCGTACAATGCTGTGTACTACTCCCTTCACAGAACAGCGCAAACTGGCCCTAACCAGAATAGGAGTCCCTGGTGCACAACTGAGCAAGAGGACAAGTACATTAGAGTGTCTAGTTCAAGAAACAGATGCCTCACAAGTCCTCAACTGGCAGCTTCATTAAATAGTACCGCAAAACACCAGTCTCAACGTCAACAGTGAAGAGGCGACTCCGGGATGCTGGCCTTCTTGGTAAAGTTCCTCTGTCCAGTGTCTGTGTTGTTTTGCCCATCTTAATCTTTTCTTTTTATTGGCCAGTCTGAGATATGGCTTTTTCTTTGCAACTCTGCCTAGAAGGCCAGCATCCTGGAGTCACCTCGTCACTGTTGATGTTGAGACTGGTGTTTTGCGGGTACTATTTAATGAAGCTGCCAGTTCAGGATTTGGGAGGTGTCTGTTTCTTGAACTAGACACGAATGTACTTGTCCTCTTGCTCATTTGTGCACCGGGGACTCCCACTCCTCTTTCTATTCTGGTTAGAGCCCGTTTGCGCTGTTCTGTGAAGGGAATATTACACCGTGTTGTACGAGATCTTCAGTTTCTTGGCAATTTCTCACATGGAATAGACTTCACTTCTCAGAACAAGAATAGACTGATGAGTTTCAGAAGAATGTTCTTTGTTTCTGGCCATTTTGAGCCTGTAACCGAAACCACAAATGCTGATACTCAACTAGTCTAAAGAAGGCCAGTTTTATTGCTTCTTTTAAATCATAACAGTTTCAACTGTGCTAACAATTGCAAAAGGGTTTTCTAATGATCAGTTAGCTAATCCAAGTTTATAATTTTAAAAGGCTAACAAAACGTGCCATTGGAACACAGGAGTGATGGTTGCTGATAATGGGCCTCTGTACAAGAGGTCGACCAATTATGATTTTTCAACGCCGATACCAATTATTGGAGGACCCAAAAAAAGCCGATACCGATTAAAATTGGCCGATTTATATTTATTTATTTGTAATAATGACAATTACACCAATACTGAATGAACACTTATTTTAACTTAATATAATACATCAATAAAAATCCATTTAGCCTCAAATAAATAATGAAACATGTTCAATTTGGTTTAAATAATGCAAAAACAAAGTGTTGGAGAAGAAAGTAAAAGTGAAATATGTGCCATGTAAAAAAAGCTAATGTTTAAGTTCCTTGCTCAGAACATATGAAAGCTGGTGGTTCCTTTTAACATGAGACTTCAATATTCCAAGGTAAGAGGTTTTAGGTTGTAGTTGATATAGTATTTATAGGACTATTCCTCTCTATACCATTTGTATTCCATATACCTTTGACTATTGGATGTTCTTATAGGCACTTTAGTATTGCCAGTGTAACAGTATAGCTTCCGTCCCTCTCCTCGCCCCTACCTGGGCTCGAACCACGAACACATCGACAACAGCCACCCTCGAAGCAGCATTACCCATGCAGAGCAAGGGGAACAACTACTCCAAGTGTCAGAGCGAGTGACGTTTGAAACGCTATTAGTGGGCACCCAGCTAACTAGCTAGCCATTTCACATCGGTTACACCAGCCATTAGGCTGTAAGGCTTGAAGTCATAAACAGCGCTGTGCTTGCGAAGAGCTGCTGGCAAAACGCACAAAAGTGCTGTTTGAATGAATGCTACGAGCCTGCTGCTGCCTACCATCGCTCAGTCAGACTGCTCTATCAAATCATAGACTTAATTATAACATAATAACACCCAGAAATACGAGCGTTTGGTCATTAATATGGTCAAATCCAGAAACTATCATTTCGAAAACAAAACGTTTATTATTATCGCATATACCCTGACTGTGTGCAAAGAACGCAAGAGAAGTGACACAATTTCACCTGGTTAATATTGCCTGCCAACCTGGATTTCTTTTAGCTAAATATGCAGGTTTAAAACATATACTTCTGTGTATTGATTTTAAGAAAGGCATCGATGTTTATGGTTAGGTACACATTGGAGCAAAGATAGTCCGCAAATGCGCACCGCATCGAATATATGCAATGCAGGACACGCTAGATAAACTAGTAATATCAACCACCGTTAACTAGTGGTTATGATTGATTGATTGTTTTTTAACTGCCCCTGAACAAGGCAGTTAACCCACCGTTCCTAGGCCGTCATTGAAAATAAGAATGTGCTCTTAACTGACTTGCCTGGTTAAATAAAGGTGTAAAAAAATATATTTTAAAAAAAATAGGCCAAATCGGTGTCCAAAAATAACAGATTTCCGATTGTTATTAAAATCGGCCCTAATTAAAATCGGCCATTCCGATTAAATCGGTCGACCTCTGTACGCCCATGTAGATATTCCATTAAAAATCAGTTTCCAGCTACAATAGTCATTTACAATGTCTACACTCTATTTCTGATCAATTTGATGTTATTTTAAATGGACAAAAATGTGCTTTTCTTTTAAAAACAAGGACATTTCTAAGTGACCCCAAACTTTTGAACGGTAGTGTACATTATGACGACATTTAGTGACGCTTTGGACTTGTGTTTTTCCCCCCGGTTGTTAAAAAGGCACAAAACATTTTTTTCTGGAGGCAAGCTAAGTTCAGAGCCGAAGTCAACGCCCCTTCATCGGTGATTGGTCAACAGTAAGAATTCTTCAGTAAAGGCTGTCATTCAACGAGACGCGACTCCTGCTAAATACTGCACCAAACACCTTAGTTAGATGTAAAATGGCCAGACTAAGATCTCTTTGGCAAAAATGTCAAAGTTAATTACATATCTTGTTACCTTAGACTCATTCTGACTATTTTGATGAAGTGTATTCTGTCAACGGCGTCCCATAATGGACAAACAGTACTATTTCCGCTTTTTAGAAGCTACAGTCTTAAGGGAGCATGTGAGCACACTCGTTCAGTAAGCAGAGTTCGGCTAGGGACCAGCCGAACTGAAGCGTGCTGACGCCTTTATAGGATAACTAATCCTAGATCAGCACTCCAGCACTCCTACTTTGAGACACTTCATGATTATGGGCCCTAATATTGTCTTTATTCTGAAGCCCAGTACCTGTTTACGGAGGAACTCTTCCCTTTGCTGCCGCTCTTCCTCCTCCCTCCTCCTTTCCTCTAGTCTGCGGAGAGCCTCCTCCTGTGCCTGCCGTTCCTCTTCCTCCTTCTGTCTGCGCTGTGCCTCCTCCTGCTGCCTCAACTCCTCCTCCTGTGTATAGTAAAGAGCCATCAAATTAATTGCATTAAACAGAAATCAAGGCCTCTTTCTAGGAATAGACCGGCTACTGGGTCAAACATGCAACTCTAGGCAAACATGTACTGAACAACAACCAAGACTAGGTGTGGTGCAGCTGAAATGCTTCACATTTCATACCAACTTCTCTAAAGCGTGGTATTATGACCGTCTTATTTCAGCAGGAAACAGTCTGATGACGACCCCCCCCCCCCCTCTTAACCTGTTTATGACGTGATAGCTCCTCCTCCAGGCGTTTGCGTTCCGCCTCCTGTCGGGCCCGTAACGCTTCCTCCAGTCTTTTCCTCTCCTTCTCCTCCTCCTCTTCTCTCTTGGCCCTCAGCTCAGCCTCACGCCGCTCCATCTCCAGTAGATGAGGAGGAGAGACCTTCATAAACCAAATCACATTGTATAATTTTCATAGCATTGTTTAAAAAGGTAGATTCAGCGAGGCAATAATTAAACAGCAATATAGGGCTGATTTCCGCTAACTAAGAGCGTTGAAATCGCAAGTCCAAACGTCACCACTGTTTTGCTCCGGTAGTTAACACATTGTAGCCGAGGTGAGCTGATACTCTGTGTGACTGTGTGAGAGCAAAGGGTTGAATCACACTCATCTTAGTGTCTGCGGTGCTGAATCTAGTCTAGCTTTTAAAAAAAGTGTTTAAAATGTCCCAATACGAGCCCAACCCCTGAACACTACGTCTAGATCTGAAACTAAGGATTGCACAAGTATAGACAATACGGTGCGCTTACCTTAGCAGCCTTGTTCTTCTCCAGCTGTTGCATCTGTTCTATGGTGGGGGCCTGGGCCATGGAGTCTATGGGCAGATCCCACACACTGCTGCCCTCCCACGCTACAAAAACAGACAGCCAGATGGCCATTATAGATCATACGATTGAGGTTGCTCTTCTTTTTGTAAGTTGATGTTCAGATCCTCAAACTACCAGCAGCTCTATATGCTATAAAACATCAGCCAAAACAAATTCTGTGCAAGTTTGTGTGTTCTGGGTTGGAGACGTACCACTTGGGGCAGGTTGCTGGATGTTTGGTGTGCAAGAGACCTGAGAGGAGGGGTGCTGCATTTCCCACACAGAACCCTGGGAGTCTGGTACAGACATGGACCGCGTCACCGGAGTTAAGAGACTCTCGGATGTTCTAGACAGGGAGACCGACACAGGAACCAGTTACATTACCAACATTAACATGATCGACATTGCATTATCTATATATGTGATGTCATCTTGAGGGCTTGAGGTATTGCTGTTTGTGTGTGTGTGTTCTACAAGATGACGTTTCACCTCACTACAGATCTAGGATCAGTTTCCTCTCCCACAATTCTAAACTTAACCATTAGTGGGGAAAATGCTATACTGACCCAAGATTAGTGTCTAGGGGCAACTTCACCTTACTCTGTGTTAATGTGTGCTTGACATGTTCTCAGACAGTGGTATTACTGTAGGCGTGTGTGTGTATGCCCCGCTGACTTCATCTTAAGGGCCTGGTACTGCAGTAGAGGTGTGTGCGCACGGGTACGCTTACGTGTGTTCCGCTGACCTCATCTTGAGGGCCTGGTATTGCTGGAGGAGCAGGTTGATCTGCTGCTGCTGCTGCTGCTGCTGCTGGTGTGGTGCTGAGCTGAGGGCCTGGGCTTTCTGCTGGGCCAGGGCCTGGGCGTATTGCTGCCTCAACAGGTACTGGTACTGCAGCTGCTGCAGCTGGTACAGGTTGAGGGCAGTCAGCTCCTGCTGCAGTTTCAGACGCTCCTGGTCCCCAGCGTCACCCTGTGAACACAGACGGCGAGTTAGACATGGGTATCGGCAAGCGGACGACCACCATGGATGCGTTCAACATGGCACAATGTTGTGGAGCGCAATACATGTACAGCTAACACGCCTCTGACTTGTAGAATAAATAATTGCAACATTCACAACATTTTCCTTCTGAAGTGCAGGCAGCCAACACAAACTTGCTTTGTCTTGACAATGAGAAGACTAAAGTGGTCGAGGGTGAGTCCGAATAATGTTAATTGCCTATGGAATTATCAAGATTATTTGACAATATTCTAAAGGAGCGAATGCTAGAATGCTCGATGGAGCTCAGGTGTGTGTGATGGTTACCAGTAAGGGTGGCGGTGCTGGTCCAGGGGCGAAGGGGACCCTGCCCCACATTTTGATGATCTCCCCCAGGGGTTGGAAGACCTCGTCACAGCCTCTCTTCACCAGCAGGGTCATTGTGAAGTAGCCTGCCTGGAACCACTCTGTCATCTCCGGGTTACTGAACGGACCTGGAGAGGGGGAGATTTTTACATTTGTAAAAAAAAAAATTTAAGTTGTTCTGAGTCTGACTATTTGAAATGATATTCCGGGGCTGTACAACCCCCCCGAATCACAGATTAATAATTTACTTTAGACCAGGAAATGCAGAGCAGACCGTGCCATTGATAAAGAACACAGTCTCTCTCCAGCAGTGGTGACTAGTTGAAATGATACGGGTTGCAGAGCACGCAGATTTTCCTTCAAAGAAGCCCACCTGCCCCCACCTCCCTTCATTCTCTCCTCCGTCTTACCCTGCATCTCTCCCTGGGGGTCTTTATAGAACCACTTCAGAGCAGCCTCGTGTGTGAGCGGCAGGCCGGCTGGTTCGGGTGCTGTGTTCTTGGCAGCCAGCCGGTCGTCACTGTCCTGTAGATACGCCACCATCTTCTCTGCTTCCTTCACAAGTAGAGAGTGAAAACAGGAAGAGTGAGAGAGATGGGGGGTGAACGTAGACACTTTTATTGTATATTCAAGGGGTACATGTAAGGCAGGGCTCGACATAATTAACACTTGTCCGGGACAACTGAAACAAATTGTTGGACCAGTAGAATATAGATTTAAAAAAAATATATATATATAAAATTAGTTTGATCAGAGTTGTATCAAAAGGTGTCCTCCAAATGCAATGTGCTGTGCACTGTTCTCCCAATCTCTGCAGAATGCATCGGAGTAGAACCATGTATTGTATCTACAGGCACCGCTTTGGCCAGAGAAAAAATATATGGTGCCATTCTGTAGTCCAGGGGTATTCCACTCTTAACCTTCGAGTTCGGGGAAACTACTGGTTTTCAGTTCTACCCGATCATTAATTGCACACACGCCACCTGGTGTCCCAGGTCTAACGATGGTGAACAATGAAAACAATGCAGTGGAACTGGCTTCTAAGTCCAGAGTGGAGTTTGAGGGCTGTAGTCTATGTAATAGTTTAAAAACCAGATTAGATCCCCAAGATGTTAATGAGCTATTTTGTTTATTTATCAGACGCACATATAGCCTAGTTCGAGTGGAACGTCAACTGTCGGGCGGCAAGAGAGTGCAACTCCTCATATAGCCGATTGCATTTAGGAATGTTGCGCAGCAATCTCGGGAAGAGGCAGCCATCACTTGAAAAGATCCCAGCTTTCCAGTGCTGTATGATTTATTTCTCAACTCCAAATACTGAGCAATTGGCAGCGTTTCACAAATCAGTGTCTGGCACATCGTCCATTCGCCATACGACTGAATAAAGGGTAGGCCTATATCCACTGTAAAATTCACACAATTACACCATTATTATATTTTTTATCACAATTTTATTAGTGTCGGTGGTATTTATTTTTAAGCACATTAAAATCAAGCAACAAGTTCATATTTAGTGTTTGATCTAGCTTAGGGGTTCCCAAACTTCTTCACTTGGGGCTCCCCCTTCCAGCATGGGAAAACTCCAGCGCACCCCCCTGCACGTGGGCCCACGCACCATGTCTATTTCTATGGTCACAGGCACCGTTCATGATACAAACTGTTAACACCCCTCTTGGTGGTGGAGAGAATTTTGCAGGGTTACAGCTTATTTACTGCAATTGTACCCATTCTGTCATGGGGTGCAAAGAAAACGTTGCCGTTTTAAAGCACACTTTGACATTCTATACATTTTGCCATGTCTAATATGATTTCATGTGATTTGAGTGACAAAAAACACAGAACGTTAGCCAATATGGGCTAGTTGATCTGGACATATCTGACAAGTTATAAATAGAAGTTTGTCGTCATAGTTGCTGGGATAATTAAGAACACTAGTATAGAACAAGGCCCGCACACTGTTAAAGCTCCTAATACACCGCTTTATTGACAACGTTTCAACCCGAAACGGATCTTCGTCAGATCAAACAAACAAACTGTGCTTACATGCCGAAATACACACATTTCACCTCACATGACCATTACGCACATGTTCTACAGCTGCACCATCGAGAGCATTCTGACTGGTTGCATCACTGCTTGGCAACTGCTCAGCCTCCGACCGCAAGGCACTACAGAGGGTAATGCGAATGGCCCAGTACATCACTGGGGCCAAGCTTCCTGCCATCCAGGACCTCTATACCAGGCGGTGTCAGAGGAAGGCCCTAAAAATTGTCAAAGACTCCAGCCACCCTAGTCAGACTGTTCTCACTGCTACCACACGGAAAGCGGTACAAGAGCGACAAGTCTAGGTCCAAGAGGCTTCTAAACAGCTTCTACCCCCAAGCCATAAGACTCCTGAACATCTAGTCAAATGGCTACCCAGAATATTTGCATCCCCCCCTGCCCACTACCACTCACTGTTGTCATCTATGCATAGTCACTTTAATTAACTCTACCTACATGTACATACTACCTCAACTAACCGGTGCCCCCGCACATTGACTCTGTACCGGCTCCCCTTTAATTACTTGTTACTTTAATATCTTATTCGTATTTTTTGAATCTGCACTGTTGGTTAGGGGCTCGTAAGTAAGCATGTGATTAATACAATTTGGAGAGTTTTTCCCAATCTTCTCTGCAGATCCTCTCAAGCTCTGTCAGGTTGGATGGGGAGCATCGCTGCACAGCTATTTTCAGGTCTCCTTAGAGATGTCTGATCAGGTTCAGGTCCGGGCTCCATCTGGGCCACTCTAGGACATTCAGATTTGTCCCAAAGTCACTCCTGCGTTGTTTTGGCTGGGTGCTTAAGGTCATTGTCCTGTTGGAAGGTGAACCTTTGCCCCAGTCTGTGGTCCTGAGTGTTGTGGAGCAGGTTTTCATCAAGGATCTCTGTACTTTGCTCTGTTCATCTTTTCTCCAGATGTGACGCTTGGCATTCAGGCCATAGAGTTCAAATCTTGGTTTCATCAGACCAG
This sequence comes from Oncorhynchus kisutch, assembly GCF_002021735.2. Classification (NCBI taxonomy): domain Eukaryota; kingdom Metazoa; phylum Chordata; class Actinopteri; order Salmoniformes; family Salmonidae; genus Oncorhynchus; species Oncorhynchus kisutch. The sequence continues at coordinate 15,084,075 of NC_034203.2, forward strand.
AGAATCTTATTCGTCATGGTCTGAGAGTCATTTCGGTGCCTTTCGCAAACTCCAAAATGGGCTGTGCCTTTTACTGAAAATGGGCTGTGCCTTTTACTGAAGAATGACTTCCATCTGACCACTCTACCATAAAGGCTGACTGGTGGAGTGCTGCAGAGACAGTTGTCCTTCTGGAAAGTTCTCCCATCTCCACAGAGAACTCTGGAGCTCTGTCAGAGTGACCATCGGGTTCTTGGTCACCTCCCTGACCAAGGCCCTTCTCCCCTGATTGCGCCATTTGGCCGGGCAGCCAGCTCTAGGAAGAGTCTTGGTGGTTCCAAACTTCTTCCATTTAAGAATGATTGAGGCCACTGTTCTTGGGGACCGTCCATGCTGCAGACATTTTTTGGTACCCTTCCCCAGATCTGTGCCTCGACACAATCCTGTCTTGGAGCTCTATGGACAATTCCTTCAACCTCATGGCTTGGTTTTTGCTCTGACATGCACTGTCAACTGTGGGACCTTATGTAGACAGGTGTTTGCCTTTCCAAATCATGTCCAATCAATTGAATTTACCACAGGTGGACTCCAAGTTGTAGAAACATCTCAAGAATGATCAATGGAAAGAGGATGCACCCGAGCTCAATTTCAAGTCTCATTGCAAAATGTCTGAATACTTATGCAAATAAGGTTTCTGATTTTTATTAATACATTTGCAAACATTTCTAAAAACCTGTATTGGGAGTATTGTGTGTAGATTGATGAGAGGGGGAAATGACGTTTATTTTAGAAGAACGCTGTAATGTAACAAAATGTGGAAAAGGTGAACGAACGGGTCTAAATACGTTACGGATGCACTGTAAATATACTATTGGAACTGGCCCATATACAGTATGCTTCCTTAGTGTCCTTCATTTCCCATAGGGTTTTTCGGAGTATTACATTGTATTTGGTTGGTAATGGTAATGTTTACATCCTCCAGGAGAGCTACTGGGTGTGCAGGCTTTTGTTCGTGTCCCACTTATTGCTACATTAAATTGTTTTTTAAAAAGCAGCAGCTCAACATGACCTTAATAAGCGGACTCTGGTGATTGAGCAGGTCTGTATCCAAAGCCTGTACACCCAGTAGCTCTCCAGATGGCTTGACCATGTGTTTTATACAGTAGCCTAACAGTGCAATTATTTTACTTGATGGGGGTAAAGCTCCTTGCTTAAGGGCACAACAGCAGGAGATTGTACATGGGATCCAAAAATGTTTGTCTAGTCCTGTAGAGAGAGCATCATGATAGTATACAGTATCACAAAACAAACACCACTAGCTCAGCTTATCCCAGAGGAATATACAAAATGGATATAAGGTGTTTTCAATTTCATTACAATTCAATGAACATCCTCTCCATATTCTTGACGTGTTTCAGAAGTGAACACAGCACTTTTCATATCCAGAGATGCTCCAAATTCAGTTTCACCAAAACCAGCTTGATAACTTTCACTACCCTGCTCAACACGCAGCTCTGCAACCAACTAACTCCTACTAGAAACCGGCATTAGCTAGGTTTCCATTTCCTTGTCCAGTAATTTCTTTCGTCAACATTTAGAAAGTCCGGATGGAAAGTAGATGTGACAATTGGCTGCCACAGTGAGTTTCCATTGAACTGTCATGTCGATTAAAACAGTTGGACATAATGTCACACCTAAAAATAAATACGCTAATTTTTTTTTAAATTAAAATTAAAATTAAGTGGTTGAAGTGTTTCCATTATCCATATAGACAGATTATTTGTTAATAAAGTGACAGCCTATGCCCTGCCCACCCATCTGTTTCATGTCTCAAGTAGCCTGCAAAAGCCAGCATGGATAGAATGCAGGAATTGATTTTTGCCATACCTTATTCTAATAATTATCCTATGCCTACTTATTATGGCCAGAGTCTGTGCCATAGTGTAGAGTTCTCAAACTATTCGATGGTCAAACTTCAAATTGCAATTCAAAGCAATTCAGACATTCATGAAAGTCATGACAATCCTGGTCTAGCAAATAAACATTATTTTAGTTTAATAAATGGATTTTGCAAGCAACGGGCTTTTATAATTACATGTGTGGTGGAGCTTTATTAAGTGATAACATCACGTGCCCCGCTTACTTTCAGAATTATTCACCAATCAATTTATTAGAAAAACACAAATTTCCATCATTTGTCGCAATAAACTTAGACAAAAGAAATGACTCTTCCGCCGTGTCCATTACAAATGTCGCAATAATTTTACTTGCTGCACAGCTTTTGTCAAATAAACCTGGGTCAATAGAAACCTGCCTACTGTCTGTCTACTTACCTGTTCAAAGTGCTTCAGTCTCTCATCTTCAACCATGGTGTGGTGTGGCGGCATGACCGTGGGCCTTCCAATAGGAGCCATGAGGCCCGTGCTGGGGGCCATAATGTTGGGGGTCATGATAGACGTGCTCTGAGCCATGAGGCTGGTGCTGAAGGGCAGTGGGACGGGCATAGCCACGGGAACGTCCGGGGGCTTCTGCTGCATCTGTATGGTGGACGACGGGGCCGACACTGGACAGGACAAAGGGTTAGTCTGTCACAGATGGAGGTGGAGCTTCTAGATACTATGTGCAGGTGACAACCTCAAACTACATGCAATCCTGAGTCTGTTTATTTGAAGCACAAGGTTACTGGAGGAAATACCATTGTCATTTACAATGTCTCATCAATCAGCCTTCAACGGGCACAAATGTGGCAGATTTGACTGTACTCCTCCCCTGCTCTTGTGTAAGCCTACCTGTGAGAGTGTGTGCTGCGGTGTGGGGGATGGGGAGGGAGTCCAGCATTGTGTTGGACATGGGCATCGACATGGGGACATTCAGGGGGACTTTGTTGGCCTCTGGCCTGTGTTCCGGGGCTGGGGGTCGCTCAAGTGGCCTCTCAGGCTCCTCTGCTCTGTCGGGCTGGCTGGGGGGCAGCAGAGGGGCGGAGGGCTGGGGTTCTGGAGGCGAGGGAGCAGGCGGCGCCTCTACTACCCCTCTCCCCACATCTGGGGAAAAAAACAAGACAAGATGCATTCATTGATGTTCTCTCTCCACAGTTTACTATTGGGAGAAAAAATATATACAGTATACCGGACATAGTTTCTACTCCTCTTAACTCACCCTGTTTTCTGTCGGGGTCTCTTCTTGCCTCTCTGTCTGGGTTTTTGGTCTCCCGGGGCTGTCCGTCCTCCTCAAGGCCCTCGTCACACTCCTCCAGGGGTCTGAAGTCCAGCTCTGCCTCCTCCAGGATGGGCTCCTTGGGAGCTTTCTGTGGAGGAGAAATATATGCTGTATACACACAAATTGTCATGAAAGTCTCCATATGTCCTTCGCACAGCAGCCTTGCATTCACAGTGCTCCATGTGCCACAGTGCTCCATGTGCCACAGTGCTCCACGTGCCACAGTGCTCCACGTGCCACAGTGCTCCACGTGCCACAGTGCTCCACGTGCCACAGTGCTCCACGTGCCACAGTGCTCCACGTGCCACAGTGCTCCACGTGCCACAGTGCTCCACGTGCCACAGTGCTCCATGTGCCACAGTGCTCCATGTGCCACAGTGCTCCGATGCCATACTTTTTGTAATAGCTGCAAACAAATTGCCCATCAGTGAAAACAAATAATCATTGCATGTATACTCAATAGACCTCAAACATGTGTGCAGGTCCTACTTTTAATTTCTTCAACCTTTATTTGTCCCTGCACCCATTAAAGGAATACTATGGGATTTTGGCAATGAGGCTCTTTAACTGCTTCCCAGGAGTCAGATTAACTCATGGATACCATGTATTATGTCTCTGCGTGTGGTTTGAAGGAAGTTGCTAATTAGCGTTAGAGCAATAACAAAGTCTATGGGTATCTGCTAGCAGCTCCCGAGTTGCACAGTGGTCTAAAGCACTGCATCTCAGTGCTAGAGGCGTCACTACAGACCCTGGTTCGAAAAGCAAGTGAAATAATAATTTGTTCTTAACTTACTTCCCTAGTAAATAAAAGTTCAAATACAATTACAATAAATCAAGTCATTGTGCTAACGCTAGTCAGCATTGGTTCACGAAATTACCTCGAACTTTCTTCATACTAGACACAGAAACATACAAAATGGTATCCACAAGTTAATCTGATGCTGGGGAAGTAGATAAAGGGCATCATTGCAAAAGTCCCGAAGCATCCCTTTAACAAGTGATGTTTGTTAGACTATATGGAGTTCACACTCACTCGAACCTTGAGCGAGAGGAAGGCTCCGGACGAATCGAAGGTGCCCGTCTCCTCCTCAGCATCCTCCAAGCACCACTCTGGCAGGCTGCTCCCATCCTCCTCCAGGCTGCCACTGCCTGACCGGGGACGCCTGTAGCCGCGCTCGTCCTCTCTGGCGTCGAACGGGAACCGGCGCTGCCGTGGCTGCTCCCCCGGGTGCACCTCTCGCCGCACTGCCGACCGCAGCCCGTCTGAGGAGAGAAGCGGTTTAGAGACCCTGTCACTCAGCTTCACCCCAGCCATTCTCTCACATTGAAGCCCACTACTTTAGATCAATGTGATGCTTTTTTTGGGGGGGGGGGGGGGGGGGGGGGGAATTCCAGTACTCCCTGTTGAAAACCCATTCTCTTAGGTGTCCTAAACTGGAGACATTTGAGGTGTCCGTTGTGATTTAAGAGTTCAGAATAAGACTGCCTTTTAAAAAAATCAACCTGTAGCGCGTTAGGCCTGCAATTAAAACCACCGCCTGACAACGGGACAATATGGTGGCAGCAGTGTAGGATCACTACAGGGCACACCTGGACTCGGGGGGCACCACCGGTCACTGTCGCGTCGCGAGGCACCCGCCAGGCGCCAGCCCCCCTCGTCACCGTCCTCACCATTTGCTTCGTCGCGGGACGTGCGCCAGTTCTCGCTCTCCGAACGTGTAAAATCGTGCTTCCTCACAGGCAGGCCTCCCACACCGGTCCCAACATCCTCGTAGTTAGCACGGACTGGAGGGAAAACAATTGAATAACTTGAATTTAATTCATAACAAGGGGAACATCAAGTCCAACATTTATTTATTTTTACTCAATTACACATGTAGCAATACAATCTTTCTGTATTGTAGCCTGACTAAGCAATGTACAGCGTTACAGTTAGGCCCTTGTGAAGTACACGTTTACCCTCAGTTTTAGCATAGAAAATATAAACTCAGAAAAAAATAGAAACGTCCCCTTTTCAGGACCCTGTCTTTCAAAGATAATTCATAAAAATCCAAATAACTTCCCAGATCTTCATTGTAAAGGGTTTAAACATGCTTGTTTCCCATGCTTGTTCAATGAACCATAAACAATTAATGAACATGCACCTGTGGAACGGCCGTTAAGACACGAACAGCTTACAGACGGTAGGCAATTAAGGTCAGTTATGAAAACTTAGGACACTAAAAGAGGCCTTTCTACTGACTCTGAAAAACACCAAAAGTAAGATGCCCAGGGGTCCTGCTCATCTGCGTGAACGTGCCTTAAGCATGCTGCAAGGAGGCACGAGGACTGCAGATGTGGCCAGGGCAATAAATTGCAATGTCCGTACTGTGAGACACCTAAGACAGCACTACAGGGAGACAGCACGGACAGCTGATCATCCTCGCAGTGGCAGACCACGTGTAACAACACCTGCACAGGATCAGTATATGTGAACAGCACACCTGCGGGACAGGTACAAGATGGCAACAACTGCCCGATTTACACAAGGAACGCACAATCCCTCCATCAGTGCTCAGACTGTCCGCAATAGGCTGAGAGAGGCTGTACTGAGGGCTTGTAGGCCTGTTGTAAGGCAGGTCCTCACCAGACATCACCGGCAACAACGTTGCCTATGGGCACAAACCCACCGTCTCTGGACCAGACAGGACTACGAAAAAAATGCTTTTCACTGACGAGTCGCGGTTTTGTCTCACATGGGGTGATGGTCGCGTTTACCGTCGAAGGAATGAGCATTACACCAGTGCTGGTACTCTGGAGTGGGATCGATTTGGAGGTGGAGGGTCCGTCATGGTCTGGGGCAGTGTGTCACAGCATCATCGGACTGAGCTTGTTGTCATTGCAGGCAATCTCAACGCTGTGCGTTACAGGGAAGACATCCTCATCCCTCATGTGGTACCCTTCCTGCAGGCTCATCCTGACATGACCCTCCAGCCATACTGCTCGTTCGGTGCGTGATTTCCTGCAAGACAGGAATGTCAGTGTTCTGCCATGGCTAGCGAAGTGCCCAGATCTCAATCTCATTGGGCACCTCTGGAACCTATTGGATCGGAGGGTGAGGGCTAGGGCCATTCCCCACAGAAATGTCTGGGAACTTGCATGTGCCTTGGTGAAAGAGTGGAGTAACATCTCACAGCAAGAACTGGCTAATCTTGTGCTGTCCATGAGGAGGAGATGCACTGCAGTACTTAATGCATCTGGTAGCCACACCAGATACTGACTGTTACTTTAGATTTTGACACCCCTTTCAGGGGCATATTATTCCATTTATGTTAGTGACATTTCTGTGGAACTTGTTCAGTTTATGTCTCATTTGTTGAATATTGTTATGTTCATACAAATATTTACACATGTTAAGTTTGCTGAAAATAAACACAGTTGACAGTGAGAGGACGTTTCTTTTTTTGCTGAGTTTATATTCTTTGGAGAAACAGCAGCTAGTTCCCCTTGAGAAGAAAGGGACGTGTATAAGTGCAAGGGCGTGGAGGGCAAACTTACTATGATTCATCGGAAAGTGGGCAGGAGCAACTTCTGCCAAGTCAATGGAGACAGAGGAGCGACAAAGAAAAATAAATGATTACCTGTAAACGCTGTAACTGTCATTTAAGTACATTATTCATACTGCATTGATTACTTGACTAGAAAGTATTGACACAAACCTGACTCTTTTCGACCTGGCTTTTCAAACCTTCTGTCTCCCCTAGATGGGGAGAAAATAGACTCAGCGTGACTTTGAAAAAAGAAAAAAAGACAAAAAGTATGACTGAGCATGCAGGTAAAAACAGACATAAAGCAACATGACAATACGTAAATCTCATAAAACAAATGGGTTTAGACCAGGGCTCTCAACCCTGTTCCTTCAGAGCTACCTTCCTGTTGTAACTAACCTGATTGTGCATCAACCAGCTAACTATTTGAATCAGGCTAGAATAGGGTTTGAGTGAAAACCTACAGGATGGTAGATCTCCTAGAACAGGGTTGGAAAGCCATGGTCTTGACCATTCTCATTCCACTAGCCTGGCACCCAATTTAAGATGCGCCCACTCAACTTTTGCATAAATCATCCATTGAAGTCAAAGGTTAATGTGCGTAAAATTCCAGTTGAACTTGTGTCTCTAGAGCGGGTAGTCCATTACCTCTCCTCCCAGCTCTGGGAGCGGTGCATCTCCCTGCCTCCGCGGCCAAAGCCTCCCTCCACGTCATCAAAACTTCTTTGGTAAAACCCTCCATCTCCTCTACCCCGTCCTGCCAGATACACATTTGAAATACTTTATTTTAATCCACAAATCATACTACACTCGAGAAGGATTCAAACACACACACTACACTTTAATGTTGGCGCTAGCTGGTGATGATGAATTCAACCAGCTGCGATAGCTTCTATTGACAGAGGCATAATCAAGCGTAGAAACAGAGTGATACTGTTAATTCCCTTCTGTGCAGCCGGCACAAGATTGTTAACATTCTGAAGGGTGGGTCTCAGTCAATATAATCTAAAGTGGGTTGTTATTTCAGCACTGACTGAAATAATTTAACAGTTGAACGCAACTGTATGCTTTGCCTCCTCCATACCACTTTCACCGAGACTGTTTTCAGATGAAGAAGAGACTAGCAAAGTCACGTTAGACTATTGGGATGCACACATTGACACAAGACACTCCACCTCACCTCTTCCCCGTGAAGTGCTTCGACCCCTCGGTGCCCCTGGCCCCACCGGGCCCCCTCCTCTTCCCATCAGCCTGAGCACCGCTGCACTGTTTACAGACATGGAGAAATTTCTCTGTGGGGAGAGATAGAGGGAAAAAGAGGGGGATGAAGAAAGAGAGAGACTGACAAGAATTTAAAAAGACATGTCTATGGCAAACAATTATACTTACTAGGTTAGCAACAAAATGGGTAAGGACACTGAGAAAGGCATAGTTGTAATTTTGCATATTCATTCTAGCATGGCCTCCTATATGAACAGTGAAAGCACCAACCTGCTCTTCCTCTGTAAAAGCTACAAGTGCCAGCGGTGGCAGGGGCTCCTCTTGTAAAATGGGCAGAAAATCCTTATCATGTAGGTCTACAGGGATCTGATAAGGAGTGGGGGGTGGGCGGGGGGGGGGGAATATATGAGCCATTGCAATGTCAGGTTTTAATACACAAATTACAGGAAAAGGCCATTATATATTAGATTTTCTTTTAATGACTCCACAAAAAGGTACAATCTAAATGTGACACTTTTTAGAACATGCCAATACAAGTCACTTTATTTGTATGTCAATCATGTGTGTCTGTATCATTTTAGAACACATCAGAATTCCTTTGCCTTACCTCCCTATCCTTGACATAAAGTGCTAGCATTTCTTCTCTCCCGTAGCGGTAGTCCGCAAGTTTATACTTTGGCAATGCAGGAGAGAGTGGTGGTGAGGTGGCAACGCTACTGCTGCTACCACCCCCATGGCCACCCCCAGACAGGGCCCGGAGCCTGGGGAAAAGGGAGTGGGGGAGGGGAAGAATAGGAAAAGGACAGAAGGAGAAAGACAAAAGTGAAGTTGAGGACAACTGACAGGCCTCAAAATGTGAGACTCCACTGCACCACGTGTCAAACGAAAAACCAGCCTAACAACCCAGATCCCTGTTAATCAACCTGATTCAACATTTCAGCTCAACAAGAATTCATATTTACTAACCATTCTGGTCCGAAGTTGAGTGTCTGAGTTTCTGCCATTCTTTCTAGAACTTCTATGGGGAGGAAAGGGCCAACATTATTAGCCTATTACAACAAACTTCAGGTTGAATATTTTTCTTGGAGATGTATTCAGTAATTAATCTGCCAATGCAACTGAAAATCGTATATCAATTTCGAGTAGTCAAAGATTACAGACCCAAATGATGGTTAAAAAGCGTTTTGATGGTGTAACAAATATTGCATCAGGCAATCATTTTCCCAAATGATTAGTGTTTTAGATGTAGGCCGATTGGATCTTACAGTGAGTTTGTGGTATTCCAACTCATTCCAGAGGATAGCCCCATCCCTCCCTTATACAAGGAGTACAATTTCAATCGACTGAAGCCATTTTAGGAAGTTGCCCAGTTAGGAAAGAGGCTCCTCAGACACCAATAATTGACAACAGTGTCTCCCTTTCCCTGCCCACAGGCCTTATTCTGGAAATACTACAATAAACTTGGATGTTTGCATGCAAATGACCATAATCACAAACAAGTTATTGTATGCTGTATACAGGCTACCTAGTTAGTTCACAGACCATTCAGATAATGACCCTAGGTTAGCGGAATAAACTCCACTCCATGGTGAAGGAAGCTTCTGATTAACTCCACCAATGGAGTGAAGCAGAGACCAGGATTTGTGGAATTCAGCTCTGACTACATCAATTTGCTCAAGGTCAACACTTCAAATTATGTTAACTATGAAAATCTTACCTCGGACCTACAGTAGGTTTTTCCTCTGTAGTTGCGATCCATACTTTTCCAATAAATGTTAGAGAGATACTTCGGGATTTTGGCAAAGAGGCCCTTTATCTACTTCCCCAGATTCAATGTTAGCAGATACCCATATACCTCCAGTCATTGCACTAACACTAGTTAGCAATTGCACTAGGGCTAATTAGAAACTCCCTTCAAAATACACGCAGAGACATAAACATAGTATCCATGAGTTCATCTGACTCTGGGGAAGATGATAAGGTGCCTCGTTGCCAAAATCCCGAAGTATTTCTTTAATACTTTTCGCCTGTTGCAAGCCACGTGTGGGCTACATCCAATCAACACTCGAATTTAATTGATTATTTATAGTGACAACAAAGAAACTGCCAACTCCTGTAAAAAAAAAAAGAATCCTACACCAAAACACCCGTCACAAATGATTTATTATATTCCAAACAGTATGTCACTGTCAGTACTGTAGCCTGTGACTTCAGGTTGTGAATAGGAACAAATTGCGGCCAAAAAAATGGAATTGTAAGGAAAATATTCAAGTTTCAACCTACACATTTCAAGTAGCCAATACAATTGGACTTTTAATGTTTCATGCCGACACAATGTACTAGGCTTAGATGAAGTCTAACTATTGAACTCAAATTACTTTATATGCATGTCTATGTATGATCAAGTTTGTATAACGTTGTTATAAGACAAGGAATTTTCGTAAATTAGCTACCTGGCTAACAACAAACTTTTCAAGTTACATAAAGCACCGTGATTTCATTTCAAACACATTAACTACAGTAGCTAGCTAACTTCCCATTTGGCTGACCATATTTAGCTTGCTAATCCGACTGACTCACGCACGTTCCCCATACGTAGCTCGAGCTAACTAGCAATACTGCTGTTAATTAGCTAATGTTAGACAGTGCAACTAGCCTGACAATTAACATTTCAAAAACAACTATCGGTACCTAGATGGCAGCACAGTTGCACATTGGCTAAGTTGGTTGGCAAACTAACGTATCTAAACTAGCTTAATAGGTAGTAACATGCTAGCTAGCTAAGTAACAGCATGACAGCTACTGTACAGTAGATAAAACAGTTTGCAGAATCATTGATGTTGTAGCTACTGTATTTAACCACCAATAATGATACCATGTTCAAATATTATAAGACAGTTAGCTAACTATTGGACCAGCTAGCTAACGTTATATCGATAAGGTTAGCGAGGTTAGTTTGCTAGCTATAGTAGCATAACTACTGTTAACCAGCTAGCGAACTTTGTTGCTTAAAGCTTTGTAAAACATTGATGCTCAGTCATCTCTACAAAAATGCTAAGTGTCTCGAAAGGAAAACAATCAAAAAGGCATACTGTCACAAAATCGCACAGAAGTAATGAGCTGACAAGGAAATCCTTAACCCCCAAACCTCAGTGCGGCCTCCGCCACAACGCTGAAATGCGCTCCGATCCAATGCGGTGCTCCCACATACTTGAGTCCCAAGCCTCAAGGCCAAGCAAACATGCTGCTATAACAACCCTCATAAACGCGTTCAAATCGCTAAAACTGGGCTCTTTAGCATCGTGAATGCTTGTTTCGATAGTTTAGCTTTATTTTATAGCAAAACTGTGCAATTAATCTTCGCTGTCTTACCTCTGCTTTTACTGACAGCACAGGGTTTATATTCGAGGTGTGTGGCTCTCTCCGTTTCAACAAGATGGCTGAGAATGGGTGACGACAACACATATCCCGATAAAGACCCGTATGCAGGCGCGTTCGTAAAGTCTCTGGTTTCTACTCCGATTTCAGAGCGCTCTCATCTGAGTGTGTCAGAGCGCAGAATAACTGATTCATTTTTACGAACGCTCAACACCAGTTGAATATGGTTGTGTCGGCAAAGAAGCGTAATTAAATTGTTGCCAGCAGCACAGTTGCAGTCACCAACGCCCTGGATAACAATGAAAACAGCCTAACCAGCTCTGCTTGGACGAGTATTTGTGTAGCTAACCAATGTTAGCCAGTTAGCTTGGGAACCGTTGTTTATTTATTGTGTATTGAACCTTTACTTAACTAGGGAAGTTAGTTAAGAACAAATTCTTATTTACAATGATGGCCTAACCCGCACGACGTTGGGCCAATTGTGCGCCGCACTATGATACTCCCAATCACGGCCGGTTGTGATACAGCCTGGAATCGAACCAGGGTCTGTAGTGACGCCTCTATCACTGAGATGCAGTGCCGTAGACGCAGCGGAACGCTCGGATCAATCCTTCTCCTCGGCCAGAGGGTCCAGTGTGGCTCTGAATTTACAAATGGACAATCTGCCGACGCTCTGAATTTACGAACGCTCAGAGCGCTCTCTGGCACTCCAGATTGAATTTACGAACACGCCCTAAATATCCCAATCATATTCGCAGACTGGCATATTTTACAAAGTACAAATCGCGCTGATGTAAGTGGAAGGTTAAACTTGTATGGCAGAAGAACACATTATATTGGCCTTATCCTAACCAACAGTTGTATAAGATTAAGAATTAGCTACCACCTTCAGATTTGATTACATGCATCATTGTAAAGTACATACATACATACATGCATACAAACAAACCTTTTAGATGCATTGACGCTATTAAGACACTTTATGTTGGTGTTTCCTTTATTTTGGCAGGTAGCTGTACATACCATTATCAAATACATTATGCATGACATTTACAGATTAAAAACCCTATCATGATCTTCTGAACCAAAACTTAAATGAAAAATAAAATATTTATGGACCTCTACACCAGGCAGTGTCAGAGGAAGGCCCTAAAAATTGTCATAGACCCCAGCCACCTCAGCCATAGACTGTTCTCTCTACTACCACATGGCAAGACCGGAGGGCCAGGTCTAGGACAAAAAGGCTTCTCAACAGTTTTTACCCCCAAGCCATAAGACTCCTGAACAGGTAACCAAATGGTTACCCAGACTATTTGCATTGTGTGCCCCCCCCTCAACCCCTCTTTTATGCTGTTGCTACTCTCTGTTTATCATATAGTCACTTTGACTATACATTCATGTACATACTACCTCAATTGGGCCGACTAATCAGTGCTCCCGCACATTGGCTAACCGGGCTATCTACATTGTGTCCCACCACCCGCTAACCCCTCTTTTTATGCTGCTGCTACTCTGTGTTCATCATATGTGTATAGTCACTTTAACCATACCTACATGTACATATTACCTCAATAAGCCTGACTAACCGGTGTCTATATATAACCTTGCTACTGTTATTTTCAAATGTCTTTTTACTGTTTTATTTCTTTACTTACCTACACACATACATACATACCTTTTTTTCCCCACACTATTGGCTAGAGCCTGTAAGTAAGCATAAGGTCTAAGGTCTACACCTGTTATATTCGGCGCACGTGACAAATAAACTTTGATTTGATTTGACTTGGTGAGAAAGGGCTTTTAAGGCTATGTTCATAATTAAAACCTTTGTAGGAGCATCGTTAAGGGTGGGTTGCACCAACATGGTGTAAATTAGAGCTAATCTAGGTTTTGTAAATCTAGGTTTAAAATTAATCAGATGTGTTGCACCACTTCATTTAAAATCTGGATCAACGGTTTTAAACTATGATTAGTTGTCACGCCCTGTCCTTACAGAGCCTTTTTATTTCTCTATTTGGTTAGGTCGGGGTGTGATTAGGGTGGCCATTCTAGTTTTTCTATTTCTTTGTTGGCCGGGTATGGTTCCCAATCAGAGGCAGCTAGCTGTCTATCGTTGTCTCTGATTGGGGATCAAACATAGGCAGCCTTTTTTCCACCTTTAGTTTGTGGGATCTTGTTTGTGTGTAGTTGCTTTCTGCACTGCATGTAGCTTCACGGTCAGGTGTAGTGTAGTGTAGTGTAGTGTAGTGTAGTGTAGTGTAGTGTAGTGTAGTGTTTTTTTGTGTTCATCAAATAAAATGATGTACGCTTACCACGCTGCACCTTGGTCTTATTCTTCCATCAACGAACGTGGCATGTTACACCAATATATGAGGTGACGTGAGTTGAAACTAAGTATCTAGCCTACTTGACAAATGAGGCCACAAAGTTGCTGTTATAAAATACTTACAATGCAACGTTAGAACTACTGCAACTCCATCGTGACAGGTTCTCATGGGTTGGCTGATGTGAATTAAAATCTGTTATTTTCCAGTACTAGACAGAAAACTAATTTGTTAGCTAACGTTAGCTACTGTATCTAGCTAGTTTATGAACCAAGCTAGCTAGCATACAATATTATTTATTATTGTCATTACTTAATGTTATTTAACTATGTTTTATTTGTCCGCTTGCCACCTGATCATGGCACATCAAAGAAGTTCACATTTCTCTGCTTATGGAAAAAAACTATATTGTCGGAGCTGATGATGGAGGAATTTAGTAACGTACTGGAGGATAAAAAGACAGACAACACGACTGTCAAAAAGAAGGAAGACACCTGGGCCATTTTATGCGACAAATGTAATGGCTTAAAGAGAAGAGGGACCCAAATCAGATGAAAGCTTGCTGGGAAAAAGATGACTGTATGAAAAGATGAATACAGCAGGCTACATACAGTTCAGCCAAGACCTCAGAAAAAAATTGTAGACCTCCACAAGTCTGTTTCATCCTTGGGAGCAATTTCCAAATGCCTGAAGGTACCACGTTCATCTGTACAAACAATAGCACGCAAGTATAAACACCATGGGACCACGCAGCCGTCATACCCCTCAGGAAGGAGACTTGTTCTGTCTCCTAGATATGAACGTACTTTGGTGCGAAAAGTGCAAATCAATCCCAGAACAACAGCAAAGGAGCTTGTGAAGAGCCTGGAGGAAACAGGGACAAAAGTATCTATATCCACAGTAAAACGAGTCCTATATCAACATAACCTGAAAGGCCGCTCAGCAAGGAAGAAGCCACTGCTCCAAAACCGCCATAAAAAAAGCCAGACGACGGTTTGCAACTACACATGGGGACAAAGATCGTACTTTTAGGAGAAATGCCCTCTGGTCTGATGAAATAAAAATAGAACTGTTTGGCTGAAATGACCATCGTTATGTTTGGAGGAAAAAGGGGGATGCTTGCAAGCCGAAGAACACCATCCCAACCATGAAGCACGGGGTGGCAGCATTATTTTGTGAGGGTGCTTTGCTGCAGGAGGGACTGGTGCGCTTCACAAAATAGATTGCATCATGAGGCAGGAAAATTATATGGATATATTGAAGCAACATCTCAAGACATCGGTCAGGAAGTTAAAGCTTGGTCGCAAATGGGTCTTCCAAATGGACAATGACCACAAGCATACTTCCAAATGTTGCAGCAAAATGGCTTAAGGACAACAAAGTCGAGGTATTGGAGTGGCCATCACAAAGCCCTGACCTCAATCCCATAGAAAATTTGTGGGCAGAACTGAAAAAGCATGTGCGAACAAGGAGGCCTACAAACCTGACCCAGTTTCACCAGCTCTGTCAGGAGGAATGGGCCAAAATTCACCCAAATTATTGTGGGAAGCTTGTGGAAGGCTACCTAAAACGTTTGTCTCAAGTTAAACAATTTAATGCTACCAAATACTAATTGAGTGTATTGTAACTTCTGACCACCTAAGAATGTGATGAAAGAAATAAAAGCTGAAGTAAATCATTCTCTCTACTCTTATTCTGACATTTCACATTCTTAAAATAAAGTGGTGATCCTAATTAACCTAAGCCTGGGAATTTTTACTAGGATTAAATGTCAGGAATTGTGCAAAACTGAGTTTAAATGTATTTGGCTAAGGTGTATGTAAACTTCCGACTTCCACAGTATACCTATATATTTAAATTATATTGAAATACAGTTCTTATTAATTCAAATCAGTTTTATTTAGCGTAGCTATTTGTATGTTACTGTCTGTTATTTTTGCCTCAATATATTTCATGATGCGTAGCCTACATGTGCGCAATGATGTGTCAAGTCTTTATTTAGTGCATTATTATAGGGTAAGCATTAGAATAAGCCGCCTCAATAGTTATAGCCATATGTGATAATATCTCATAGGAGCTGATCCATCGTTAGCATTGTGGAATAATTCAAATGTTACCGTAAGATTTGAAAGGGAGAACGCTGATCTAAGAGCGGCACTGTCTTTCTTTCAGTTTTATCAGTATTCCTACCATGTTGTTGTTTTTCTACCATGCTACCATGTTGTTGTCATGTTGTGTTGCTGCATGCTATGTTGCTGTCTTACGTCTCTTTTTCTGTCATGTTGTGTTGTCTCTTTTCGTGATGTTTTTTCCTATATTGTTATTTAATTTATTAAGAGGGCCTTTTGCCTTTTGATAGGCCGCCATTGTAAATAAGAATTTGTTCTTAACTGACTTACATAGTTAAATAAAGGTTCAATAAAAATTAATAAATAAAAGCCACACTTTGCGAACGTTCTCTCTGTATGGTGCTTTGGGAAACGCATGTTAAGAGCTTCGGACGTTATAAGAAATACATATACTTAAAACAAACACTCGTAAGCCTACATTTCTCGTAAGCCTACAAATTCTGCAGTGGAGCAGGTTGAGAGCTTCAAGTTCCTTGCTGTCCACATCACCAACAAACTTTCATGGTCCAAGCACACCAAGACAGTCGTGAAGAGTGCACGACAAAACCTATTCCCCCTCAGGAGACTGAAAAGATTTGGCATGGTTCCTCAGATCCTCAAAAGGTTCTACAGCTGCACCATCAAGAGCATCCTGGTTGCATCACTGCCCGGTATGGCAACTGCTCGGCATCCAACCGCAAGGCACTACATAGGGTAGTGCGAACGGCCCAGTACATCACTGGGGCCAAGCTTCCTGCCATTCAGGACCTCTATACCAGGCGGTGTCAGAGGAAGGCCCTAAAAATTGTCAAAGACTCCAGCCATCCTAGTCAAAGACTGTTCTCTCTGCTACTGCACGGCAAGCGGTACCAGAACTCCAAGTCCAGGTCCAAGAGGTTTCTAAACAGCTTCTACCCCCAAGCCATAAGACTCCTGAACAGCTAATCAAATGGCTACCCCCCTGTATATTTATTTTATTTATTTCAAATCAAATTTTATTTGTCACATACACATGGTTAGCAGATGTTAATGCGAGTGTAGCGAAATGCTTGTGCTTCTAGTTCCGACAATGCAGTAATAACCAACAAGTAATCTAGCTAACAATTCCAAAACCACTACCTTATAGACACAAGTGTAAGGGGATAAAGAATATGTACATAAAGATATATGAATGAGTGATGGTACAGAGAGGCATAGGCAAGATACAGTAGATGGTATTGAGTGCAGTATATACATATGAGATGAGTATGTAAACAAAGTGGCATAGTTAAAGTGGCTAGTGATACATGTATTACATAAAGATGCAGTAGATGATATAGAGTACAGTATATACATATACATATGAGATGAATAATGTAGGGTATGTAAACATTATATTAGGTAGCATTGTTTAAAGTGGCTAGTGATATATTTGACATAATTTCCCATCAATTCCCATTATTAAAGTGGCTGGAGTTGAGTCAGTGTGTTAGCAGCAGCCACTCAATGTTAGTGGTGGCTGTTTAACAGTCTGATGGCCTTGAGATAGAAGCAGTTTTTCAGTCTCTCAGTCCCAGCTTTGATGCACCTGTACTGACCTCGCCTTCTGGATGATAGCGGGATGAACAGGCAGTGGCTCGGGTGGTTGTTGTCCTTGATGATCTTTATGGCCTTCCTGTGACATCGGGTGGTGTAGGTGTCCTGGAGGGCAGGTAGTTTGCCCCCGGTGATGTGTTGTGCAGACCTCACTACCCTCTGGAGAGCCTTACGGTTGTGGGCGGAGCAGTTGCCGTACCAGGCGGTGATACAGCCCGACAGGATGCTCTCGATTGTGCATCTGTAGAAGTTTGTGAGTGCTTGTGTGTACGCCGAGGAACTTAAAACTTACTACCCTCTCCACTACTGTTCCATCGATGTGGATAGGGGGGTGTTCCCTCTGCTGTTTCCTGAAGTCCACAATCATCTCCTTAGTTTTGTTGACTTTGAGTGTGAGGTTATTTTCCTGACACCACACTCCGAGGGCCCTCACCTCCTCCCTGTAGGCCGTCTTCGTCATTGTTGGTAATCAAGCCTACCACTGTTGTGTCGTCCGCAAACTTGATGATTGAGTTGGAGGCGTGCGTGGCCACGCAGTCGTGGGTGAACAGGGAGTACAGGAGAGGGCTCAGAACGCACCTTTATTTAACCAGGTAGGCAAGTTGAGAACAAGTTCTCACTTACAATTGCGACCCGGCCAAGATAAAGAAAAGCAGTTTAACACATACAACAACACAGAGTTACACATGGAGTAAAACAAACATAGTCAATAATACAGTAGAAAAATAAGTCAATATACAATGTGAGCAAATGAGGTGAGATAAGGGAGGTAAAGGCAATAAAAGGCCATGGTGGCAAAGTAAATACAATATAGCAAGTAAAACACTGGAATGGTAGATTTGCAGTGGAAGAATGTGCAAAGTAGAAATATACATTTTGGGATGCAAAGGAGCAAAATAAATAAATACAGTAGGGGGAGAGGTAGTTGTTTTGGCTAAATTATAAATGGGCTATGTACACGTGCAGTAATCTGGTGACAGCTGGTGCTTCAAGCCAGTGAGGGAGGTAAGTGTTTCCAGTTTCAGAGATTTTTGTAGTTCGTTCCAGTCATTGGCAGCAGAGAACTGGAAGGAGAGACAGCCAAAGGAGGAATTGGTTTTGAGGGTGACCAGAGTGCTACAGGTGTGTGCTGCTATGGTGACCAGTGAGCTGAGATAAGGGGGGACTTTACCTAGCAGGGTCTTGTAGATAACCTGGAGCCAGTGGGTTTGGCGACGAGTATGAATGAAGCGAGGGCCAGCCAACTATTGTTATTTTACTGCTAAACTTTAATTACTTGTCACTTTTATTTCTTATTTTATCCGTATTTAACTGCATTGTTGGTTAGGGGCACCTAAGTAAGCATTTCACTGTATACACCTGTTGTATTCGGCGCATGTGACTAATAACATTTTATTTGTATTAATCGCTATTGGGAAACTAAGTCTAGATAATCAAAAATATGGAAGTCAGTACGTTATTTTTATGGCATGAAGAAAACTACATAATTCCGGTAGTGAGTATCTTGGCTCGTTGGTCTAGGGGTATGATTCTCGCTTAGGGTGCGAGAGGTCCCGGGTTCAAATCCCGGACGAGCCCTCCTTTTTCAAAGGATAAATTCGTAAATATATTCTGGTTTCTACTCAGATTTCAGAGCGCTCTCGTCTGAGTGTGCCAGAGCGCAAGATAATTTATGAATGTACGAACGCTCAACACCCGTTGTCAGTAAACCTCGGCAAAAAAAGCCTAATTAAATTGTTGCCAGCAGCACAGTTACAGTCACCAACGCTCTGGATAATATGAAAACGGCCTAACCAGATCTGACAGCGCGAGTAAAATGGTCAGAGTGAGGTGTTCTCTCATTTGTGTCTGGAAGTCGTTAGCCAGTTAGCTTGACTGCAGTTGTAAGGGCAGAACCCTCGGATCAACCCTACTCTATGGGGGGTGATAAGGGACACGTATAAGCCTAGGCAACCGTACCACCTGAAATGACATAACATTTGATTTGATTTGATTTGACATGACACCAAAGACTTAATAACTAACGCCTGCATCGCATGTTAATGAAAGTTATAATGTGCATAGTTTATATTTATATGAATTAAATCGCAACCATAAATGTTAGAAACCTACAAATTTTCCCTGCAAGCAGACATTCCGATGTAGCCTACGGCTTGTGTATTTCCTGTTATCCCTAGGCCTAGAAAAGATTATGTCCAATCTATAGATAATCTGTCTTTCCCTCAACACCTCATGGCATGGTATCTTATCTTATCCTGCTGTATACAATACAGGTAATTTATGACAAATGTATAAAGCATATGATTTCTAAATTTATGAGCACCAGCTAACAGCGTATTAGTCTGGTTTTGTTAGCTAAGGAAAATATGTGGTACATTCTAGGTATTACATTTATTCGCCACAAGAGTGTGACATTGAGACATTTCTCAGGTTAATTTGATATATTTTGATACTAAAATGGGTAATAGTTTATTCTGATGTTGTGAATATGAGATTACACATGGAAACAATATTTTTATTATAGTAAATGAGGAATTATTAGACATTTTTAAATGCACTATACTATCAGAATGACTTTGATACACATTTCAATTGTTCTTTTGTTAGTATATTATAGAGCAGATCTATGGTGTTACGCTCGTCGGTGGAAGGAAGAGTGGACCACTGCGCAGCGTTTGAAAGTGTTCATGATATTTATTTACAAGAAACACTCAAACAAAGATAACAAATCCAAAAACGAAAGCAAACAGTTCCGTCAGGCAGACACTAAACAGAAAATAACACCCCATCAAAAC
The DNA here is from genome assembly GCF_002021735.2 of Oncorhynchus kisutch. Lineage (NCBI taxonomy): Eukaryota > Metazoa > Chordata > Actinopteri > Salmoniformes > Salmonidae > Oncorhynchus > Oncorhynchus kisutch. The sequence continues at coordinate 15,104,198 of NC_034203.2, forward strand.
CCAAATGGAAAATCACAACTTATATATGATCCCCAATCAGAGACAACGATAGACAGCTGCCTCTGATTGGGAACCACACTGGCAAAACAACAAAGAAATAGAAAACATAGATTTTCCCACCTGAGTCACACCCTGACCTAACCAAACATAGAGAATAAATAAGGATCTCGAAGGTCAGAGTGTGACATATGGAGAATTGCTGTGGGAGTGCTATTTATATCCCGTGGACTACTCATCATTTATCCATACTGTGTGTTTCCCATGATAGCAGCTTTGGAAATAAATTAACTATCCATCCATTACTCCTTCCTGTGTTGACTCACTGACTTGAGGGACGGGACCAGGAAGGTCACAGTAGCATTGCTTCGCATAGGCGTCCAGTAATTTGGAGGGTTTTTCCCCCCGAAATTGACACTGATAGTACAGTGAGTTTGATATATAATGGGTAGATGTATGGTGACTTGACATTTGGATGAACAGACCAACAGGACTGCCATGGGCAAGTCCCTTGACGGGTACCAGGAATGGTGGAAGGACAATCTGAAGGTAATTATCTTTACACACAACACAGCAGTGTACAGTCCTCCAGAGTATTCACTCTATCGCCTGCTATTTGGAGGGGATCCGCAGCAGTTAACTGACATAAACAATGCAATTGTATATAACATTGCATTTACTGTAGTGGAATGTTTTTCGATTGACTTAGTGTTTTTCTTTTGCTGTTTTTGTATACCGTACTTTGAAGTCACTGATACTCCACCTGATGTGGTGGAAGTTGTCGAACCAGATCAGAACGACTTTGAAGACCACCTTCAGGCACCGACTGAGGAGGATGTGGAGGATTTTGACCAAAATTATAGTCAGCTGTTAATTTATTTTCTGCCCTTCCAAGAGATATATAAGAGATGTATTTGTAATAATATGAAATAAAATTGCATTTATTTCTACTATCAATTAAGGTGAGACTGAAAATGGACAGGGCGCATGAGAAGGAGAGTCACCTGAGAAGAATCAAGGGGACAAAGAGCTTTGACATCTGGCTGAATGACTTGGCTTGGAAGAAGGATGAAAGGAAGGCGAGACCCGGGAAAGCTTGGTGCTCTTTCGCTCCTAGCTGGGGTCCACATCCGTTAAGGTGAATATAACATCACAGAAGATAACTATTTGCATTTGCTGCCTTGTGGGCGGCATCGCCATGCTGTCAGCAGTACCAACGCTGGCCCAGGGGTTTCTCCAAATAGTCAATCTCAAGGCTAACCACTGGGTCTCGTTAAGTAACCGCCACTTCCTGGTAGGTACTGTTAAGGTGTATGACTCCATGGGCATGACACCACCCTGGAGTTTTTCTCACAACTCATCTCTATATTTTCCAGGGACCATCCCTTACCAACCTCACTGACATCAAAAATTAGACAGGTATCCTTTATTTTCTGTCTACCATTAACATTATTGCATGTCTAATCAAACATTACTATTACTATTTACTAATAACTATTTTTACATACCTGATAATCATTAAACCTGTGTGTTTGCTTGTTTACGTCTGTCTCCTTCCCGGTTCCCTTTACTCTGCTCCTGTTCTCCAGGATCTAGGGATTCTGACACCCAGACATGAATCCACCTGATGTCCTCCATTACCAACCACCCTCCAACTTTTCATTACATCAGCTACTGTTATTGTCAAGTTTCATCATCTGCTAAGAAAGAGCAAGACAACTATCATACTGGGCACATAATGTGAGCTGCACAGATTAGCTAAAAACACGAGCACTGCAAACACTCAGAACAAAGAGGGCAGCAGCGCCTGGACTTTGAACTTTCCCTCTTAGAGTCCACTACCTGTTGAAAAACAAGTGACAGGCAGAACCTCCCATCCACACAAGACCCCCATCCTCTCTAATCCACACACTAGAATTCTGTATTTCAGTCTAATTGCCATGTGAGTGTACAAAAAATCTGAAAGTAAATTGACACATGTACAAAAAAAATATCAATGGTTATGTATTTAAATCTGAAATATTGCTAGATTGGTTTTCACAGCTGTTTCATAAGGTGTTTGTTATTGTCAATTGTAATGTATCCCTTGAAGGTATTGGTTAGTTCAACATTATTCATTGTATCATAAGACATACAATAGATATATATTCAACCACAATGGTGTACTAATGAGCTATGATTTTTTAAAATCATAATTGAGGACTACAATTATTTCAGTAAGGGAATGCCTGCTTAAAATGAAAACATGCCAGCCGGACAAGCCAGTGTATGAATCAAATGAATTTGCTTATGAATGGAGTGGAAATTAGTTCACTTTGTGATCTGTAAGGTAGGTAACATTAATGTGTGTGTGTGTGTGTGTGGGGGGGGGGGGGGGGGGGGGGGCATTGAAATGATATAATATTAACCCTGATGCCTGTTTATTCATAAACAGCAGAAGATGGTAAATACCATTAATCAAAATGGTTAGCCTATGCAAATTAATAGGAATACATTTAGCCTAATTGGTAATATGACATGAGGAAAAGTCGGGATCCTAGTCAAGCTTTTGTTTGTAAATTCCAGATTAAATATAGGTCTTCATGTGTATCAAATCTTTAGGCAATTATGGGCTAAATCAATGACAAACAGCTTAAATGTTCATTATGACCTGTGATCGAAACAGGCTGTGGTGTTTTCGGATCCATTTAGTCTAAGAATATGCATAAGAATGCAACTGCACTGAAATGAATAGCCTGATTCAATTGGGATTCTCCTGAATAATAAATGTTTTTATATGTTAAGCTGTTTTGGTCTATGCATAGACCCCATACCGATTCTAACTTTTTGGTATTTTGCATTAGGCATAGCTCTACATTGCAGAGCATTTAATTAACCAACCACATTTTCCTGGGGTGTTTAGGCTGCTCAAAACCTTCGATAGACTAGTAGACTGCGGAAATAGTCGTGGAGTTTATCATTGTTATAGCCTAGATCGCTTTATAAAATCTGTACCGTTGCTTTTCCTATGGCTAAGCAAACAAGTGGTAGCCTATGCTTTTTGTCCATCTCTATAACAAGGCCTACATCCTCACATACGCCCTCAATTCAAACCCTGCTTTTAACCATCTCCACAGAAATGTATTGAAGATAGATTGCATGGTGACAGTGATTGTCTGTTAATCCAGTAAATTGGGAAGTGGGGGGGGGGGAACGAGGTCAAATCATGACATCAGTGATTTTCATGTCAGAGAAAGATGACAGAAATTCAGAGTTGGATGACTGTTCAAAACAAAAATCCTTGACCGAGCTCGTTTATTTTTAGTTCCCAGTTGTCTTGAACGCACTGAAGTCGGAAGATCAGAATTTGCAGACTTCCGAGTTGTTTTGAATGCGCCACTAGAGACCTAGACTACCCCCAACAAAGAAAAGGAAAGGGGGATACATAGTCAGTTGTCCAACTGAATGTATTCAACTGAAATGTATTTTCCGCATTTAACCCAACCCCTCTGAATCAGAGAGGTGCGGGGGCTGCCTAAACCGAAATCCACGTATTCATGGGTTAACTGCCTTGCCCGGGAAAAATGACATAAAAAGTTTATTGTCAGCTTTGGGATTCAATCTAGCAACCTTACAATTACTGGCCCACCACCCTAACTACTAGGCTGCCAAGAAGCCCTTATGTTTGTATTGATGCAAGAAATAGGCATATCTACACAGTAATGGTGGCTGTGATACCAACTAGCCTAATCATTTTTGCATTGAGATGATCGTCCTATTTTAGCTAAGTCGACAAATGAAATTGATGAACTCAACAGACACTTAAACTAACACGTAATGCGTAACACATGTAGTAACATCATAATAAACTTACATGCAAACGGACATGTGACGTGTCAGTGACACGTTACGCGACGTGAACACTACGTCTACATGACGTGTACGTGTCACGTGACATGAATGCGTCGGCAGTTTGACGCCTTAGAAACAAACTTGTCTCCATTGACAGTCAATGTTAATTAATGGTGTTATTTTATGGCGCTTGGAAGACGTTAGGTGACTTGGTGAGAGTTATCAGTAGCTTCACCAATTCTGGCATGAATCACCCCCCATACCACTCCTCGACCAGAGCGTCCAGCGTGCGCTCTGAACACTCCGAGAGCAGAGCGAAACGTTCTGAATTTACAAACGCCCAGAGCGCTCTCAGTACTGCAGATTGAATTTACTAACACACCCAAAGTGTACACTCTTTCAGTTATAATTTTATCCAAAATATTTTACAATATTTCAGATTGAATACGGTCGAAATTTGTATATTCATATTGTTATAGATCCTTTGTAAACAGAGTACATACCCATTACACACGTGCAAGCAGAGACAAGTATGAGGTTAAATATTTAAATATTGTCCTGGCAATGGCATGTTGTTTGCTTACGTTTGTCTGGGGCTTACATTTTGAATGTTAGATTAGATATTAAAACAGTTTTAACTTTAGTTCACGACATACTCACCGATTCTATAGTTTGGAGCTAGCTATGTGGCAACACTTAGAGTTTTTCAATTATAACAGACCATTAAAAATATTGACCCCGACGTGATTTGAACACGCAACCTTCTGATCTGGAGTCAGACGCGCTACCGTTGCGCCACGAGGTCTGAAACCACAGGATGGCCATTCATATATGTGACTGTGTCTAAAATACATTTCATGTTGGTATGTCTAGTTTTTCACAGAGAATGGTGGCAGATTACAAACGTGAAATCGACTGTTTGCAATATTCTGTTATAATTTGCTTGGAGCAACTGCAGTTTCCCATTTACTACAGATTGTAAGGTTTAGCGACTAGTGCTTTTTGAGGTCGGTTCGGTTTCGGTTCAATTATTTAAAAAATAATCACGGTTTTTGATTTCGGTTTTGATAATTTAAAAAAATATGAAATGCATTATGAAATAATAACGTTACAGTGATTGTATACAACATCTGTTATTTCTTTATAATTTGACCAGAACAAATGGACAGGGTTGACAAGGGGACACAATAGCTTTATGAAAATGTAAATATGATTAAAATAGTCCAATGAAAGTAATTAAAGACAGTTAAGTGCATGTCTGTAACAGGGTGGACATATTATATGGCTGATTCACTGAAAATGTGTTTATAATTAATGAAGTGCTGGAGCTTGGCCAATTTTTTTTTCCACAAGTCTAATATTTCCCTTTTTATAGTAAAACAGAAAAGGAATATAAATTCGGAAATAAAAATGGAAAATGTTGCATGGTCCAAATGGTACTGTTTTGTGATATTGACCCATGCCCATTGCGTAAAACGATAAAACTAGTCATAGCACTCAACTTTGTCTGCTGAGAAGGTTCTAAGTCATAACTTTTTTCTTGTAGTACATATGGCCGGTTAGCTCAGTTGGTTAGAGCGTCGTGCTAATAACGCGAAGGTCGCGGGTTCGATACCCGTACTGCCCACAGACTTTTCTTTTCTTGTATTACTAGTTGAATCTTTAGTGCATTTGGTACCATATGCCAATGTGCATGTCTCATTAAATGTTAAAAGCAAACGTATACAAGTGGTCCTACTAAGTGACATTGATATTTGCAATAATTTACTGTTTAAATTAGAATAGATCTCTCAAATTCAAATCTGGACCTTGAAGCCAGTTCCACTGCTTTTTTTCATTCTTCTCATCTAATCAAGGACTGATTTAGACCTGGGACACCAGGTGGGTGCAGATTGGCAGTCTAAGCAGTAATGTTATTTTTTACTGGTTTTTAGGCAGCTACAACATAGATTACATGAATTGATGGGGAGATACAGACATCATAAAACCAACATAGATTTACACAACTGATGCCTCACATCAAATCATGAATGTAAAAGGACAAATTTTGTACTTCAGTTGCAGTTTTCCACACGGATGAAATACACTATATGACCAAAAGTATGTGGACACTTGCTTGTCAAACATGTCATTCCAAAATCAGACGTGTCCAGTTAGTTATTTGATAGAACAGAACACGAGCAGTACTCCAGACTTCCAGGGTAGGATTTGAAGACAACAAGGAATAGATTTGATTCCTAGGGTGATGTAAAAAGTGTTTCCGCCCGGTCTCGAACCGGGGACCTTTCGCGTGTTAGGCGAACGTGATAACCACTACACTACGGAAACTGGAAGAACTAGGTAAGGGGTAATTATAATGTACGGGAGTCGCAAAAACCTTACAACCGGTTTATAGAATAGGTACATGGAGTAATTGGTCAAGATTATACCGTTATTAGCCTATAGGGCAAGTCATTTAAAGAAATGGTCTAGGATTACTATTTGCACTCACATACATTCTTCAATCCCAATCCTTTGTATCACAAGGTTAGAGAAGGCCTGCTTAGCATTTTCATGTTGCACACTAACAATCATGGCGCCAGAGAAGACAGCTGACGTTTTACGTGCTCCTAACCGAATGTGTTTTTTTGTTGTTGTTTTTTTGCGTTATTCTTTTTTAAAACTTATTTAGTACATAATGTTGCTTGTTTTGCTAGAACACATCAGTCATTGGCTTCATCAATAAGTGCATCAATGACGTCGACCCCACGGTGACCATTCGTACATACCGCAACCAGAAGCCATGGACTACAGACCACATCCGCACTGAGCTAAAGGCTAGAGCTGCCACTTTCAAGGAGCGGGACTCTTTAAAAAAAAATTTTATTTCACCTTTATTTAACCAGGTAGGCTAGTTGAGAACAAGTTCTCATTTGCAACTGCGACCTGGCCAAGATAAAGCATAGCAGTGTGAACAGACAACACAGAGTTACACATGGAGTAAACAATTAACAACACAATAACACTCTAACCTGTAAGCTTATAAGAAATCCCGCTATGCCCTCCGACGAACCATCAAACAGGACTAAGATCGAATCGTCAGATGTGGCAGGGCTTGCCAACCATTATAGACTACAAAGGGAAGCAGAGCCAAGAGCTGCCCAGTGACACGAGCCTACCAGACGAGCCAAACTACTTGTATGCTCGCTACAAGGCAAATAATACTGAAACATGCATGAGAGCACCAGCTGTTCCGGATGACTGTGTGATCACGCTCTCCGCCATAAAACTCCTGAACATCTAATCATAGTCTCGCTATTGTTATTTTACTGCTGCTCTTGAATTACTTGTTCCTTTTCTTTCTTATTTTTATTCGTTTTTTAAAACTGCATTGTTGGTTATGGGCTTGTATGTAAGCATTTCACTGTAAGGTCTACAGCTGTTTTATTCGACACATGTGACTAATACAATTTGATTTGATTTGAACATTTGATGTACACTATAGGGCTGAGTCGAAAAGAGAGGTGGTGGCTCACATTTCAGGTGCATGTTACATTTGGAGAGTGTGTGTGACCAGGCAAATGTGGCTCAGCTGTCTGCCAGTTGGGAAGAACCACACATTGAAAACTTAACAAAGGAGGGCCCTCAATTCATTGTTCGGATCAACTATTTTCAGACCTCATATTATATATTGTCTTCAGATAGTATAATTAACTATCTAATGTCATTGTCAATTGGCTGTGTCCCTTGCTGACTTCTATTTGGAAATGTATAATCTAATGTACTGTAACAAAAAATAAATATAATAATTTATATTATCAGAAACTTTATACTAAACTATAAGTGGCAAAAAATATCATTGTTTGATTATTTTGTCCTGCCCAATCATATTAAGCCTAATCATATTAATATGACAACATTTTCCAATCAGAAACGTTTTTTCACAATCTGTTTCTCAGTGTCACGAGTTCCGCCGAAGTCGGTCATTCTCCTTGTTCGGGTGGCGTTCGGTGGCCGACGTCACCGGCTTTCTAGCCACCGCCGATCCACTTTTCATTTTCCATTGTTTGTCTTTTCACACCTTGTTTCACTCAACTAATTACTTGTTTATTATTTAACCCTCTGTTCCCCATGTGGTATTTTGTGAGTGATTGTTTATTGTATTTTCGGTCTGTCATGGTGTGCGTGTATTTGTTACTGTGTATATTTGACATTTTGAGTAAAAGTACGTTGATTACTCATATCTGCTGTCATGCGCCTGACTTTCTACATCAGCTACACTTAGGACCCATTACACTCAGTTTGATGCAAGCCTCCTTGGCACCCCCTGACAACCGTGGGTCGAGGAAATTTCTGGTTGCGACAACCAATCATATTGCCGTCCGCAACCAGGACGTTACCAATAATTGCACTCGCCAACCAATCCGAGATGCCAGTGCAACCAAGAGGTAATCAATAATTAACCAATGAGGATATAGCTATGGCCGGACCTTTAAACTCGAGAAGAGGACAATGGAAAAAATATATTTCCTCTCAGGTAATTTTATTCGGGAGTTATCTTTATTTTCTGATGTATTTACTATGAGCTATGGCGGGACCTTTAAAAGCTAGAATTAGACCATGGAAAAACATATTTCCTCTCAGGTTATTTTGGCGAGATATCTTTCTTTTCTGTAGTAACGTTAGCTACAATTATTGTTGTCTGCCTTTTTCATTCATCATCATCGATCAGAATATCTAGCAGGTAAGATCAGTGTATTAGGCTGCAGTAATATGTTAGCACGGTTATCAAGACCGTGCTAACATATTACTGCAGCCTAATACACTGATCTTACCTGCTAGATATTCTGATCGATGATGATGAATGAAAAAGGCAGACAGTGTCGCTACAGTAACGCTATCTAACGCGTTAGTGAACTGGTTGTTATCGAACTGGATGTTATCGAAGTAACGTCAGCTAGTTTAACTCTGACCAAAATAGTCTGTTAACCCAACTATTTCCATACTAAACTGGAGTTATTATTTGCTTATTACAATAGCTAGCAATCTAAACAGTGTATTTTGGAAAAAAAAGTTGTTTTTCAAACCTCTTTTTTCTATTTTAATGTAGCTATTTGGACTAGACATAGCTATAGGGCAAACACTGTCTTGATATCAAATAGGCTAGGGTCATCATGTTAATTATGAATCAAAAGACACAAGCCATATCCTATGCTCTTGCTTATGCTGGTGTGTCTGTTTGTGGTATAAATGTCCTTTAGCAAGTAGCTTATTAAGATAACAACACAAGTAGCTACAGTTGATATACTTAATTTTATTGACCCATCTATTAATCCAGTCTGCTCACTGATTAAAATGTATATTATTTATGCTTATTAAATACAAACTTTCCCCTTTATTTTCACAGCAGACATGGAGCCCAGGTTCAGAAAACTGCCAAATGGAAGCCTTGTCTTAACGGACAGTAAGGATTCCAGGAGTTACAGGACAAAAACTGCTAAAAGAGCATGGAGCAGGGCTGTGTCTCCAGACAAAGTGGTGTTACAAAATAAGTTACAAACAACATAAAAATAAAAAAAAGACTAAATACAAAAATGACAAAATAGCACAGTTGGTTAGGAGCCCGTAAAACAGCAGCTATACCCTCCGGCGCCATGGGTTAAACATGGTGTACACCGTCCAACGAAATGTACATGAATTGACCATTCTTCCATGATGTAATTATCAGTTATAACAGAAGCCTCCTTAGCGCAGTAGGTAGCGCGTCAGTCTCATAATCTGAAGGTCGTGAGTTCGATCCTCACAGGGGGCAGTAGTTTTACCAACAGTCTCTTTAGCCCACGGGAGAGTAAAATGTTGGCAACATAATTTAGTGTCTGTCATCTGCCGAAATTGTTTTTATATCAAATTCAAACACTTCAATTGGCTAATGGTAGGTTGTAGAGGTGCTATAATGCAAAGTGTGTTACAATGCAAAGATTGTTTAGCCTAACATTAAAATGAAATTGATCTGGTAATGTAAAACGTAGGCTTTCTTTCACTTACCCTTTCAAAAGCGGACCGTTACAGCTAATTTAGATACGCAGTGTTTCGCGTAGTTTTCTTCTGAGCTGTGTACTCGGGTTCGATTCCCGGCCAGTGAAATAAGGTATTTTGTTTCACTCACCCATTGAAATTAACCGCTTCTTGTAACTTGTTAGGAATATATTTTATGTCACTTTCAAAAATTGAAATCTCCGAGGTAAATTTCAGCTAAGCGTTGGTGGTATAGTGGTGAGCATAGCTGCCTTCCAAGCAGTTGACCCGGGTTCGATTCCCGGCCAACGCAGCTCATTTTTGTGTTAATAAGAATAAAATACTGAAGTTTTATTCTAGTCATGTGGTTTTTACTCTCTTTTACTTTGTTCTGTTCTATCGCTTTCTTTTTATCCATCCAGCCCTGAGTTCTGTTTCATTGACATGGCATGCAGTGTATTCAAAGGGCAGGGATGGGGTGGCCTGAAACTACTCTGCCATGTGTTCTCTCAATGATTTAGGCTGCAGCATGTTTTTCTTTCAGTTAACAACCTTTATTTTAGCCTTTATTTTGATTTGGACAAATAACAGTGTATCACTAACACACATACACATATATTCAATATATATATATTTTTTTACATAACATGTTGATAGTCAAAAGCCCCTTGCAGGAATAGGATGTGTCTCGCCTGCCATCCTGTACCTTTGCCCCTATACTCTTGATTATCGACCCCTGCCTGCCTTGACCTGTTACCTGCCCCTGTTGCTATAATAAACGTTGTATCTATTCCTAATAGATATTGATGATATCTGCATTATTACCATAATTATTTACCATTATGAACACTACCCATGTTTTTGACATGATACATGTTTGAAATTATTGGGAGTTTAAACAATTATTTTTGCCAAATACTTTATTACACAAACAACATTTTTTGAATTCTATACCAAAATTACAAAAATTTTGGATTGAATTGAATAATCTTAAAACATTATCCCTTGTGAATAACAACAAGAATAACATCTTCCTGAATCATATTTTTTCTGAGTGAATATAATTGCACTAGAATTGACGTTTTTTAAAAATGTTATATTTATTATAGTTATTACCTTCTTGTTTAGACCTGTGTTTTGTTTTGTTAAATGTTTGATGTAGGGATGGATGTAAATTGTTGATTTTGTATGATGAATAAATAAAAATCGGAGTACAATTATTGTAGGAATTGACAGGCACGAGGGGTCTTTCATGACGTCGAGAGATGCGATTTGAGATCCGAAGGAACAGCGTTTGCACTGTGTTGATAATTTCTGGTGAGTTATTTGCCAAGTTATATCATATGTTCATCAATGAAAATTCTGGAAAGTTCATGGTGTGTGCGCCAGTGGACTTTTGCCAGAGGAGAGAGAGATACATTTGCGCAGCAGGTCAAATAATGATATACAGACTAGATAGCCAATTCTAGATAGTCAATTCAAATCATATTGTGTAGTTTGGCAGGGTTATTTCGATAGTTAACTATTTAGCTATTAGCATGTATTCATGTCGTGTCCGATGTCCTAAAATAACTTTTAACCGCAAATGGTTGTTGAAACCAACGCTGCATACCCGGTTGTAAAACCGTCTCTCAAGCGCTCAAAATTTGCTAGGATTCTCTTCTATTCAATACTGGCCATGTAATTCTGACAAAGTCAAAAAAACATTTGATTAGCCTAATTGAGAAGTAACTCCTATGCTGTCATGATCTCTCCTGAACGCGGAATATTTTAACCTTACAAATAGATACACGTCTTAGTTCGCTACATCGCCTACCCTAGCCATTTAATCCCTGGTTCATTGAATGAGGGAATCATTTTTTATAAAGACATAAAACCTATTTGGTTGTAATTGTAGTGTTGCAGGGTGGTCAACCATCCCGGAGAGTCCTCGGGAGCTATTGGATGTGCAGGCTTTTGTTCCAACCCAGTTGAACACACCACATTGTAAAAAATAAAATCAACTGCTCAGCAGGACCTTGATAAACTGACTCTGGTGTGTTTGAGCAGGGTTGGATCAAAAGCCTGCACACCCAGTAGCTCTGCAAATGGAGGATTGACGGACCACATGTGTTTTAATCAGTAGCCTGTCAGTGCAGTATTTTACTTTGTGGGGGGTTGAGTGCCTTGCTCAAGGCCACAACGCAGGAGATATATAATACATGGTATCAGAGACTAGCAGCATTCCATTGTCAATACCAGTGATAATAATTAATGTTATTTTGCGAAGTGGTACCTTGCATCCTACCACACCATTTTAAGTCACCTTTTTGGCCCACGGTGTCACAGATGTTTGTTTTTGCTTTTTAGCTTTTTTTTGTTGACTTTTCGGACATGTAAAGAATCAGTCCTACTTGCCCGAATGACAAGTCTCGAAAAAAGTTCATGTGGAGCACTGGTCTAAAGGGATAGTCCATGGTAGCCCGTCATTATAAATAAGAATTGGTTCTTAACTGACTCCTAGTTAAATAAAATAAATTGTGTGCTTTGCAATTTCACCAGCTGAGGGCAGTATAGTACACTAAACAGTCCTGTATTTGCTCCAGCATGGTTGTCAGAAAGTTCGTTTTTTCCATAATCACAGGCAAAATAGCCATTTACAGCTGCGTGTTCGGGTAAATTTTTCACTGTCACCATTCACCAAAATATTATTCAGTCACCTGGAATTTGATTCCTAAGACCATATAGGCCTATTTGCATAATAAATAATTGTTTAAAATATTTTTTATAAAAGTTGTTTTATAAAGCCTGATATGTCAGATTGTCAAACTCAAGTGACACTTTGAATTCCAGTAAAGCTGTATATTTTGAATTAATCAACCATGCCCTGTATTGGGTTAAATAGGTTAATTTGCGGTTAAATATGTCATTATCTATACTGTTTTATAAACTGGGTGGTTCAAGCCCTGAATGCTGATCGGCTGAAAGCCATGGTATATCAGACTGTATACCACCGGTATGCCCCAAAATGACTTCTTACTGTTCTAATTAAGTTGGTAACCAGTGTATAAAAGCCTTAAAGGACCTCGGGGGTTTGTGGTATATGGCCAATATACCATGGCTAACGGCTGTATCCAGGCACTGTGTCGTGCATAAAAACAGCCCTTTGCCATTGTATATTGGCCATACACCAAATATAAATATCCAACCCACTGGGCATAGACGTCAAATGAACGTTTATTCCACGTTGGTTTAACCTAATTTTATTGAAATGACGTGGAAACAATGTTGATTCAACCGGTGTGTGCCCATTCGATATTATGTACATAGCAGGCTATTGAGCATACTAGGGCTGCCTACCTCTTCTGCTTGTTCTTTTTTTATTTGACTCTGATTATTGCTTATTGTACTTCGATGTTGAGGGAGCTAGCGCACAAGCATTTCGATGAACCTTTTATACCGTGACGAATAACATTTGATTTGATTTTGGTCTCCTTCGTTGTGTTTTGGGTGTGACAGATCTAAAGTGTAGGCTATGGATTTCCCAGGTCTAATACATGAATAAAATGTCAACATGACCTAAAAGGAATCGCCAGTGACCCACCAATGCACTGGCGATTCCTTTTAGACCATATGGGAACACTAGAAATAGTTTTATGTCAATGCACAATCTATCATGAAGCCATATGTTATGTTTAGTATTACATTGGTATTGATTACTGCATTGTTGCAGTAAGAGCTCGCAAGAAAGGCATTTCACTGTGTGCACGTGCCATTAAAAACGTGACACTTGAAATATAGCCTACAGAAAATCTTTGATGAAATGAAATGGCCCAACCTGAAAATGAGATATTATTTATTCATATCTGACACCCGTTCTGATCATAGAGGGTGGGGGGAGAGTGAACGCGTGTGCATAGCTTCGGAGAGAAGCGCATGGCTTGGGGGAGAGAAGTATGCACGCAGTCGAACAGCGCCTGTTGAGTGTGGGACGTCTACCAATCTTCGTCTACTACAATACCGTCTCTCCCCTCCTCAAGACAAGATCCTATAGGCTCAGTGTGGAAGGGCCTTTATGCATTAAAACCAATAATGTGAGAACCCGATGCAGACCTCGTGTCATGGACGTTTAATTGTAACAACAGCTCCATTTTATTTGTGTCGTACATTTTCTTAACCGGCGGTGAAATCATCGATTTACACTAACCTACTGATACCTGGATTGAGATGCGGCAATGTTCCGATCAATATGCACACGTGTAAACTTCTGCTGGATTTGGCTGGCTGTTCTGTTTCTGCTGAAAGTAGAGGATGTTGGCGCGTACAGCTGTCATGAGGTGAAGACCGCTTTCCAGGTGCGACAGATCGGTCCGCTGAAGTGGGTACCGGAGACACCTGGAACAGGTAACTGTCTGCCTTTCCCGCGGGTCAACAGTGACAGGCTAGGTTAACATTTAGTTCTGCACATTGCAGCGAGATCATGTCGACTGATAGTTTTGCACTCAAATATAAAGGCATTTCTATTGCATTGCTTTCCAGTAGTGTTAGTTCAGTGTAGCCTATTCACATCTAAACGCTGTTGCTCTTGTACGTTTAGCCTATTGAAATTACAATTCTGCAGGTACATGAGAAGTGTTACGCATGTCAGAAGGCTAACACAGCTCATTTGTCATCACTTTCGATCAAGAAAATGCACAGGTATGGAAAAGGAGTTCGTGACATTTAGATTCACAGTCGGTATTGTCATTCATCATGCTCATGTCAAGAGCGCACGTGGTTGAGAGGAGTCATATGCTGAGAGTCGGTGTAAAGGAATACTAATTGACAGACACCTCCAAGGTTTTGACTCAGCCCTGACAGGCGAATAGCTACAGGATGGTGTTATAACAACATACAGTGATCTCGCCGATTAGACAGGCATACAAAAGTATCATCTGCTCATACATGTTGCACTAGAGGAGAAGGTTCTTCCATGTCCTTTGAACAGGTGTTTTGCTATAGGCATTTGTCACTTTATCAATAATTGCCATACTGTATAAAGCGCAAACATTTGGATTTCTTATTGTAAGAGTATGCAATGCAACTAACTGCTACAGAGTGATTATATAACCTACTGAGAATTGTTTTAAGTAGAATGATTTGATATCACAGCCAAGCATCCCTGTATCAACTTGGCAATAGTATTGAATAAATAACTAGAATCTTAAAATCTTAAAGTATTTCACAGGCCCAACCAGCTGCTTACCAAGCAAACATTCTGCCTTGAGAAATGAATGAATCATTTTGCTAATTTCGTTGTCAGAGCGCTCAGCAGTGAGACACATGTGACTTCTGAAGCCCAAGCTTTGAGCTGGAGAAAACCAGAGGGAGGAGAGAGTTTCTCATAGACTATAGACAGCTTTTCCCAAACTCGGTCCCGGGGACCCCAAGGGGCGCACGTTTTGGTTTTTGTACCTAGCACAACACAGCTGATTCTAATAATTAACTCATCATCAAGCTTTGATGATTTGAATCAGCTGTGTAGCGCTAGGGAAAAAACTAAACGTGCACCTCTTGGGGTCCCCGGGACCAAGTTTGGGAAACATCGGACTAGAACCTCTCTAGAGACAAGGTGACTGATGTTTTCCTCAGATTGTTCCTCAGAAGTCAAATTTCTCTTAATAATTTCATGCCTGCGTGATGTTGAGATCTCATACCTTTGGACCTATTCAGAACAAATACGAAACAGATAATTGGAAGCGAAGTTGAGTGCAAGTTTGAGGCTGATACAGGATAGGCTTGTGGACTCCATCTACCGTATGTCTTCATATCTGTATGGAACATTAGGCCGACAGTAGCAGTAGGGCCATTATCGTCTTATAGAGGTTTGGCTACACCACAGGTCCACGGTCAGCTTTCTTGGTTAGCATATAATGACTAAGATTAGGAAACCTGATCCTAGATCTGTTTTTTGAGGCATAAACTATCTGGTGCTCTTAAAGGGATACTTCGGGATTATGACAATGATGCCCATGATCTATTTCCCCATAGTCCGATTAACACGTGGCTACTTTTTTTAATGTCTCCGTGTCAACTATTAAGGAAGTTAGGAGTAGCTTTGTGAGCAAATGCTAACTAACTTTAGCGTAATGACTGGAAGTCTATGCAGATACCCATAGACTTCCAGCAATTGTGCTAGCGCTAGTTAGCAACTTCCTGCAAACTGCACGCAGAGACATAATAATGGTATCCACAAGTTCATCTGACTCTGGCCCAAATCTCTTTAAGGAGCAAGTGGTGAAGACTATGGTTTGGGCTTGTATCCAGCAGCTATGCTGATTTGATTCAAAAGTCAGTCCCTGGGGAGAGCTGGTGGTTTGAACCCCAAGATCCCCAATTGGTAGCGGCTAATTGGGGATCCTGGGGGTCAAACAGGAAACAAAACACAACAAATAATACACATAACATTACATCATCTCTGTCTCACACTTCAGAAATAGCAGATGTCTTTTCACACCCCTGTTGTTCCGTAAGGTGTTCCTTTATCTGGTTTTATTGCTAGCTTGAGTTAGCTGTGATGGCAGAGAGTTCCGTTTAGTCATGACTCTATTTAACGCTGTGCATTTCCCAGCTTCTGTTCTGGACTGGGGACTGTGAAGAGACCTCTGATTGCTTGTTTTGTGTTGTACCGATGAGTGTCTGAACTGTGTGCCAACTGCTTGAACAGACAGGTCGGTGCCTACAACACATCAACAGCTCGCACAAAGACCAATAGTGATGCAGTCAATCTCTCCTCAACTTTGAGCCAGGAGAGATTGACGTGCATGTTGTTGACATCGCCCTCCGTGTACAATTTAAGTGCAGTGCCGTGCTTTTCTGTTCTGGACCAACTGCAATTGACCTATGTCCCTCTTTGCTGAACATGACCACACTACTGGGCAGTAGTCCAGGTGCGACAAAACTAGGGCCTGTAGGACCGGGCTGGTCGATTGAGATGTCAAGAAAGCAGAGCAACGTCTTATCATGGACAGATCTCTTCCCATTTTAGCAACCATTGAGTCGATATGTTTTGACCATGACAGCTTGCTGTCTAGGGCTACGCCCAGCAATTTAGTCTCCTCAACTTGCTCAATCGCCACATTATTCAATAGAAGATCTAAATGAGGTTTATCATTGCGTGAGTGATTTGTCCCATAAACAATGAGATATGTTGCACCAGCCTATTGCTAGTTTATCCATTATGAAACTGACTGGAGCTTTATGTTAAGGGTGTCAGTGATTTATTTTACTGTCGTAGCCGACTTGTATACGGTTGTGTCGTCAGAGTACATAGACACACAGGCTTTATTCAAGGTCAGTGGAAGGTCATTAGTAAAAACAAAACAACAATTGTCTAAGCCGGCTGCCCTGCGGTAACCCGCACTCAAACCAATTTGAATTAGAGGGTTCCAGTAAAGAAAACCCTCTGTGGTCTATTCGATAGGTAACCCTCAATCCACGAATAGGCAGAGGATGCAAAATCCGTCACACCTGCGTTTTATTTCAGCAATAGGTTGTGATCAATGATATTCAAAAGCTGAACTCTAACAGAACAGCTCCCACAATCCTCTCACGATCAATTCCTTTCAGCCAATCATCAGTCATTTGTGTCAGTGCTGAGCATGTTGAGTGCCCTTCCCTATAAGCATGGTGACAGTCTGTAGTTCATTTGTTTTCTGGAAAATAACATTGGATTTGCTCAAACACATTTTTCCCCCCAAAGTTTGCTAAGCACTGGTAACACGTTAATCTTGTCAACAAAAAAATGCATTAAAGTGGTTGGCAACATCAAAGGGTTTTGTTATGAACAAGCCGTCTGCCTCAATGAAAAATGGAGCTGTTCGCTTTTTTGCCTAGAATTTCATTTAAAGTTCTCCAGAGCTTCTCTTTTTAACGATCATTCTTTATACAATTTATATTTGTTCCGTATGACCTTTTCTTCTTCTTTATGTTTAGTGATGACTTCATTTACTTGTATGTTTGCCAGTCTGCTGTGTTGTCAGACTTATTTGCTTTTCTCATTGCTCTCATCCCTCTCAGCCATACAGTTTTTAAATTCATCATCTATCCAAGAGGAATTGGCCGTTCTAACAGTCAGTTTCTTAATGGGCGCATGCCTATCAGTAAACCGGAAGAAGCAGTTTCACAAATTCTTCAAGTGTGGCATCATTACACACCTCTTGTATGATCGCTCATACACAGTTTTAGGGCCACTCTTTGGAACTTTGGTTTTTCTAGGTATGGCTATTATATTATGATCACTACATCTGCTGGGTGTGGATATTGCTTTAGAGCACATTTCTTCAGCATTAGATGTGATGCGATCAATACACATGGATGATTTAGTTCCTGATCTGTTTGTAAATACCCTGGTAGGTTGTCTGATAACCTGAACCAGATTGCAGGCATCAGTTACAGCTTGAAGCTTCTTTTTGAGCGGGCAGCTTGATGACAACCAGTCAATATTTAGGTCACCCCCCCCAAAAAAGACCTTTCTGTTGATATCACATACATTATCAATCATTTCACACATATAGTCCAAATACGGACTTTTAGCACTCAGTGGTCTATAGAAACTTCCTACGAGAATAAGCTTTAGGTGAGACAGGTGAACCTGTAGCCATATTACTTCCACATCCTCTGACATGAGATCCTTACTCAGCCTAACAGGAATATGACTCTGGACATACATGGCAACACCTCCCCCATTTGCATTTCTATCTTTCCTATATATTCTATGATCATGTATAACTGCATCATCAAAGGAATTATCTAAGTGTTTCAGATATGGCCAGAATATGTTAGTACGTTGTAAATTTCATGATACTTGTTTCTCAGGCTACATATGTTAATAATATGGGCTATTTTTAGTCCTTTTCTGGGTTGCTTGTATGTTATTAGTGCTATTCTGAGAGGCTGCTCCGAGGTAGACATTTATATTTGAGCCGAGGAACAGGAACATAGGAACATAGATTAGGTTACTTACATTGACTGCACTTCTATTTCTCTGGGATATATTACGATATCCATGTCCTCTGTTGCTTATTATGTCAGGGAGGACTAGTGTGCTACCAAACCCAGACCATCAGTCTCTTACGCAGGCCGCTATGTTGATGTGGATAATCCTGGAACCCCTGCGGTCAGGGTGAATCCCGTCTCTTTTAAAGAGAGTTGGTTGCTCCCACAGCAAGTTAAAATTGTCACAAAAGGAGACATTCCTGTCTTTGCAAAGTTTCTTCAGGAACTCATTTAGTGCAGCGGGGCGGCTGTAACGTTCCTAACCCATTCTAAAGCACAGCAGGGGGCCAGAGAAGATTATTCTCTTCCCTTTGCCAACAAGGGTGTTCAAGAGTGTGTTGTAGTCTTTCTTCAGTTCCTCAGATTGCCTAAAGCGAATGTAGTTAAAGCCAATGTGGGTGACGATGGTGCCAATACTAGAGTAGTTGGCTAGACCTGTGGGCAGGAGGGAGTTGATGTCTTGGGCACAGGCACCTGGTTGACAGTGGACCTTGGTCGGCCCTAGGGCTGTTGTGGTGACCGTATGATTAACGCCACACCGGCGGTCACCAGTTATGAAGGCAGTCAAATTCCACATGACCATTTAGTCACTGTAATTAGGCTTCTCCAAGCTCTGATGCTGCTGCTGGTCATTAGTAGCCTACCAAACTTGCTAACTGCCTGCTATTCAGCACTCTATTGTCCTTTTAATCACTCTGACATCAGTGCATATGTAATCGAAAATCTAATCAAACACTTCATGAGAGCCCATGAGCTCATGTTGCACAACATTTCTATAGGCTGTGTAATTGCGGGAGAAAAGAGTGATGGCCGCTAATAAAAAGAGGAGGATCCCATCAGCTTTCTATTGGCTAGGCCTACCATTTTTATCTCTCAACTTTCCTAATATTAAGCACATTGCTTATATTTACAACAGGAGTATAGCCTACCTGGCTGGCATGGAAATAAACCACGGGGGAAAGCGTCCTCCATTCGCTATTTAAGTGCATTGATGGCATTTTTCTGCTTCCCCTGTTTTGTTACAGGTTCATGATAATGGTTCATTCTAAATCAAAACAAATGTCACACATGTATTATTTAGTATATGTAAAGACAAGATTAGTCAAGAATAGTCTGATGGGTGACAATACTAGCCTGTGAATTATATATTATCTCTTGTGAATGATGCCCAGCATAAGAAACAGTCATTTTTTTATGCAACTTGTTCGATTCATAGTCACACACCTCATGTAGCCTATCCCATAGGCCTATACGTTTTGATAAGGTTTGTATCACAACTAAAGTGGCCAAATAACTTCTTAAAATGAAGCACATTAATCCGCTTTACAAGGGGTGCAGAGCCTAACTGGAATACATAAGCAGCACGTGAGTTTCAAGTTTGGGGAAGATAATTTCACCATAAAAACGCACCTTTATATTAAAAGCATTACATGCAAAATCACATTTGTGGTCACTTTTGATAAAGGTGTATTCCGCTAATGGAACATTGCTGCACTTATAATGTGAAGAAATAGTCTAATAGTTTATCAACATTTTAAGCTAAACATTCTGATCAGTTGCATCAGCCACATTGCATAAAACAAGTTTTTGTTGATGCTAGTGGTTGTATTAATTTGGGATCTATCGCATCCCACAACTGTCCCAGACTATGTTTGGAATATTTATTTCTCGCACAGATTAGAATATGTCGACTTTTGTACTATGGGGGATAGTAGATTGACATAGGCTAGTGCTTTTGCTGTTCGTTAGACCTACTCATGTTGTTGGCTGACGAAAACTAAATGTGGACAGTTCTTCCAATATCTTCCACATGCACCTCAGAATTGGATAAGGACGGGCACAGTTGGGTCCCTGATGTGTCTGTCTTCACTTGTAGCCTGTGAGAAATACCCGATGACGTGACAGAGAGTCATGTGAGTGAGAGACGCTTCGGAGTGCGCAGCACACTCAGGGAGAAGGACACAAAGCAGCACTCCGGGCCGCAAAAGGCATGGATAAAAAAAATATGAAAAAAATAAAATACTCTGTTTATTCAGTTTTACACACAAGACAACACAGAACAATATAAATAATATACTCAACTAGAAAAAATACAAATATTTATTTTTTGCTTTAAAGATACCGTACTTTAGACAAGTTAAGTTAAACACACCAGGCAGAAGGCTACAAAGGTTAAATTAAAGGGCAATCTGTAGTACAGTGACAGAGCAGACACCTCACCATTGTTCCTGTAAACAGATAAGGGATAGGGGTGGAGAAATGCAACCACTCACAGACAGTCATGGCCACAGACCGACCATCCACTGGACCAAAAATAAAGTTTACAATGCTTTAAATAATAATAATTTTTATTTTATGTAAGCATGAACAAAATAAAAAATACAAACAGGGCAAAACAAGCTCACATTTTAGTCTCTGACCCGACAAGATGAACAAGGCATCCGCAGGTCACAATCAATAAGCACTTCATCAACCTTAATGCCCCCCCCCCCAAAAAAACCCCACAAAGAAATGCTCATCCAACCCTTAAGTCACAGGGGAGTCAAATACAGACTTATTTTAGTTTTAATTGGAATGCCATCAGAGGATGGACTGTTTAAGTAAGACCGGAATGGAGCCCAGGCCTCATTAAACAGTTTGGGGTTTCCACGTGTATTGAATTAAAACAATTCTAGTTTCAGAGAGCACAACACATCTCCCACCCAATATTTATATGACGGGGGAGCTGTCATCTTCCAGTTCTGTAGTATTAGCCGTCTAGCTAAAAGAGTTGTGTAAGCAACAGTGTCCGACTGGATTCTTGAAAGGGGGGTACCTATGGGCAGTACTCCAAAAAGGGCTGTAAGGGGAGACGGATCTATAACAGTGTCATATATATCAGAGAAACATTTAAATATTAATTCCCAGAAACCTGACAGTTTGTGACAGCCCCAAAACATATGATACAGTGTGGTTGGTTCCATTTTACATCAGACACAGGTAGGATCAAAATCAGAGAATATTCTTCCTAGTTTGGCCCCGGACCAGTGCATATGGTGAACCACCTTGAGTTGAATGAGGCTGTGTCTAGTGCTAAAAGAGGACAAATTCACCCTGTGCAGCACAGATTCCCAGGTGTCTTCCCCAAGTTCCTCCCCCAAATCCTTTTCCCATCGAGTCTTTAAAGGCACCAAAGAAGGGTTCTGTAAGTCATTAATGATTGCATATACATCTGAAATTGCGCCCCTAGGAAGCTTGTTCAGCTCCAAGATGCTCTCTATAGCTGTATTTGCAGGCCTGTGGGGAAAATTCAGGTGTGTTAGCTAGAGATATTGCACTGAAATTTGCAGCCCAATAGTATGTCTGAAAATTTGATAGAGCTAAACCCCCCAATGACCTAGGCTTCTGTAAATGTTTTCTACCAATCCGTGGTAACTTGCCATCCCAAATAAAATACATGAATGTTTGATCCAGTGAATTAAAAAATATTTTGGAATAAAAATGGGTAAACATTGAAATAAATATAAAAATTTGGGCAACACATTCATTTTAATGACATTAATCCTTCCGATAAGAGAAAGGGGTAGCGAATTCCAAAAAGTAGAAGATAGTTTCAAACTGTCTGCTAGAGCAACAATGTTTTCCTGATACAAATTTGAATATTTCCTTGTCACTTTAACTCCCAAGTAGGTGAATTGATCGCGGACAATCCTAAACTGAAAACTTGTAAAGAGCACTTTAAAGCAGCCTTATTTACAGGAAAAAGCTCACTCTTGCCTAGATTCAGCTTGTACCCTGAGATTGATCGAAACCTTTTAAGAACAAATAAGGCACGTGGCAATGAGGTATCAGGGTTGGAGATAAACAGAAGGAGGTCGTCAGCATATTTAGCCCTGGTGATGGCTAGGAGAGAAACAAGGCACTTACATATATAGGATCTTCATTTGATGAAGGAAAGGCAGATGAGCTTCATGATTTACACACTTTAACTGAAAGCCTGCACTAACACACGGTTGGTTAAATACTGAACAAAAGTATAAACGCAACATGCAACAAATAAAAACAATGTGCTGAGTTACAGATCATAGAAGGAAATCAGTCAATTTAAATAAACTCATTAGGCAGGGGCGCAGCCATGGGTGCCAGGCCCACCCACTTGGCAGCCAGGTCCACCCACTGGAGAGTCAGGCCCAGCCAATCAGAATACATTTTTCCCCACAAAAGGGCTTTATTACAGACAGAAATACTCCTCAGCACCCCCCTCCCCACTCAGACGATCCCACAGGTGAAGAAGCCAGATGTGGTCCTGGGCTGGCTTGGTTACACTTGGTCTGTGGTTGAGAGGCCGGCTGGAGGTACTGCCAAATTCTCTAAAACGATGTTGGAGACGCCTTATGGTAGAGAAATGGACATTCAATTATTTGGCAACAGCTCTGTTGGACATTCCTACAGTCAGCATGCAAATTGCACGCTCCCTCAAAACTTGAGACATCTGTGGCATTGTGTTTTGTTACAAAATGGCACATTTTATAGTGGTCTTTTATTGTCTCCAGCACAAGGTGCACCTGTGTAATGATCATGCTTTTTAATCAGCTTCTTGATATGCCACATCTGTCAGGTGGATGGATTATCTTGGCAAAGGAGAAATGTTCAATAACGGATGTAAACCAATTTGTGCACAACATTTTGAGCGAAATAAGCTTTTTGTAAATATGGAACATTTCTGGGATCTTTTATTTAAACTCATGAAACATGGGACCAACACTTTACATGTTGCATTTATAGTTTTGTTCAGTATATTAACAGTATTGCACTTTTCATGTAGCCTAATTTTGGCCAACTAATAGCCTAACCTCAGATCAAGCAACTTCATGGACTGAACGTTCAAATCATCATACATCTGTATCATCAGCAGGGCTACACTCCTGTCTCTTTTCTCTTCCCTGTGGTTCTGTTTCTCTTTGTGATATGTGTGGTAACATTTGTCTGTCGTTCCTTCTCATTCCTCTGTCCTTCTCATGCCTTCACATGTGAAAATAACACATCGGAATGTTTAGACGACAAGGTGGTTATCATCACCAAGGCCAACCGAGCCTCTCTTCTCTTTATTCTGCTCTTATTAGCTATTCCGTTTTTCAAATATCTGCGGTAACGTCTTCATTTCTCTAAGGCCTTTGGAAAGTTTGGGAAACAGAAATAATGTTTCCCGTCTTGAGGGTTTCCATGCCTGGATTGAATTCTATTTCAATTTAATAAGAACATTGTGAATGTAAAAAAAAAGAGTTTTGATCTCGGGCTTGCCCTCTCCTTCGAAACCGTTGTGTGTCCTTTGAAACGGAGCAGATGACTAGCTGCTTCCAGAGATGACTCAGATTCATGTGACATCTAATACCAATGTGGACACAAACCACAGCCACTGGCAGGCTGTGTCTCGCTCTGCGCCACATCCAGGGATAGAGGCCACTGCCACTTAATGTTGTCTGACTCGGTTTGCTGTAACAGGGAGAAGAGCAACAGATAGCCTTCCCGTCGAACATACCTAGAGGTGCATCCAAACCACTCAGTATGTTTGTTTTGGTGGTGGTGGCGTCGTCCCGGGCAACGGACGGTGCATGTAATTTCCAGGCAGAGCTGTTAGCTGGTTGTAAGCCCCTTGTGAGACAACGCAGGGGGACTGGGCCTTGTGAAGATGTCACCAGTCTGAATGGAAGCATTTGAGCCGCTGCATGACAAGCGTTTACAGCATGCAGTGAAAGTGCAGCAGGCAGGGTATAGACAGCAGCTGACAGGCCTAGAGGTTAGAGTGAGGTTTGGACTGATATGTGTGTTTGTGATTGGG
This sequence comes from Oncorhynchus kisutch, assembly GCF_002021735.2. NCBI lineage: Eukaryota > Metazoa > Chordata > Actinopteri > Salmoniformes > Salmonidae > Oncorhynchus > Oncorhynchus kisutch. Next base: position 15,128,853 of record NC_034203.2, read on the forward strand.
GACAAAGTGAGAGCAGAGGCATACGATTGGAATGACTGGCATGTGTTGCTGTGTTTCCATCCATACTGTACTGTACTGTAGAGAAGTCTACTGGTCTGTGTTTCTACCAAGGCCTCTAGGTCTGACTGTCCCCTTAAATTGAGTGCTCTACATTTTTCTCCTTTAGTTTTCCATCTAATTGGTCACCCTCTATTTTTCTATCTCTCTCACTCACTTCCTCCATCTCGCCCTCAACTCCACTACCCCCAGCTAATTCAACACAACCATATTTGCTCTAAAGTCTTGTTTGTTTCTTTTTATTTGGAGTGGTCCAGAAGAGATTGCTTTGGGTCAGGCCCGTTCCCTCTTCAAAGTGCTGACCAGGGGATGGGGGGGGGGGGGGGGGAGAATACGAGGGTGTGTGTGTGTACAACTAAGACTCTCAGATCAAATGCCAAGCATAGCAGCGCTTGATATTTGAAGTGCCGAAACCTTCGCTTTTTTAATAATTCTGTGTTTGCTTTAGGTTTACAGTGCTGCGTTTCATTCACGTGTGGTGAACTGATTCCTCATCAAGCGCCGTAGGAGTCTGGCTGCGGGGAACATTAGAGCCAGCCAATTGGATATGGGGTAGTGATGCGAGGGCTTGTTTGTTCACCCGCCCGACTATGAGTGAAAATCTGAGGCTCGCACACGACCCTGATCCACAAAAATAGAAAATGTGTTGTACAGTCAGAAATAGCGTAGCAATTTATTTTACAGACCTTTTTAGATCGGCCTATGTTTCTGCTTATAATTTCCAACATTTTGGTAGGCTATTTGTTAGTCAGCATGAATGTAATTAGGTACATGCAGCTTCTCTTCTGTCATTACTTGTTGCCCTAGAATACAAAATAATCCCTTGCTCAACAGAATAATGTCATAAATCAGCAGAATGAATGTTTCAATTTAGTTGACATTGGTAAGGCTTTTCTCTTTCATCTCTGCTTCTCTCGTGCAGCAAAGACATTTAGGGACCAAAGAGAAAAATGCAATTACATTCCAAATGACATAATTTTTAAGGAAATTAAAAGCTGTGAAAACATGTTTCTGGAGAGATTTCAGGTCGGCTTGGATGCGTATTTAATGTGGTTGAAATACTATCAGCTTTTATGATGCTGATAAAGATAGAATCTTTACAGACGGTCCCTAACCGTGCATTCATTCTCTCAAGATGCTTAAAGAAAGAAAGAATATTTCTCCACTCCTGTTCCCGAGTACAAATGTACATTTGGTGTATCATTTTACTGCAAGAAATGATTAATATATTATATTAGGCTATATGAGAGGTTACAGACCTAGTGTCAGTGTCCAGATTTCATTTAACCCATCTGAACAGTAGCCAGCAGTTCCCTTGACGTGCCATTTCGAAGTCCCCATCTTGTGACTGTTGAATTTGTTTAGCGCCTCACAATCATCACACATAACACAGCGGACACTTCACCAAATCTTTCCCAAACATTCGGCTAATGTTCTGGCCCTCCCTTCTTATTTTCAACTCTCCATTTTGAAAGATTTTCTAAAATCCGACATTGTCCTTTTTTTCCTCAGTGGATTGACATGATCTTTTTCTGCCCAAGTTCCCAAAAGCAATTGGCAATTGTATTGTGGCGCGGCGGTCTAAGGCAATGCATCTCAGTGCAAGAATCTAGGCTGTATCACAACCGGCCGTGATCGAGAGTCCCATAGGGCGGCGCACAATTGGCCCAGCATCGTCTGGGTTTGGCTGGAGTAGGCTGTCATTGTAAATAAGAATTTGTTCTTAACTAACTTGCCTAGTTAAACAAAAAAACACATAAAAACTAAAACAATATTTGGCACGCTACAATAAGGCCCTAAAGCTTAGGCTTAGACTACGCACTAATGCCAGATAAAAAAATAATGAAAGGAAACCCTCAATGTAGCCTATAGATATGAATTGCACAAGAATTAGACATGTATATCTTTTTTTATGCATTGTTTATTCTTTATTCAACCCGCCACCCACCCACCCACTCTTCATACACAAAATATTTCATTACCCTAAACATGCCCGCAAAGCGCTCCATATCGACATTACGAGGGCTTGCTGATCTAGCGCTTTGGAGATATATCAATTAGAGGGCAGGCGTGGAGCCGCTCCATTCATAAGCACACACACACTACAGTTGGCAGCTGCTTCCTTGGCCTGTTTAGATATGGCACCCCTCATCACTGTGTGGCTCAAATAATGACATTCTTGAGGTCTACCAAGGCTGCTCAGATCACAACACACAGTTGCATTTTTATTATCAGTTATGATAATGTAATATGAGAATGCAACTTACAGTCTCCTCACACATTTAGTCTATGTGGTACCATGTGGGACTCGAACCCTCCACTTTGTGTGTTCCTATCAACCGAGCCATCGGAAGTCCTTGTGTTTAGCATCTCTCCAACACAAAGACGGGTCACGTCATGTGTTTATGGTAAGGGAATGGGATGGGAACGCAGCATGTTATCACATGTTGCCACATCTTTGCCTGGTTACAACATCAAAAGCGTCTGGCAGCGACGCAAAGCTAACGATGCTCTTTTATTGGCTGCAGTTATTTTAAGCTTGTTACAATAGGCCTCCTCACAGATGAAGCATACACATTGTGCACACACGTCCCCTCCACCCCCACACCCTCCTCTATACCTCAACATAAAGCCTCCGAGTCTTCGTTGGTATGTCTTTCTCCACCCGGACTTACTGACCACCTGCTCAGTAATTATCCCAGAAATGGCTCAACAGCTTTATCTTTCATAAAAGTGGAGATGTGTGGCTGTAGGAAGACGACGCAACAAAACAAGCTGCCATGAGATCGAGTTGGAGATACAGGAGCACTTCAACAGTGTTCAATGAAAGTGTCTCCAATGCCACACATGACCATCTCACATACTGCAGACACAACTTCACAGCGTAGTTTGGTCAAAGGCGATATTGTTTGTTCACTGGCTGTAGTCTTGGCAACGTACGCTTGGCATGTCCTCAGCAGGTCTGTTGCAGAAGCAAAGGTCATGTGGTTTGGTAAGAAGAATGCCTCTTCTCGCCACAGGTGTGATTACTACCTCTTAGGGTTTAGAGCTTCAGGTAGTCACCTCATACAAGTACTTGGGTGTATGTCTAGGCGGTACACTGTCCTTCTCTCAGCACATATCAAAGCTGCAGGCTGAAGTTAAACCTAGACTTGGTTTCCTCTAATCGCTCGTCTTTCACCCCAGCTGCCAAACTAACCCTGATTCAGATGTCCATCCTACCCATGCTAGATTACGGAGTCATAATTTATAGATCGGCAGGTAAGGGTGCTCCCGAGCAGCTAGATGTTATTTACCATTCAGCCATCAGATTTGCCACCAATGGTCCTTATAGGACATATCACTGCACTCTATACTCCTCTGTAAACTGGTCATCTCTGTACATTCTGTTAAAGGTCCCCAAAGCACACACATCCCTGGGTCGCTCGTCTTTTCAGTTAGCTGCAGCTAGCGACTGGAACGAGCTGCAACAAACACTCAAACTGGACAGTTTTATCTCAATGTCTTCATTCAAAGACTCAATCATGGACACTCGTACTGACAGTTGTGGTTGCTTTGCGTGATGTATTGTTGTCTCTACCTTCTTTCCCTTTGTGCTGTTGTCTGTGCCCAATAATGTTTGTACCATGTTTTGTACTGCTACCATGTTGTGTTGCTACCATGTGTAACAAATCTCTTCGTCGTCTGAGGAGGAGTAGGAAGGATCGGACCAATATGCAGCGTGTGTCCATGTTAATTATTTATTCAACTGAACACACGAAACAAAATGACAAAGTGAAAGGAAGAAACTAAACAGTTCTGTCAGGTGAATACACAAAACAGAAAACAACTATCCACAAATCATAGTGGGATCACAGGCTACCTAAGTATGGTTCTCAATCAGAGACAACGATAGACAGCTGCCTCTGTTTGGGAACCATACCAGGCCAAACACAGAAATACAAAACATAGAACAAAAACATAGAATACCCACCCCAGCTCATGCACTGACCAAACTAAAACAGAGACATAAAAAAGGAACTAAGGTCAGGACGTGACACCATGTTGGTGTCAAGTTGTGTTGCTTGCTACCATGCTGTGTTGTCATATGTTACTGCCTTGCTATGTTGTTGTCTTAGGTCTCTTTTTATGTAGTGTTATGTTGTCTCTCTTGTTGTGATGTGTGTTTTGTCCTATATTTATATTTTATGATTTTTCAATGTTTTTTTTTTTTTAATCCCAGCCCCCGTCAACCGCAGGAGGCCTTTTGCCTTTTGGTAGGCCGTCATTGTAAATAAGAATTTGACTTGCCGAATTAAATAAAGGTTAATTAAATAAAAAATACAAATGAATAAAAGGACTGCCCTCAGCCTAATGTTTTCAGTCCAATCCCTCTCCCAACAGTGTCATCCCATTCTGAATCTGCTTAATGTGTCTTGAGTCGGGCTAGACTCAGGATCTCTTATTGGATTTCAGTCTAAGTTGGGCTGGTCTGGTGGGTGTTTATTGGATACTAGCCTCTGCTGAGTCCCCAACAACCGGGTCCTCCAGTTTGCAGGGGAAATGGAAAGAGAGCCTGTGACGTGACTTTATCTTTTGGATGTTAACAAGGCAACACTCCAACACTCCTAGTGATTGGTTAAACAGTGTCGAACAGAACCTGCCCCCAACAGTTGTTTTCTTCTTGTCAAGACCAGTATGTAGGGGATCTAGTTTCAGGCAATTCTTTTACATCTGCTACGTTAGGTTACTTGGATACCACCCAGGCCCCTACCTTATTGGGTGTCTGTTCTGAAGTGTGAACTGGCCAGTTATTTTCCTTTGTTAAACTTGTTTCGTAACATCAAACAGGCAACGACTACCATGTAGATTTGCTTTTGTGTCATTGTCATAAGCGCCTTCTCATATCCACTGTCGTAACCGCTGGATTTGATGGAAAGGCTGGGGTTGAAGTGATCTTATGTTGCGTATGCTCCTTTGCTCCAAAGGGGCGTTATGACAGGATGAAGGTGTCAGCAGTAGAGCCTAGCAGGTCATCTGGGAGAGTAAGCCCAGTTGTAAGGCACCTCCACCTTATGAAAAAAAAATGACTGAATTACTGCACAAACACTTTAGTGCAGTAGTGACTATGTAGACTTGTAGGGATTGTTTAGTGAATGTGTAGTTTATGCACTACTCAGGATACGCAAGTAGAGTTTTGTAGTGTTCAGTAGGAAAAAGTGTTTTCAGTAGTAAATAGGTAGATCTTTACTACTTGATGTTGGTAGTAAATAAGTAGTCACAAAAGACTACACTGGCTTTTCGCGACCGCAGAAGACAAATAAGGAAGTAGTTGGTTGTTGTTAGCGAGCTACTGTTTTTGACCATCCGGAATGTAATCGTCTTCCATCCTTCATCATCCTGTCTTTCATAGCCCTTATGCTGGCACCATCTGTAAGTTTAACTTTCCTTTATGTTTCATGAATACTGTCATGTCGTTGCATAGCCGGAAATCCAAGATAGCGTAGCAGTCAGGCGTCTTTGTCTTCGTCTTGTCGTGTCCCAATCTTTTAATATCCTTTTTCTTCGCATATATTTTTTACAAATGTTCTTAACCTCAACTTCAACATACTCTCCTGCAACCCGCCTCACCCAATGTGGTATGAATCTGCAATTTTCTTTACTTTAGAACCGGAACCCCCAACAGAAGCTAGCCAGCTAACTAGCTACTAGCTAGTAGTCAACCTTTAGCCCGGACAACTCCTGCCAGTGTGCACAGCGCGATTCAACGCAGAGCATATCTGACTTCTTCATCTCCATAAGCTCTGAACCTTTTCACCTGGATCATCGCAGCTAGCTAGCTGCTATCCGAGTGGCTACTCCTGGCTAACGTCTCTGTCCCAAAGCAAGCACCAATTAGCCTGGAGCTAGCCTATGCTAGGCCCATCTCCCTGCTAGCTGAAGAGGTCCATCAGCCACTCCTTGGGATACAATACCTATTTTGCCAATTGGCCTGGACCCCTTTTACTGCCGATACGGAGCCCCACCGATTCATCACGACTGGACTACCGACGTAATCCGCCTGAGGTTCTTTTTCAAGAGGCTCCTCCGTCGCGACGTCCCCTGATTGCCCATCTGCTAGCCGCGGCCCGCTAGCTGTCTAGAGCATATCGGACTGTTAGCTGAAGAGGTCCATCAGCCAAATTCTTGGGCTCCTATACCTATTTTGCCAATTGGCCTGGACCCTTTTACTACATGGAGACCTGCTGATCCATCACGACTGGCCTGCCGACGTAACCGCACGAGGGGGCTACAATAGACTTCTTCCGTCGCAACGTCCCTCTAAGGCCCTTGGGCTAGCCCCGGCCCGCTAGCGGTGTGAAACGCCGTGTCTGCAGCCCGTCTAGCTATTCACTTGACCCTATGGTCACTCAGCTACGCATGCCTCTCCCTAATGGCAATATGCCTTGTCCATTGCGGTTTTCGTTAGTGATTATTGTCTTATTTCACTGTAGAGCCTCCAGCCCTGCTCAATATGTCTTAGCTAACCTGTTTGTTCCACCTCCCACACATGCAGTGACCTCACCTGGTTTAAATGGTGTCTTTAGAGACAATACCTCTCTCATCGTCACTCAATGCCTAGGTTTATCTCCACTATATTCACATCCTACCACAGCTTTGTCTGTACATTATGCCTTGAATCTATTCTGCCGCACCCAGAAACCTGCTCCTCTTACTCTCTGTTCACGAATGTACTACACGACCAGTCCTTATAGCCTTTAGCCGTACCCTTATATTACTCCTCCTCTGTTCCTCTGGTGATGTAGAGGTTAATCCAGGCCCTGCAATGCCTAGCTCCTCTCCCATTCCCCAGGTTCTCTCATTTGTTGACTTCTGTAACCGTGAAAGCCTTGGTTTCATGCATGTCAACATTAGAAGCCTCCTCCCTCCTCCCTTTGTTTAATTCACTGCTTTAGCACACTCTGCCAACCCGGATGTCCTGGCTTAGGAAGGCCACCAAAAACCCTGACATTTCCATCACTAACTATAACATTTTCCGACATGATAGAACTGCCAAAGGGGGCGGAGTTGCAATCTACTGCAGAGATAGCCTGCAAAGTTCTGTCTTACTATCCAGGTCTGTGTCCAAACAATTTGAGCTTCTACTTTTAAAAATCCACCTTTCCAGAAACAAGTCTCTCACCGTTGCCGCGTGCTACAGACCACCTTCTGCCCCCAGCTAAGCCCTGGACACCATATGTGAATTGATTGCTCCCCATCTATCTTCAGAGCTCGTGCTGTTAGGTGACCTAAACTGGGACATGCTTAACACCCAGGCCATCCTACAATCTAAGCTTGATGACCTCAATCTCACACAAATGATCAATGTACCTACCAGGTACAACCCCAAATCCGTAAACACGGGCACCCTCATAGATAACATCCTAACCAACCTTTCCTCCAAATACACCTCTGCTGTCTTCAACCAGGATCTCAGCGATCACTGCCTCATTGCCTGCATCCGTAATGGGTCTGCGGTCAAATGTCCATCCCTCATCACTGTCAAACGCTCCCTAAAACACTTCAGCATGCAGGCCTTTCTAATCGACCTGACCCAGGTATCCTGGAAGGATATTGACCTCATTTTGTCAGTAGAGGATGCCTGGTTATTCTTTAAAAGTGCTTTCCTCACCATCTTAAATAAGCATGCCCCATTCAAAAAATGTAGAACCAGGAACAGATATAGCCCTTGGTTCACTCCAGACCTGATTGCCCTTGACCAGCACAAAAACATCCTGTGGCGTACTGCATTAGCATCGAATAGCCCCCGCGATATGCAACTTTTCAGGGAAGTTAGGAACCAATATACACAGGCAGTTAGGAAAACAAAGGCTAACTTTTTCAAACATACATTTGCATCCTGTAGCTCAAACTCCAAAAGGTTCTGGGACACTGTAAAGTCCATGGAGAATATGAGCACCTCCTCCCAGCTTCCCACTGCACAATGGGGCTAGGAAACACTGTCACCACCGATAAATCCACGATAATTGAGAATTTCAATAAGCATTATTCTACGGCTGGCCATGCTTTCCACCTGGCTACCCCTACCCCGGTCAACAGCCCCGCACCCCCCACAGCAACTTGCCCAAGCCTCCCCATTTCTCCTTCATCCAAATCCAGATAGCAGATGTTCTGAAAGAACTGCAAAATCTGGACCCCTACAAATCAGCCGGGCTAGACAATCTGGACCCTCTCTTTCTAAAATTATCAACCGGAATTGTTGCAACCCCTATTACTAGCCTATTCAACCTCTCTTTCGTATCATCTGAGATCCCCAAAGATTGGAAAGCTGTCGCGGTCATCCCCCTCTTCAAAGGGGGAGACACTCTAGACCCAAACTGCTACAAACCTATATCTATCCTACCCTGCCTTTCTAAGATCTTCGAAAGCCAAGTTATCAAACAGATCCCGACCATTTCGAATCCCACCGTACCTTCTCCGCTATGCAATCTGGTTTCCGAGCTGGTCATGGGTGCACCTCAGCCATGCTCAAGGTCCTAAACGATATCATAACAGCTATCGATAAGAGACAATACTGTGCAGCTGTATTCATCGACCTGGCTAAGGCTTTCGACTCTGTCAATCACCACATTCTTATCGGCAGACTCAACAGCCTTGGTTTCTCAAGTGACTGCCTCGCCTGGTTCACCAACTACTTCTCAGACAGAGTTCAGTGTGTCAAATCGGAGGGCCTGTTGTCCGGACCTCTGGCAGTCTCTATGGGGGTGCCACAGGGTTCAATTCTCGGGCCGACTCTTTTCTCTGTATACATCAATGATGTCGCTCTTGATGCTGGTGATTCTCTGATCCACCTCTACGCAGACGACACCATTCTGTATACTTCTGGCCCTTCTTTGGACACTGTGTTAACTAACCTCCAGACAAGCTTCAATGCCATACAACTCTCCTTCCGTGACCTCCAACTGCTCTTAAATGCAAGTAAAACTAAATGCATGCTCTTCAACCGATTGCTGCCCGCACCTGCCCGCCTGTCCAGCATCACTACTCTGGACGGTTCTGATTTAGAATATGTGGACAACTACAAATACCTAGGTGTCTGGTTAGACTGTAAACTCTCCTTCCAGACTCACATTAAGCATCGCCAATCCTGCAAATTAAATCTAGAATCGGCTTCCTATTTCGCAACAAAGCATCCTTCACTCATGCTGCCAAACATACCCTTGTAAAACCGACTATCCTGCCAATCCTTGACTTCGGCGATGTCATTTACAAAATAGCCTCCAACACTCTACTCAGCAAATTGGATGCAGTCTATCACAGTGCCATCCGTTTTGTCACCAAAGCCCCATATACGACCCACCGCTGTGACCTGTATGCTCTCGTTGGCTGGCCCTCGCTTCATATTTGCCGCCAAACCTACTGGCTCCAGATTATCAATAAGTCTTTGCTAGGTAAAGCCCCACTTTATCTCAGCTCACTGATCACCATAGCAGCACCCACCCATAGCACGCGCTCCAGCAGGTATATTTCACTGGTCACCCCAAAAGCCAATTCCCCCTTTGGCCGCCTTTCCTTCCAGTTCTCTGCTGAAATGACTGGAATGAATTGCAAAAATCACTGAAGCTGGAGACTCATATATCCCTCACTAACTTTAAGCACCAGCTGTCAGAGCTGCTCACAGATTACTGCACCTGTACATAGCCCATTTGTAAATAGCCCATACAACTACCTCATCCCTCATCCCCAGTATCTCTACTTGCACATTCATCTTCTGCACATCTATCACTCCAGTGTTTAATTGCTAAATTGTAATTATTTCACCACTATCGCCCATTTATAGCCTTACATCCCTTATCTTACCTCATTTGCACACACTGTATATAGACTTTTTCTATTGTGTTATTGACTGTATGTTTGTTTATTCCATGTGTAACTCTGTGTTGTTGTATGTCGCACTGCTTTGCTTTATCTTTCAACTAGCCTACCTGGTTAAGTGAAGGTTAAATGAAAAAGGTTGCTAGCCAAAATGGTCTTGTGTTTTGGAGCTAGCCCCATTGAAATGTAACTATGTAACCTCTGTTCTTGTCATGCTAGCGGTCTTGTGTGTTTGTATGCAAATGTACAGTATGTTCATATTAGTATACTTACCCATTCTACTTACCTCTTTTCACCTGTTGCCAAAGAGGCCCTCGACATAAGACTGGAGGTTTTTTCTGTGTTGTCTTACGTGATTTCTGTTAGCAGATGATTGACAATGGCTTATAATTGGTTGTCTCTTGTGCTTGTCTTTATTTTCTAAAAGGTTAAAAGGTGGAGAAATGTGGCTGAAACAAAAAAGAGGATCTAAAGATAGTTAATTAAGTCAAAGCTGAATGAAGACAAGTCCTCAAAGGGATTAACAAAAAAGTACAAATATGTCATTTAATATGTAATTATTTTAATAATAATAAAAATGTGAGTGAGAGAGACTGTCATTTCTTCAAACAATCATCTTTATTTAATAACAATTGCAATAATGGAGAGGTTAATAAATCAGATGGAGTGTTAAGAGCCCAACGAATGGTGTTGGGTCTCAGCTTATATAGCCAAGTATTCTAATGGGACGATATAACACGTGATTATAGCTTACCATAGCCTCACATCTCTCAAGCAGTTTGTAACAGTTGCTATGTGTGTGTGTCAAAAGAAGATTAGGGTTATGACGAGGTGACTGTAACGAGTGCGCTGAGAGTCGGGAAGCAAGTTCAGGGAGTGAGTGTTTCAATAAATAAACACAACTAAATACAAAACAAGAAACACGAACAACGAACAACGCACAGCCATGACACAGAAACAATGACGCCTGGGGAAGGAACCAAAGGGAGTGACATATATAGGGAAGGTAATCAGGGATGTGATGCAGTCCAGGCGAGTTTGATGACGCGCAAGTGCGTGTAACAATGGTGACAGGTGTGGGCCATAATGAGCAGCCTGGTGACCTAGAGGCCGGAGAGGGAGCACACGTGACAGTACCCCCTCCCCGACGCGTGGCTCCGGCCGCAGGACGCCGACTGATCCCGGGGATTAGGAGCGGACCGGTAACCTCTGCTGAGACGCGGGTTACCTGTCAGTCCGGCTGAAACGCGGGAGCCTCGCGAACTAGAGAGTATACGTGACAGTTCCCCATCCCAGGGGCATGTTCGGCTCCAGCCACAGGATGCCAACCAAAGAGACGATCTCGGGGGTCAGGGACAGAACCGGTCACCCCTGCTGATGCACGGGAACTTGACAGACTGGCTGAGGCAGGGGAGCCTGGTGATCCGGCTGAGGCATGAGAGCTTGACGAGCCAGCTGTAGCAGGGGAGCCTGGTGATCCGGCTGAGGCATGAGAGCTTGACGAGCCAGCTGTAGCAGGGGAGCCTGGTGATCCGGTGAAGGCATGAGAGCCTGACGATCCAGCTGTAGCAGGGGAGCCTGGCGATCCGGTGAAGGCATGAGAGCCTGACGATCCAGCTGTAGCAGGGGAGCCTGGCGATCCACCTGTAGCAGGGGAGCCTGGCGATCCGGTGAAGGCATGAGAGCCTGACGAGCCAGCTGTAGCAGGGGAGCATGGCGATCCACCTGTAGCAGGGGAGCCTGGCGATCCGGTGAAGGCATGAGAGCCTGACGAGCCAGCTGTAGCAGGGGAGCCTGGCGATCCACCTGTAGCAGGGGAGCCTGGCGATCCGGTGAAGGCATGAGAGCCTGACGAGCCAGCTGTAGCAGGGGAGCATGGCGATCCACCTGTAGCAGGGGAGCCTGGCGATCCACCTGTAGTGGCTCCCGGACCCGACGTCATTCCCACTGAAACAAAAAAAAAAAAAAAAACTCCCGATGCTTCCCTTGGTTAGGCGTCATTCTGAAACGAGTGCGCTGAGAGTCGGGAAGCAAGTTCAGGGAGTGAGTGTTTTAATAAATAAACGCAAATAAATACAAAACAATAAACACGAACAACGCACAGACATGACTCCGAAACAGAAACAATAACGCTTGGGGAAGGAACCAAAGGGAGTGACATATATAGGGAAGGTAATCAGGGAAGTGATGGAGTCCAGGTGAGTCTGATGACGCGTAGGTGCGTGTAACTATGGTGACGGGTGTGCGCCATAATGTGCAGCCTGGTGACCTGGAGGCCGGAGAGGGAGCACACGTGAAACTGACATTGTATTTAGATAATAGTATGAGATCAAACCCAATTCTCAGTTCTCATTTTCTAAAGAACATCTTGTTCTTGTTTCTTCGAAAATGGGAAGCTACATATGGATAAGATTGTAGCTTGTGACAGCTGGTCTAGACCTTTCACGTGACAACACCCCCACAGCAACAGACACTTAGAACAACATTAAAGAGGTTGTTCTATACTTTTCTACACTTCTACACTTTTCCGAAGCTTAAAGAAGTTTAACGAGATTTTTCCCTCACAGTTTGAGTATTATTTATTGTTTGATGATATAACTACAGTTAGAAACTTTAGGAATTAACATGTGCAATAGTCTAGTAGTGACACAGTAGTGAAACAAGAAGATTTTGAAGAGGCAAACAGTAGTAAATATGTTTCAATAGTAATTCTGTGGAAATAGTAATTATGTAGGAAATGAAAATGATCAGGAGCAATTCAGTAGTGATCAGTAGTGACATAACACTACACAGACAAATGGCAGTAGTAATTGAGTAGGCATACAGCAGTAACATGTTGGCATTATATAGTAATTCAATAGTGAACATGTAGGAATTGTGTACGTATGTGTAGGTTTTAAGTAGTAGATACTTAGTAGATACTTAGATACTTAGTAGCCAAAAGCTCAGTAGTTACACACTAGTCATTAAGGGAGACTTATGTAGTGATTTGTTCACCAGTAGTGAAACGTCCCAATTTATCACTCATTACTACTTTAAAAAATGACATAAATCACTACTGGTTAACTACACATCTCAGTAGCAATCAAGTAGTAAAACCAGTAGGTTTTGTGTAGATCTTGTGTAGTAGTGATGAGTAGTAATTCAGTAGTACTTTTTCATGAGGCCATGGGTCAGTCAAACAGCTGTTTGGGCAGACAGTCAGAGTGCTGTAGATAGGCAAGGCCTGTGGCTGAAGCTAAACCCTCTTAACTGTTTTAAAGCACCCTCTTCGCAAACCTCTCAGCCTCCACATCCAACAACCCAGTCCCCTATCCCCTATTACCCCTCAACCCTCAACTCCTTTGACCCACATCCAACATTCCCTAGTTCCCTCCGACTCTGTCCTCAAACCCTCTACCCCCACATCCACAATTCCACCAGTCCACTAAGCCTCAAGTGGCCCCTCTACTTGAGCCCCTCTGCCCCCCCCTCCTTCTCAATCCTCTAACCCACATCCAACTGCCCCCAGTGCCCCATAACCCTGCCCTCAACCTCTTTACCCCCAAATCCAATAATCCACTAGACCTCTAGCGCCCCCACATCCAACAACCCAACAGTTTACCAAGCCCCAGGTGCCCCTTGGCCCCAACCCGTCTGAACCACATGCAAGCCTGCCCAGGCTCCCCGGCCCTGGCCTCTGGCTCTGGACCCCTGCGCCAGTCACTGTGGGCACTGCCAGCTCGAATGCCTGGAAAAGCCTGACATTCCAGGCGCGATTCAGGGCCGTCCAAAAATGCAGGTATGCGGCAAAGCCCCGTTTGAGCCGTGTTTTCTTTAAAAACAGTCCCGCCCAAGCACAGCAAATCAATACAGTGTAAATATCCTGCAGGTTCACTGGATGGGACGACTTCAAAAGGACAGCGCTTCCTGAGGTGGAAGAGTCTAGTAGAGAGAGAGAGAGAGGCAGCAATATGTAGAGGACTAAACTCCTGCATTAATGACCTGTTTTCCCACAAAGTTATTCCTGCTCTCTGGAAAACATATCCAAACGGCAGCGTCAGGAATTCGCTGGCCTCCCCGCCAGTAACCTATCCAAATCAAAACAACATTTCCACTCAAAACGAAATGTCCACGCCTTATTGACTAGATGTGTGATGCAAGCAAATTGTGCCTGTGATGTCTTTTAAGGAAGTCTGGCTGCAAAACCAAGGGCGCTTTTCTACCATCAAGACTTTCTCCCATTTTTACCCACAGGGTACCCAAGGGCACTGAGACGTGGCGGAAGTAATTATGGCCAACAAGTTGAGACTTCGTGAATGAGCAGTGGCTTAATACGCCCAATTAGTCTGGAGGTATTTGTCACCTGAGGCCAATTAGGGAATTAAAGGGCTAGGTTGGCATTCTGACTCGGCACTCTGAGCTATGTGTGAATGTCTGGCCAGGCAGAACGAGCGGAGTGACGCACACACTAATCGCTAATTTACCACCAGGACTTGTGGAGTTGGGCCTTGCCCCACCAACTCTTTTGGGTCTGTATCAAATTACATTAGTGCTAAGGGACTGTAGGGATACCCTGCAAGAGACTGAAGCATTGTTGTATAAGGGCCAGGAGTTTTGCACTATAAGGGACGTAAGCCACATCGAGACCATGAGCTACGATGGCTGTTACCTGTAAAAAAAAAAATGTACCATGCTTTTGTTCAAAGGAAAATGTTTTGTTGAGAGGAAATGTATCATAGTAACTGACTATATCTTAGATTCAACATCCTAGAGATTGCAGTGTTTTCAAGCTTTTGTTCGTACTACAGTATGTCTCAGATATTACGTTTACACAAAGGGAGGATTAGCAAAGGTAATTTCAATAGTCTGTGAATCACTTGCTATTGTTCAGCCCCCTTTGACGTTGGCCTCTTTGCGAATTGCAAGACCTGTCCAATATTAAAGGACTTGCAACAATCTGTTCGTTACTACACCCCACAAAATACTGGTTCTTCTCATCAGCGTTCAATAAAGTCCATAACAGCAATCTACCCACCGTATGGACAACATAGATAAGACCTTGGTTATAATCAATGTTCTGGAATATTCTGGACACCGTTGACCTGTCCTGATAGCGGCTGTTGGTGGCTGTGGCTGCCAAAGTCTTTATGGGTATCCCTTTCTCCCCCGTCGCTAGACATGAAGGACTGGGAGGCCAAGCTGGATTCCACTGTGAGTCTGTGGCCTGGATATTAGTTTCATATTGAAGATAAACAGAGTGGTGAGCCAGCCAGGAGCGAAAGGGTCAGGGGCATAGAGAGAAGAGCATGGTGAAGGGTTCTGGGAAAGAGACAGAATGAGAGATGAGGTCAGGAACAGAGTGCGAGAGGTCTAGGATAGAGGGTCAGCAACACATATAAACAGGGCTTGGAGCCCAGAACAAGGGCCTGGAGACAGATGGAGAAAACGGATGAAGGCAGAGGGGCAGTCTGAGACTGAGAACAGGTGGGGGAAAAGAACCAGACATAAGATGTGTCCTGGGACAGAAGAAAAAGGAAGGAGACAGTCAGACAGATAGAGGGAGAGACATGTGGAGGTCAGCCCAGTCGTGACTCCATTCTTAGGTGATTGGAAAAAATGGGGGCTCAGTGGACTCTCTCCCTCTGGGTAAATAAGTGACAGCCATGTGGCGCTAGGGACATGTCAAACAAATGAACGAGAGAGGGAATGAGACAAGTGCAACCCTATTGTGTTTCAGGGGTGGATTTGGACTAGGGAAGCTCTAGGCCTGACGTATAGGCCCACACCACCTGCCCCCCACTCCCCTCACCTCTCCAACCAACCCCCAAAATGAGTTATCGTATCAGGGCACAGCCTTATGAGCACTTGGCTAGAGGGGACGAGGGTGGTGGGGGACAGCAAGGGGGACAGGGGGTGGGGGGCAGCGAAGAGGGGAACGGCAGAGGGGGAGAGTTTCAATATTACATGTTCTGCTAACTGTGGCCAGCCTCGGTGATGTCATGGCCGTGTTTATATATGGAACTGACAGTATGAGAGTGGTAGAGGAGGGTGTCAGGCAGCGTGTCATGACAGGGTGGACTGACTGATGTGGGAACTGCGTTGATGTCATGGTGCCTGATTGAGCCTCACTCAGGTTCATATTAGATCGCGTTAGATTACTCTTTATGTGGTTTATTATGGGCCAAGATATTATGTCTAGTGTGAGTCCAGTTTAAAGAGTGATGTAAATGTCCCAACGTGACATTGTGTGTGTGTGTGTTTGCGTGTGCTTGCATAGGCTATATGATCTAACACATTCACCAGTACTATTTATACTCCAAGCAGAGCTTGTGTTTTTAGTGGTAAGCTAAGCATGTATGAAATTCTACATAATCTTATATACTTTCTCTCGTTCTCTCTCCTCTTTTTCTACGTTTTTGTTACGTTACAGCCTTCTAAAATTGATGAAATCATTTCCTCCCGTCATCAATACCATATGCCATAATGACAAAGCGAAAACAGGTTTTTAGAACTTTTTGCAAATGTATTAAAAATAAAAAACAGAAATACCTTATTTGCATAAGTATTCAGACCCTTTTCTACGAGACTCTAAATTGAGCTCAGGTGCATCCTGTTTCTATTGATCATCCTTGAGATGTTTCTACAACTTGATTGGAGTCCACCTGTTGTAAATTCAATTGATTGGACATGATTTGGAAAGGCTCATCTGTCTATACAAGGTCCCACAGTTGACAGTGCATGTCAGAGCAAAAACCAAGCCAAGAGGTCAAAGGAATTTTCCGTAGAGTTCCGAGACAGGATTGTCTTGAGGCACAGATCTGAAGATCCCCAAGAATACAATGGCCTCCATCATTCTTAAATGGAAGAAGATGGAACCATCAAGACGTTTCTCAGAGCTGTCTGTCGAGCCAAACTGAGCTTTCGGGGGAGAAGGGCCTTGGTCAAGGAGGTGACCAAGAACGTGATGGTCACTCTGACAAGATGGGAGAACCTTCCAGAAGGACAACTATCTCTGCAGAACTCCACCAATCGGGCCTTTATGGTAGAGTGGCTATGAGGAAGCCACTCCTCAGTAAAAGGCACATGACAGCACGCTTGGAGGTTGCCAAAAGACACCTAAAGGACTCTCAGACCATGAGAAACAAGATTCTTTGTTCTGATGAAACCAAGATTGAACTCTTTGGCCTGCGTCAGATCTGGAGGAAACCTGGCACTGTCCTTACGAAGCATGGTGGTGGCAGCACCATGCTGTGGGGATGTTTTTCAGTGGCAGAGACTGCGAGACTAGTCAGGTTTGAGGGAAAGATGAACGGAGCAAAGTACAGAGAGATCCTTGATTAAAACCTGCTACAGAGACATCAGACTGGGGCAAAGGTTCAAATCAAATCAAAGTTTATTTGTCACGTGCGCCGAATACAACAGGTGTAACCCTTACAGTGAAATGCTTACTTATAGGCTCTAACCAATAGTGCGGAAAAAAGGTATGTGTGTGTCTGTGTGTGTGTGTGTAAGTAAATAAATAAAACAACAGTAAAAAGACATTTGAAAAAAGAGTAGCAAGGCTATATACAGACACCTGTTAGTCAGGCTTATTGAGGTAGTATGTACATGTAGGTATTGTTAAAGTGACTATGCATATATGATGAACAGAGAGTAGCAGCAGCGTAAAAAGAGGGGTTGGCGGGTGGTGGGACACAATGCAGATAGCCCGGTAAGCCAATGTGCGGGAGCACTGGTTGGTCGGGCCATTTAGGTAGTATGTACATGAATGTATAATTAAAGTCACCTTCCAATAGGACAACAACACTAAGCATACAGCCAAAACAACGTAGGAGTGGCTTCGGGACAAGTCTCTGAATGTCCTTGAGTGGCCCAGCCAGAGCCCGGACTTGAATCCAATCAGACATCTCTGGAGAGACCTGAAAATAGCTGTGCGGCGATGCTCCCCATCCAACCTGACAGAGCTTGAGAGGATCTGCAGAGAAAAATGAGAGAAACTCCCAAAATACAGGTGTGCCAAGCTTGTAGCGTCATACCCAAGAAGACTCGAGGCTGTAATCGCTGCTAAAGGTGCTTCAACAAAGTACTGAGTAAAAGGTCTGAATACTTATGGAAATGTGATATTTCCGTTTTTTGTTTTTTCATTACTTTTTTAAACATTTCTAAAAAACTGTTTTTGCTTTGTCATGATGGGGTGTAGATTGATGTGGAGAAAAAACAATTTAATCCATTTTAGAATAAGGCTGCAACATAACAAAATGTGGAAAAAGTCAAGAGGTCTGAATACTTTCTGAATGCACTCTATCTATACAGTATATTACTGTCTGTAAATAGGGACCTTGTGGTAGTTAGTTGTAAGGGTATGAGATAAGCAGAAGACAAGGCAGGTTGAAGTACTTAAAGTGTACTTTTTCTTCAGGTCTTGGTGGTCCAATGGATGAAGTTGCCATATGATACACCATATCCAGTCAATAATTGCTGAAGCAACAAAGCCCAAAAATATGCCTCTGAATTAGGCTTAACCTGTTCTATTTGAATGGACACAGGTAGAGCAAGACTGCACAGCCTCTCCTTGAGAAACCAAGTAGGATCTGCCTCACAGCACCCATAATGAAATAATGAATGTGCCCGAGTTGGCGGGAGGCCGTGACAGAGAGAGAGCCCCCCCCCCCCCCCCCCCCCCCCCCCCCCGACTGCACACCGTTGTTGTTGTAGCCCTGGACAAAAACACCTGATTCAACTTGTCAAGGGCTTGATGATTGGTTGACAAGTAGAATAGGTGTAAGACCAGAGTTGGGAAACACTGCTCTATATGGTGATGTGAGACATGTTCTGTTTTGTAAAAACCTTCCTGCAGTCAAATGAACAAATGGCCCTATGGTGGCCTCATGGGCGGAATATTCTTTATATTTTGGATAATTTCATAATGAATAAAAAACAGAAATTCAACCTGCAGAAGATCTGGTAATATATTTCAACTCTATATTATCTGACATGGTACAGGTGACTTCTTTTTTTTAAGCCCATTGGTTTAAGACTACCAAGAAACACTTTGTGTGACCCTGATTTAGCCCACTGCAGTAAAAATGCTCACCCTGAAGTGTTCTGGCTGCATGATGAACAAAGGCTAGAATTTCTTTTCAGAAAGGCTTTCGATATGGCTCAATTAATTTTTTTAAAGCCTGGGGGGAGAAGGATACGTGTATTGTTTTTGTATTCTAATGTGACAAGGAAATCGATAGCTGCACTTTGTTATGATTCATTAAATGTCATTTTGTTTTTTGTATTTTGTGGACACGAAATAGCGTCTTATAAGCCCATAAGGGCTATGCAGTGTATGACACAGAAATAAAATCAATCAAATATAGACCTAACCCTGTCCTCTCTCCCCCTCTGTCCCATCAGATGTGGACCTGTTGGTGTGTAAGCACCAGGGCCCGTCCTGCTGCACCCGCAAGATGGAGGAGAGCTACCAGGAGGCGGTGAGACGAGAGACCCTCCAGAATGTCCGCTCCTACAGCTTCGAGCTGAAGTACCTCATCTCCGGCCACGCCACTGCCTTCCAGGGTAAGGAGAGGGAGAAAAGTGGGATGGGATGGGAAGGCCTTTTAGGGAATGGAGTGATAGTGGGACAGGTACGGGGTTTTAACCAGGTTAGAGATAGAGGATCTCTTTCCTTTCCACAAGAAAGGAAATGGAACAGAGAAAGCTACTTCATAGTACTTGGATGAGGCCTGTAAACAAATCTCTTTGCTGATATACAGTTGAACTTGTCTATATTTTCCACCAGCATAAACAGTTGAAAACCAAACAGTTTTATTTGTTTTGATAGTTATTTGTAAAAATATATATTTGTTGAGGAATTCATTCAAATGTTTTTCTTCCAATCCTCTTGGGCCACTGTTGCTGGCTCCAGCTCTAGTTCCTGACTCTTGCTCTGGCTAGTTTTTGATTGGTCCAGATGGCACAGCTATCTTCTTTTCCCCTCAGTGGTTTTGGCAGTAGCTGGGTTGTGGAGAGGTAGACTAGGGAGGGTAGAGAGTGGAATGGGTGGTGGGTAGGTAATGTTGGCAGTTAGATGTATTGTGGAGAGGCAGTGGGAGCCTGGAGATTAGGGAGGGTATAGCAGAGGGAGTTAATGGAGGATTCAGCTTTTTTCACGCAGAAAAGGAAAGATAAAATGCAGAAAAAAAATATTGCTGCATTTTATAAACGCAGATCTAAAATACTTATTTTTGTCAATTCTGCTCGGCTTCAGTCAAGGTTCACTCCAAATCATGAATGTAAAAGGACAAATGATGTGCTTCAGTTGCACTTCTCCACTTGGATTAAATATCTTTGCCCTTGTCATTGGATCACCAGAAAGCACTCAAGACTGATCTGTGAAGGCTACTTTTCTCCGGTACTTTCCTCCTGTGTGGTTTTTCTTCGGTAGCAAGTTAAAATGCAAGATTAACTTCAAGAAAAACATTAGGAAATGTAGCTGGCTACCCCTTTTGCTCCCCAATTTCGTGATATCCAATTGGTAGTTACAGTCTTGTCCCATCGCTGTAACTCCCATACAGACTCGGGAGAGGCGAAGGTTGAGAGCGTCCTCCAAAATGACCCTGCCAAGCAGCACCTTTTCTTGACATACTGCTCACTTAACCCCGAAGTCAGCCACAACAATGTGTCAGAGGAAACACCGTACAACTGGCGTTTAGAGTCAGCTTGCAGGCATCTGGCATGTCACAAAGGAGTCAGAAGAGCGCGATGGGACAAGGCCATCCCGGCCGGCCAAACCCTCCCATAGCCTGGACGATGCTGGGCCAATTGTGCGCTGCCTAATGGGTCTCCCGGTCACGGCCGGCTGTGACACAGCCTGGGATTAATCCCGGGTCGGTAGTGACGTCTCAAGCGCCTTAGACAACTCGAGAGGCCCTAAACATGAGAAATATGAAGGCCATGCATCGTTTTTTTGCAAAAAATACCTTGCTTTTTCACCGTAAGCTAATTTACTTAGCTATGTGTGGCTGCTAGCCAAATAGCATTGCACTTCTGTTGTCATCTGATCTATTTTCCGGCAAATGTGTTGGTTGCACTAATGTATTTTGTGTTAAGTAAAACTATAGTATCACGCCCCTTATCATGCTATTGAAGCAAAACACCATGGTTGAACTTCAATATAAAACGCAGGTAAAATGGTTTATAAGGCAGGTTTTTTTATGGTCTGCAGTTTGAAAATGCAGATTTCTGAAAGTGATGTGACCTCTGGTACCCTCTGACCCTCTGGTACCCTCTGGGCCTCTGAGCCTCTGGGCTGCAGTAGTTTATGAGCGGAAGTCTGTCTACTGTGCCACTTTCTGCCTGCTTGGCTTTCTCTGAGGGCAGCAGTAGATGGATGGATGGTTGGCAAGTCTGCCTGAGGGGCTAGTTCGGCTGCCAGAGGGGATTTTTACTGGGCCAAGCTAGGCCAGCACCGGTCCAGCCCCCCCAGCCTTGTCCTCTCCGATTGGGGTGACTGGTAATTGCAATGTCATTTGAAATTTCCTAAACGGACAGATTTTTCTCTGTAAACCTCCAGTGCTATCCCGCAAAGTCTACTGGCGAGCGGTTCTGAATGTTTTTGGTGCTGCAGGAATTTGTGTACCATGCAATTTGTTTTATAAGACAATGTACTGTGTGCATAGGCATTATGCTCGGCAGTTTTGTTTTATAAGACAATGTACTGTGTGCATAGGCATTATGCTCGGCAGTTTTGTTTTATAAGACAATGTACTGTGTGCATAGGCATTATGCTCGCCAGTTTTGTTTTATAAGACAATGTACTGTGTGCATAGGCATTATGCTCGGCAGTTTTGTTTTATATGATTGTTGTTCGGATACCAGTGGTTTGTTGGACTCCTTCATGGAAATATGTGTGCATGATATATGCAAGTACGTGAGAGTGGGTCAAGTTGAGCCAAAGTGTTAGTTGAGCCACCGCTTGTTTCTAGGAAACCATACACAAAATGTATCATGTGACCAAATATTTAGGAAGAGTTCATCATTTCATGGAGTCTGATGGAAGAAATCATGTGGAAAAAGTGATTAGCAAGTTAGGTCCTAAAAACACATTTTCACCAACTCAAATGAATGTATTGTTATAGGTTTCATGATCCTTGAATCTAAAACAAAGCATTACTTTGATACATAATTTAGGGTCTCTATAAGCTTCAATATGAGGTCCTCAACCTCGCATGAAAGGACATCCTTGTAGCTGTGTGGGCTAATATAGTCAAAATGTTTGCCTTGGGGTAAGTTGAACCAATGGCATACTATGCAGAGTATTTTTGCAATGTGTCATGCATATGAACTCAAGATAGTCTAGTAAAACAAGTAGGAGTCTAGCCACCCTTGAGGTTCTTGAAAGAGCAGCCAAGGAAGTGAGAGAAGGGAAGCAGCAGCTAGGGAGGAAAAAACAGACTGAAGGACACTGAAGAGGTACATTGACAATAAAGACATGAACATGTACCTGTCTGAAAGAGGCTATGACAGAGTAGCAGAGGACATGGAGTCTGAGCTTGATAAAGAGAGGCTATGACAGAGTAGCAGAGGACATGGAGTCTGAGCTTGATAAAGAGAGGCTATTACAGAGTAGCAGAGGACATGGAGTCTGAGCTTGATAAAGAGAGGCTATGACAGAGGACATGGAGTCTGAGCTTGATAAAGAGAGGCTATGACAGAGTAGCAGAGGACATGGAGTCTGAGCTTGATAAAGAGAGGCTATGACAGAGTAGCAGAGGACATGGAGTCTGAGCTTGATAAAGAGAGGCTATGACAGAGTAGCAGAGGACACGGAGTCTGAGCTTGATAAAGAGAGGCCATGACAGAGTAGCAGAGGACATGGAGTCTGAGCTTGATAAAGAGAGGCTATGACAGAGTAGCAGAGGACATGGAGCCTGAGCTTGATAAAGAGAGGCTATGACAAGGGTAGCAGAGGACATGGAGTCTGAGCTTGATAAAGAGAGGCTATGACAGAGTAGCAGAGGACATTGAGTCTGAGCTTGATAAAGAGAGGCTATGACAGAGTAGCAGAGGACATGGAGTCTGAGCTTGATAAAGAGAGGCTATGACAGAGTAGCAGAGGTTATGTAGTCTGAGCTTGATAAAGAGAGGCTATGACAGAGGACATGGAGTCTGAGCTTGATAAAGAGAGGCTATGACAGAGTAGCAGAGGACATGGAGTCTGAGCTTGATAAAGAGAGGCTATGACAGAGTAGCAGAGGACATGGAGTCTGAGCTTGATAAAGAGAGGCTATGACAGAGTAGCAGAGGACATTGAGTCTGAGCTTGATAAAGAGAGGCTATGACAGAGTAGCAGAGGACATGGAGTCTGAGCTTGATAAAGAGAGGCTATGACAGAGTAGCAGAGGACATGGAGTCTGAGCTTGATAAAGAGAGGCTATGACAGAGTAGCAGAGGACATGGAGTCTGAGCTTGATAAAGAGAGGCTATGACAGAGTAGCAGAGGACATGGAGTCTGAGCTTGATAAAGAGAGGCTATGACAGAGTAGCAGAGGACATTGAGTCTGAGCTTGATAAAGAGAGGCTATGACAGAGTAGCAGAGGACATTGAGTCTGAGCTTGATAAAGAGAGGCTATGACAGAGTAGCAGAGGACATGGAGTCTGAGCTTGATAAAGAGAGGCTATGACAGAGTAGCAGAGGACATGGAGTCTGAGCTTGATAAAGAGAGGCTATGACAGAGTACCAGAGGACATGGAGTCTGAGCTTGATAAACATGTCAAGAATCTCGTGGAGCAGTTTCATTGGCTTTAGTAGCCTCAAATGTAGAGAACTTGCCTATGGGTTTAAGATATACAGTGAGATGAGCAAGTGAAGACATAAGAAAGGTCTCAGTACAATATTCTAGCGGGTGGATTCATTTGTTGTTATGAACATAACTTCCTGCTTACCTCATGTCTGGATCCTTCTGAAGCAAGGTCAGGTGCTCAACATGTCTCGACAGCAATAGATTTAATCAACTATGGAACAACAATAGAAGGCATGATGATGTTGGTGATGATGATGTCAGTTGCCTTGGTTCTAAGCTCAGCTTGTCCCGTTGGCGTGCTGTGTTTTGGCGTGTGTTGCTGTGGAGAAAGTCACGTGGGAGAGCGACGTCTCGCGAGGTGTTTTAAATATCCCAGGAAGTCACTGCTATGACATGGTGATGGAGTGGAGACGTGCTTGCTATGGTGACATCGGTCCCTCTCTAATTGGTGTGTGCGTATGTGTGTGTGTGCTTCAGACTGATTTGAAGATATGTGTGTGTTGTATATCTATGACCCTATCAGAATAATAGACGAGAACATGTTCACCCCCTCTCTCATCATCTCATCCAGTTTCAGATCTCGAAGGAGTCCTACCCCCGCACACACTCACACAAATACTCCCTCAGTGCCAGAGCCTCTCCCCAGCCTGCTGCCTCAGTGCCAGAGCCTCTCCCCAGCCTGCTGCTTCAGCCTCAGCGGGGTATCCTGCTCTGCTGGAGTGTTTATTTGATCACCACACTCCTCCAGGCCTCCAGGGTGTGGCCTCTGTTTATGTTCCCTTGCTTCTGCTCACTCGCCAAACACTGAGGGAGATGGCTTTTGGTTCTCTCTCTCTCTTTATCTCACACTTGCTCACTCAATCACTCTCTCTCTCTCTCTCTCTGTCTCTCTCTCTCTCTCGCACTTTCTCACTCTCTCTCGACTCATTGTTCATGTCACACTGACTAACGATGGAGACTCAGCCAAAGATTTGACGGGCCCACCCGTAGGCAGATGTGAGTGTGTGTTTTGTTTGGCGGTTGTGTGTTTTGTTAGCCCAAACAGCCTACTGTGTCATGTCATGTACAGGTGGGGACATGTCACAAGTGTGACCCCGTAAAAACGAATGTCCCAATCCCGTTGACACAGAGCGGAATGAAACCGTTTCACATCTTTTTCTCCTGTTTATGGCTAGTGAACAGAGCTCGCTCTTCCTGGCCTCCCTTTACCTCTCTCTGCCAGACCAGTCTGCCAGGCCAGTCTGAATTTTCTGGTCACATGAGGAGGACTGACCAGGCCAACGTAACCCCCTAGTGAGGTTTTTTTAACCCTGTAATAGAGCCGGGACTATAAACCGAAAATGATCGACGACCATTGCGATCAGTTATTGCCGGCATTTTGCTGATATCGTTTAATACAATACGTACCTTATACTAGAGAAATGTGACTTTTCAAATGAATACGTCTGATATTATGTGTGATTGTTTAATGGGCAATTGTTGGCTACAAACATCAAACTAGTTGTGGTAGTTTAAAGGATAATTGTGTGGTGCACATTAATGTATCGTTCTATTTATCATTAATCACATCAGTTGAAGCAATTTATCAAAGTATGGATATTTCGTCTATATCACCTACCTACCTCTACCCTGTAGTCTTTCCCTCGTTTCTGGACACCACTGAGTTTATTCTCCCTTCTGACATCATCTGTCCTTTAACATCAGACAGACAGGTCACCTAACTCCCACAGAGACAGGTCACACTAACTAGGGGTCAGAGGTCAGGAGGCTAGGGGTCAGGTACACACACACACACACACACACACACACACACACACACACACACACACACACACACACACACACACACACACACACACACACACACACACACACACACACACACACAGACAGGTCACACTCAGACCGGGGGGTCAGGAGCGGTCAGGATCCGTACATAAATATGCTAATTGATAGTGAGTGTTGGGACTAGAGGGAATGGGGTTTAGCCCCAGTCTAGTCTAAGTCTGAGCCAGACAAGATTAGACCCAAAGGGGCTTTGGTAGGCAAGAGGACCAGCCTGACCGTTAAAGTGCTCCAGCCAATCAGATCTGGACTAATCTCAAGCCTTTTATTGGCTGAGCTAGGCTGGAGCAGATGGACCAGACACTTATAGAGCAGGCCTCTGTGTGATATCTGTGAGAGTGTGTGCTGGTTCCAGGAGGGTCAAGGAGTTTCAGCCACCATGTCAGACAGAGGGGGAAATCCACTCTGAGTCCATCAGTGATTACTGTCCAATCACCTCTTCTTACTCTGCTTGTTTACTTGTTTACCATTAACTCTGGTAGGTTTGGCTAGACTCTGCTGGACTGTGCTTCCAGGACTATACTACAGGTGTGTGTGTGTGTGTGTGTTAGAATGACTGTGTGTGTGTGAAGATTGAGTGTGAATGATCAGATTACCTTAACCCAGACCTTAACCTTATCCATGAGGTTGATGAAACATAGCTTACCCTATATCAGTGGCCAGGGGCATGGGGACTGGACACTCAGCTAAATGCCATAACTGCGTCCCAAATAGCACCCTATTCCTATATCGTGCACTACTTTTGACGAGAGCTCTATAGGCACTGGTCAAAAATAGTGCACTATATATGGAACAGGGTGCTATTTTGGATGCAACCCATGTCAACGTATGAGTCCTGGAGTTGAAGACTTGTTGTTTACACACTCCGCCATCACCATGGATACATACTAACACACAGGTGAAGTTTATTGGTTGCGTACACAGATTTGCAGATGTTATCGGAAGTGCAGTGAAATGCTTGTGTTTCTAGCTTCAACAGTGCAGTAATACCTAGGAATATTAAAAAAAAGAAAAAATACACACATCATCCCTTTATAATCCATGATTTTCTGGTGTCCCTGCTACATACGTCTCGTGTCTGAGTCGTTGAAATGAGAGCTACAGTAAATGCAGCCTCGGGATATGCGGTTTACAATTTGTACATAGCCCAGAGAAGTTCCTTGAGAGCCTTTTGGCGATGTCGGCTTAGAGGGGAAAATACATGGTATTGTTGATGACCGAAGAAAATTCTTGCCGGAGGTAATGCGGTCGGCATTTGATGGTGAGAGATTGGAGATCGGGAGAACAAAAGGACTTGAGTTTCTGTACGTTACCACAGTCACACAATGATCATTAGCCAAAGTGTATTGGCAGCAGACCAGCTTTTAATGCCATGACATTTTCAGGTTATTAATGTGTGCCTTCATATTTAGTATTTTATTTAAAAAAATTGAAATAATTTATATTTCACTCGGCAAGTCAGTTAAGAACAAATTCCAATGACAGTTTAGGAACAGTGGGTTAACTGCCTTGTTCAGGGGCAGAACGACAAATTTTAACCTTGTCAGCTTGGGGATTCGATCTTTCAGTTGCCAGTGCTCTAACCACTAGGCTACCAGATCCCAATTAGCGGTTGCCAAGGCAGCAACTACTCTTCCTGTGGTCCAAACGTTGTGCATTATTTGCATTGCTCAATTATTACATTACAATATTACAATACTACATTACATGACTAAGAATAATGTGTGGGTGTGTGCAGATTGTGTGTTTCAGTGTGTGTGTTTGTTTGTTTTTTGTTATCTTTGTGGGGACCAGAATTAGGATTAGGGGTTTAGATCAGCATTGAGGTAAGGGTTATGTTTAGGGTTAGTGTTAGGGTTTAGGGAAAATAGTATTTTGAATGGGAATCAATTGTTTGGTCCCCACTAGGATAGTAAAACAAACATGTGTGTTTATGTGTGTGTGTCTCTTCACAGTAGGTGTTGTACCGTGAGGTGTTGTTTTATCTGGGGCGGTTCTTCAGTCTGATTTTCCAGCTTGCTTGAGTTACCTGAGGTGGAATAGTTGAATTTAGCCATGGCTCTATGTAGTAGTGCTTTTCCTAATAGTCTGATCGAGACATGGGGACTGTGAAGAGACCCCTGGGGGCATGTCTTGTGGGGTATGTATCAGTGTCTGAGCTGTGTTTTAACGATTGAACGTGCTGTTCGTTACTATTAACACGTCAGTACCTCTCACAGAGGCCAGCAGCGAGGCAGTCGGTCTCTCCTCTACTTTGATCCAGGAGAGATTGATGTGCATGTTGTTGATGTTTGCGCCGGAAAATGTAGCCAAACTTTAACGAGACTTTTAATGACATAAATGCAGGCTGACACATGTCATGTCCGACAAATACAATGTAAGAGAGTCAACGTTAATGCCTAAAGACTTGATTCTGTCGACCACGTCGAGGCTCGGTTCATTCGGATCAAACGGTCACAAGACCAGAGCGTGCCTGTTTAACAGGACAGTGCCTGTTTTGCACTGCACATTACCCACCTTGAATCTGCGCAGCCGCGGTCGGCATTTTGAAACTATTTAACCATAAACTTAATTATTTAAAACCTGGAAGTTTTATGTCATTTTATGAAGCTTGTCTTTGTTCCAAAGTAGCCAAAACACCGTAGAAATGTTCAGAGAAACCAGCATTTTGTTTCATGTTTTATTTCTTTTCAAATCAACGTTATTTTATTGTCCAGCAGCCAAAGGCATAATCCTAGTCATATTAGTAGGCCGAACCCAGGCTAGTTGATGCATGTTTATATCCCCTCTCTTTCTTTATTTCTAACTGCCTGTGTGTGCAGTGGCCTTTTTGAGAAATGTGTTTTCCCGCTAATTGCCTTTTGAAACATTTGCATGTAGCCTACAGCCATGTGCGCATCGTTGAGCTTATAATAGGAAGACATACAACTTAATCAACATTTCAAGTGAAATGGTCTGACCTTTTGCATCAGACTCATTGATTAAAAAAAAAACATTATTGCGCAGTGGTTGTATGAATTTGGAATCTGTCGTCCTAGAACTGTCCTAGAGTCTATTTGGAATCTGTCGTCCTAGAACTGTCCTAGAGTCTATTTGGAATCTGTCGTCCTAGAACTGTCCTAGAGTCTATTTGGAATCTGTCGTCCTAGAACTGTCCTAGAGTCTATTTGGAATCTGTCGTCCTAGAACTGTCCTAGAGTCTATTTGGAATCTGTCGTCCTAGAACTGTCCTAGAGTCTATTTGGAATCTGTCGTCCTAGAACTGTCCTAGAGTCTATTTGGAATCTGTCGTCCTAGAACTGTCCTAGAGTCTATTTGGAATCTGTCGTCCTAGAACTGTCCTAGAGTCTATTTGGAATCTGTCGTCCTAGAACTGTCCTAGAGTCTATTTGGAATCTGTCGTCCTAGAACTGTCCTAGAGTCTATTTGGAATCTGTCGTCCTAGAACTGTCCTAGAGTCTATTTGGAATCTGTCGTCCTAGAACTGTCCTAGAGTCTATTTGGAATCTGTCGTCCTAGAACGCCCTTCATTTCAGGCCCTGGAGGGAATTATTTTATAAAGACAAAAAGTATTTGGTTGTAGCCTAACTGTTTTATTGCATTATTTTATAGGCGACCAAGAGTGGCCAACCATCCTCCAGGAGAGCCTTAAAAGGGCAGTGTTGTATTTTGAGACAGGCTTGAATATGCAAAGAAGCCAATTGGCAAAGGGTAGGCTCCATTTTTGTCTGATTCACTATGGTAAAAGACCTCTGTTGTCTGTAGTGACGCCTATAGCTAGCTAGCTGTAGCTTATACTTTCAGTACTAGATTCATTCGCTGATCCTTTGATTGGGTAGACAACACGTCAGTTCATACTGCAAGAGCTCTGATAAGTTGGAGTACGTCCTCTTGAAGTTGTCATAATTACTGTGCAAGTCTATGGAAGGGGTGAGAACCAAGAGCTTTCTAGGTTTTGTATTGATGTCAATGTACCCAGAGGAGGACGGAAGCTAGCTGTACTCCGGCTACACTATCCTACAGAGTGCTGTTGAGGCTACTGTAGACCTTGCAAAACAGTGTGTTTAAATCAATTATTTGGTGACGTGAATATATTTAGTATAGTTTTATCTATATTTTAAAATATTTACAATTTAAATTTTTTGAAATTCACTGAGGAGGATGGTCCTCCTCTTCCTCCTCTGAGGGGCCTCCACTGATGGAAGTACAGTTGAAGTCGGAAGTTTACATACACCTTAGCCAAATACATTTAAACTCAGTTTTTCACAATTCCTGACATTTAATCCTAGGAAGAATTCCCTATATTAGGTCAGTTAGGATCACTACTTTATTTTGAGAATGTGAAATGTCAGAATAATAGTAGAGAGAAAGATTTATTTCAGCTTTTATTTCTTTCATCGCATTCCCAGTGGGTCAGAAGGTTACATACACTAAATTAGTATTTGGTAGCATTGCCTTCAAGTTGTTTAACTTGGGTCATACATACCTTTAACTTCCTGACTGATGTCTTGAGATGTTGCTTCAATATATCCACATAATATTCCCGCCTCACGATGCCATCTATTTTGTGAAGTGTACCAGTCCCTCCTGCAGCAAAGCCCTCACAACATGATGCTGCCACCCCCGTTCTTCACGGTTGGGATGGTGTTCTTTGGCTTGCAAGCATCCCACTTTTTCCTCCAAACATAACGATGGCCATGATTGCCAAACAATTCTATTTTTGTTTCATCAGACCGGAGGACATTTCTCCAAAAAGTACAATCTTTGTCCTCATGTGCAGCTGCAAACCGTAGTCTGGCTTTTTTATTGCGGTTTTGGAGCAGTGGCTTCTTCCTTCCCGAGCGGCCTTTCAGGTTATGTCGATACAAGACTCGTTTTACTGTGGATATAAATACTTATGTACCTACTTCCTCCAGCATCTTCACAAGGTCCTTTGCTGTTGTTCTGGGATTGATTTGCACTTTTCATACCACAGTACGTTCATCTCAGAACGCGTCTCCTTCCTGAGCGGTATGATGACGGCGTGGTCCCATGGTGTTTATACTTGCATACTATTGTTTGTACAGATGAACGTGGTACCCTCAGGCATTTGGAAATTGCGCCCAAGGATGAACCAGACTTGTGGAGGTCTCCAATTTTTTTTCTGTGGTCTTGGCTGATTTCTTTTGATTTTCCCATGATGTCAAGCAAAGAGGCACTGAGTTTGAAGGTAGGCCTTGAAATACATCCACAGGTACACCTCCAATTGACTCAAATGATGTTAATTGGCCTATTAGAAGCTTCTAACGCCATGACATAATTTTCTGGAATTATCCAAGCTGTTTAAAGGCACAGTCAACTTCGTGTATGTAAACTTCTGGACCCACTGGAATTGTGATACAGTGAATTATAAGTGAAATAATCTGTCTGTAAACAATTGTTGGAAAAACAGCTTGTGTCATGCACAAAGTAGATGTCCTAACCGACTTGCCCAAACTATAGTTTGTTAACAAGAAATGTATGGAGTTGTTAAAAAACTAGTTTTGATGACTCCAACCTAAGTGTATGTAAACTTCCGACATCAACTGTATATATGAAGATCATTTAGTGCATAAAAAAATTGATAAATACAAACAAAAATTAATTTAAAAAGTTGCTTGATCTTTCTTATCTCTCAGAATAATTGTATTTTTTTTACTATCGTGTGCCATGTAGTGGCCATTAGCATTAATGCCATATTCAATGTTTCATCCAATAATGTTTTTATATAACGTTCAAAGGTTTGGGGTCATTTAGAAATGTCCTTGTTTTCCATATGTCCTTGTTTTCCATATTTCCATATGAGTTGCAAATGAGTTGCAAAATGAATAGGAAATATAGTCAAGACATTGACAAGGTTATGAATATAGATTTTTAATTGAAATAGTGATTGTGTCCTTCGCTTCGCTTACTTTGCTTTTGTCAAAGAATCCTCCATTTTCAGCAATTACGGCCTTGCAGTCCTTTGGCATTCTAGTTGTCAATTTGTTGAGGGAATCTCAAGAGATTTCACCCCATGCCTCCTGAAGCACCTCCCACACTTTGGATTGGCTTTATGGGCACTTCTTACGTACCATACGGTCAAGCTGCTCCCCCAACAGCTCAAAAGGGTTGCGATCCGGTGCCTGTGCTGGCCACTCCATTATAGACAGAATATCAGCTGACTGATTCATCCCTAAATAGTTCTTGCATAGTTTGGAGCTGTGCTTTGGGAAATTGGCTCCAATTAAGCACCGTCCATAGGGTATGGCATTGTGTTGAAAAATGGAGTGATAGCCTTCCTTCTTCAAGATCCCTTTTACCCTGTACAAATCTCCCACTTTACCACTAGCAAAGCACCCCCAGACCATCACATTGTCTCCACCATGCTTGATAGATGGTGTCAATCACTCCTCCAGCAACTTTTCATTTTTTCTGTATCTCACGAATGTTCTTCTTTGTGATCTGAACACCTCAAACTTAGATTTGTCTGTCCATAACACTTTTTTACAATCTTCCTCTGTCCAGTGTCTGTGTTCTTTTGCCCATCTTAATCTTTTATTTTTATTGGCCAGTCTGAGATATGGCTTTTTCTTTGCAACTCTGCCTAGAAGGCCAGCATCCCGGAGTCGCCTCTTCACTGTTGACGTTGAGACTGGTGTTATGCCGGTACTATTTAATGAAGCTGCCAGTTGGGGACTTGTGAGGTGTCTGTTTCTCAAACTAAACACTCTAATGTACTTGTCCTCTTGCTCAGTTGTGCACCGGGGCTTCCCACTCCTCTTTCTATTCTGGTTAGGGCCAGTTTGCACTGTTCTATGAAGGGAGTAGTACACCGTGTTGTACGAGATCGTCAGTTTCTTGGCAATTTCTTGCATGGAATAGCCTTCATTTCTCAGAACAAGAATAGACTGATGAGTTTCAGAAGAAAGTTATTTTTGAGCCTGTAATCAAATCCACAAATGCTGATGCTCCAGATACTCAACTAGTCTAAAGCAGGTCAGTTTTATTGCTTCTTTAATCAGGACAACAGTTTTCAGCTTTGCTAACATAATTGCAAAAGGGTTTTCTAATGATCAATTAGCCATTTAAAATTATAAACTTAGATTAGCTGACATTGGAACACAGGAGTGATGGTTGCTGATAATGGGCCTCTGTACGCCTATGTAGATATTCCATAAAAAATCAGCCGTTTCCAGCTATAATAGTCATTTACAACATTAACAACATCTACACTGTATTTCACACATTAGCAGTAGCACATAAAATTGTCAGAGACTCCAGTCACCCAAGTTATAGACTGTTTTCTCTGCTACCGCACGGCAAGCGGTACCGGAGTGCCAAGTCTAGGACCAAAAGACTCCTCCACAGCTTCTACCCCCAAGTCATTAGACTGCTGAACAATTCATCAAAATTGCCACTGGACAATTTACATTGCCCCCTCCGTTGGCCACTGCTGCTACTTACTGTTTGTTTGTTATTACCTATGCATAGTCACTTCGCCCCCACCTACATGTACAGATTACCTCATCTAGCCTGTACCCCGGCACACTGACACTGTACCGGTGCCCCCTGTATATACTCGTTGTTGTTATTCTTATTGTGTTACTTTTTATTATCATTTTTTATTTCAGCCTACTTGGTAAATATTTTCTTCTTCTTGAACTGCACTGTTGGTTTTAATTTTTAAATATTTTTTATTTCACCTTTATTTAACCAGGTAGGCCAGTTGAGAACAAGTTCTCATTTACAACTGCGACCTGGCCAAGATAAAGCAAAGCAGTGCGACACAAACACAGAGATACACATTGGATAAACAAATGTACAGTTAATAACACAATAGAAAAATCTATATACAGTGTGTGCAAACATAGTAAGATTAGGGAGGTAAGGCAATAAATAGGCCATAGTGGCAAAATAATTACAATTGAGCAATTAAACACTAGAGTGATAGATGTGCAGAAGATGAATGTGCAAGTAGAGATACTGGGGCGAAAAGGAGCAACAAAAATAAATAACAATAGGGGGATGAGGTAGTTGGGTGGGCTATTTACAGATGGGCTATGTACAGGTGCAATGATATGTAAGCTGCACTGACAGCTGATACTTAAAGTTAGTGAGGGAGATATGACTCCAGCTTTATTGAATTCTTCAATTCGTTCCAGTCATTTGCAGCAGAGAACTGGAAGGCGGCCAAAGGAGGAGTTGGCTTTGGGGATGACCAGTGAAATATACCTGCTGGAGCGCGTGCTACGGGTGTGTGCTGCTATGGTGACCAGTGAGCTGAGATAAGGCGGGGCTTTACCTAGAAAATACTTATAGATGACCTGGAGCCAGTAAGTTTGGCGACGAATATGAAGCGAGCGCCAGCCAATGAGAGCATACAGGTCACAGCGGTGGGTAGTATATGGGGCTTTGGTGGCAAAACGGATGGCACTGTGATAGACTACATCCAATTTGCTGAGTAGAGTGTCGGAGACTATTTTGTAAATGACATTGCCGAAATCAAGGATTGGTAGGATAGTCAGTTTTACGAGGGTATGTTTGGCAGCATGAGTGAAGAATACCTTGTTGCGAAATAGGAAGCCGATTCTAGATTTCATTTTGGATTGGAGATGCTTTATGTGAGTCTGGAAGGAGAGTTTACAGTCTAACCAGACACCTAGGTATTTGTAGTTGTCCACATATTCTAAGTCAGAACCGTCCAGAGTAGTGATGCTAGACGGGCGGGCAGGTGCGGGCAGCGATCGGTTGCATTTAGTTGTACTTGCATTTAAAAGCAGTTGGAGGTCACAGAAGGAGTGTTGTATGGCGTTGAAGCTCGTCTGGAGGTTTGTTAACGCAGTGTCCAAAGAAGGGCCAGAAGTTTAAGGGCTTGTAAGTAAAAATGTCACTTTAAAGTCTCCACTTGTTGTATTTGGCGCATGTGGCAAATAAAGTTTAATTTGATTTAGACTGTGTTTGGACTAGAGGGTTAGTCGAGGGGAATCCCAGCCTTCCAACGGTGCAGATTTGTTTAGGCTCTACAGTGCCGGTGGAAAGGCGACAATGAAATGAATGCTTAGTTGGCTATATTTAACTAGCGAGATAACGGTTACAAGTTATGTTTTGAATCGGTGGTCTAACTAGTTTGTCTGACATGATTGTATATCTGCTGCTGAAATGTACCGCTCTCTCTCTTCGGGCAACGGCCCACTCGCACTGGTACACACCCGCAGCACCACAGACATGCACCGAAGGATCAGTCCGATAATGGCTGTTATTTAGTTTCATATTTTAAAGTGTGTTTTCATCAATGACATTAACGACAATCATGAAACTCCATGACTTTTCATGACCTTCCAAACCCTAATTTGACAACCTAGAACAGCTCATCATGCCATTCAGGCTGACACATTTTCAATCTGTGCAATCTCCTACATTCTACTGTCACCCAACGATTCACAGATGAACGTGAACAAAGCAGAATCGGGGAAATGAATGCCCCCTCTCCATTGCTATTCAATTCTGCGTTCTGCTTTGATCAACATTTTTTTGCCTCTGTGTGTGAATCTGGGCCAGCGATAGCTTACTTTATTTTTATAGAGGAGCTGGTACGCAATTTCCCAAAAATGTGAAGTGCCAGTACGGCATTCCAGACAGCTCCGGCCCAAGTCGAGCACGGTCTATCGCACCGTCCCTCAGGAATAGGCCTTAGGTAAGGCAGGTGAACCTGTAGCCATATTTCTTCGACAGTGTTTGACATGAGATCCTCTCTAAGCTTTACAGGAATACCACCCTGAATATATACAGCAACACCACCCCCGTTGCCCTTCCTGTCTCTTCTACCGTTGTGTCATCAAATTAATTATCTAAGTGAGTTTCAGAGATAACCAGTGTATGAATGTTTTCGGATGTTAGCAAGTTAGAGATTTGATGAACCCTGTTTCTCAGGCTACATATGTTAATGAGGGCTAGTTTTAGCCCTTTTCTGGGTTGCTGGTTAATTTTGAGTGCTTTCCTGGGATGCTTATCAGAGGTAGACATGTCAGTGAGATTTACATTTGAGCTAATAGTACAAGGAGAGCTGCCCACAGTGGGCTTCCTGCTAGGGCAAACAGACTCAGTGCTAACAGTGTTATTCAGGTTTATAGGTACAAGGTTACTGATAACAACAATGCTTTAAAATCAAAACTCTGCGTGTTTAAGTGCAACAGCCCAAACCCCTTAACAGATTTGAAAGAGAAGTCATGTGAAGGTGAGACTCTTGTTAAGGTCGGCTAATGAGCTGATCTTCGTCTTGTGTATGATGGGTTTGGGAACTCTCGTGTTTGTGTGTCTCCTGAGATCATGTGAGACACAGATAAACTTATCTAGGCCTTTCCCCTGTGAATGTCTTTCTTGCTGGGCTCCCACACAGGGGGTTCAGTGTTCAGTTCAACTCCAGTGTCTTGTCTGTCATTCTCTCATGAAGTTTCTGTCAGTGTGTCTGTCTGTCTCTGTTTCGCTCTCTGTCTCTTTCTGAGGAGCCTGTGTGTCTGTATCCTCAACAGCGGTTGTAACTCTGTTGTGGTTTTCTCTTTCTCTGTCTTCTTCTCCCACTCCCTCTCTCTCCCATCGTCTTTCCTAGGCTCCAATCTGCGGAGATGGAGACAGGCAGACAGGCAGAGACAAAATCTCTCCCCATCCAAAGCTCTCCTCAGTCTCTGTTTACACACCTTTCTCCATCCACTATTAAGCCCCGGGGAAATTCCATTAGTATTATTGTGTGTGTGTGTGTTTTTGTATGTGTGTGTGCGCAAGTGTGCGCAAGTGTGTGTGTGTTTCTGTATCTCCCGCTGGGCCAATTAAGATCTGCCCGGGTGGCATAGGAACAAACACATATTTTATGAGTTGGAGATGATAACAAATGATAATACAATTATGGTGTGTGTGTGTGTGTGTGTGTGCATATATGAGGTTGTGAATCATCATAGGCTCTGTGTTTTGTCTTGTCTGCTGTTTTGTATTTCTGAGCTTTTAATTTAAAAAAAAACATAAACAGTGTTATCTTGATGGCAATCTCTCTGTCTCTTTACCTTTCCTTCCCTCTGATGTCGTTCTCACGCTCTCTCTCCCTCTCTTTCTCTCTTTCTCCCTTCAGTTCTCCCTCTGTGTGTGGATGCTTTGAAGGGTCATAGTTATGGCGCCAGAGGACATTATGAGGTCGATATGATGACATTATTACTCGTCTACACCATGTCATGTTCAAATTAGGACTGATTTCCGGCTCCAACCCTTCAAGTCCCATTCAATCATAATGGAGTGTGTTTGTGTTTGTTTGTGTGTGTGTGTTTGTGTGTGTGTGTGTGTGTGTGGGGGGTCCTCACAAGGATAGTAAAACAAGGAAAATTCGGACTAGTGGGGACATTTCGCCGGCTTAGGGTTTAGGTTAAGGGTTAGGGTTGGAATTAGGGTTAGGTTAAGGGTTAGGGTTGGGTTTAGGGTTAGGTTAAGGGTTAGGGTTGGGTTTAGGGTTAGGTTAAGGGTTAGGGTTGTAATTATGGTTTAGGTTAAGGGTTAGGGTTGCAATTAGAGTTTAGGTTAAGGGTTAGGGTTGGAATTAGGGTTTAGGTTAAGGGTTAGGGTTGGAATTAGGGTAAGGTTTAGTTTTATGGTTTTAGGGATAAGGCCAGGCACCACAGACTGAAACAAATGTGTGTGTGTGTGTGTGTGACACAACAGGGAAGGATGCCTTCCCCAAAGAGAGAGGGAAGACTCCCCCTAGAGAACAGAGGGATGAGGGAAAGAACAAAGAGAGTGAGAGAGGAGGATAGAGGGAAAGCTGAAAGCTTCTCCCCATCATACAATTTCACTAAATCCCTTCACAATTACCTCTCGTTTTCATTCCCCTCTCACCTCACTGAGAACGTGTGAAAACTCAGCAATATGGGAGATAGAGGGAGAGTGCCTGCCTATAGGGAGTGAGTTAGGGAGTGAGAGTGAAGGGGAGGAGGGAGGGAAGGAAGGTGAGGTGTGTGTGTGTGTGCGCCCATCTCATGTTATTATTTCTCAGAGTGTTTGCACAACCGACTAAGTCTGACTAACAACTAAAGGCGTCTGCGTGCTTCCCAGCCAAAACAGTTCAGAAGAGTTGATGCATATATTATGACTACATTTTGTGACATTTCTGTTGGTTTTAGACTTCGGTGGGTTTTTGTCGGCTGTTCGGGCACCCACATTCTTTTCCGAGAGGCAAACTGAAGTTCAGAGCCGAAGTCTACGCCACTTGGTCAGTGTTTGGTCAACAGTAGGGATTTCTTGTCATTCAACAAGAGAGGACTCGTTTTCATGCACATTTTTTCATTGAGAAATACTGCACCAAACATCTTAGTTCGATGTAAAATTGCACGAGTAAGATCTCCTTGTCAAAAACGTAAAAATTAGTGACCGATTTCTTGAGTTATTTTGGATTAAGTCTGACTATTTTCAGGAAGCACATTCTGTCTACGGCGTCTCAAAATTGGACAAACGGTACAATTGGCACTTTTTTCTCATCTCTCAAGCGAAGGTCTTTTAAGGTAGTATGTGAGCGCATGCTGATGCCTTTACTCACTAAGTCCTTTTGACTTCAGTGTCTGGATTGGCTCTTTGATGTTGTCGGCACAATGCGTCAATAATGAAGGGGGCTGTGCTTTTACTGGTTGGCTCACCTTTCTCACTCAAACACCCCCACACACAGCCCCAGAGCCCCACCCCCTTCAACTTCTTATCCAAACATTTGAGAGAACCAATCAAATCCAATTTCTGAGCGAATAATGCATTAACAAACGGCCTCTTTTCCGGACCAGTGTGGCCACGGTTCTCCCTGCCCTGTGAGCCACATGGGTCGTGTCAGCCAGGCTGGGGGCATTGTAAGTTACTGCTACTGAGTTCAGTGCTGTGTGGCACTGCAGTTGCCACTGGTAACCCCCCTACACACACAAACACACACACACACACACACACACACACACACACACACACACACACACACACACACACACACACACACACACACACACACAAACCCTATGCCCCCAACACACTCACTCTATACCCCCCTGCTTAGTCAGATACTTGCCTCCCTATAACGAGACCAAGCTGTATCAGGCCTGGCTGGGCGAGGCAGGCATCATGCCAGCTGCTCTCCCTGGCGCGACGGGAAACCTCACGTCTCAAAGACACTGCCGCAGCCAAGATTGGCACGCTGCAAAGCAAAACTGTAAGACAAATTATTTTCCCTCCTCTTGCTCGCTCCCCGATCCCCCTCTTTTAATGTTTCTCATCATTGTTATTCTGTTGTGCCTCCAGTCGTGCTCAGCAACCGCCCAGCAGGCCAATTGTTCTGCTCTCTCCAGCCAGGCACGACTTAGGGAAGGGCCTAGAAAAACACTCTGTCCCGTTCACACATAGAACATTGTTGAGTAGAATAGGATAGAATACAATCTCAGGATTCTATTGTCCACTGTTATCTCCACCACACCACTCCACCTCCTCCCATCCCCACCACACCTCTCCACCTCCTCCCATCCCCACCAAACCTCTCCACCTCCTCCCATCCCCACCACACCTCTCCACCTCCTCCCATTCCCCCAACACACCTCTCCACCTCCTCCCATCCCCACCACACCTCTCTACCTCCTCCCATCCCCACCACACCTCTCCACCTCCCATCCCCACCACACCTCTCCACCTCCTCCCATCCACACCTCTCCACCTCCTCCCATCCCCACCACACCTCTCCACCTCCTCCCATCCCCACCACACCTCTCCACCTCCTCCCATTCCCCCAACACACCTCTCCACCTCCTCCCATCCCCACCACACCTCTCCACCTCCTCCCATCCCCATCCCTTAACACCTCTCAACTCCTCCCATCCCCACCAAACCTCTCCACCTCCTCCCATCCCCACCACACCTCTCCACCTCCTCCCATCCCCACCACACCTCTCCACCTCCTCCCATCCCCGCCACACCTCTCCACCTCCTCCCATCCCCACCACACCTCTCCACCTCCTCCCATCCCCATCCCTTAACACCTCTCAACCTCCTTCCATCCCCACCAAACCTCTCCACCTCCTCCCATCCCCACCACACCTCTCCACCTCCTCCCATCCCCACCACACCTCTCCACCTCCTCCCATCCCCGCCACACCTCTCCACCTCCTCCCATCCCCACCACACCTCTCCACCTCCTCCCATCCCCACCACACCTCTCCACCTCCTCCCATCCCCACCACACCTCTCCACCTCCTCCCATCCCCACCACACCTCTCCACCTCCCATCCCCACCACACCTCTCCACCTCCTCCCATCCACACCTCTCCACCTCCTCCCATCCCCACCACACCTCTCTACCTCCTCCCATCCCCGCCACACCTCTCCACCTCCTCCCATCCCACCACACCTCCCCAACTCCTCCCATCCCGCCACACCTCTCCATCTCTCCATGTTTCCCTTCCTCTCAATATTATATAATATTATACTCTATTCTACACTTTTATCCAAAGCCACTTAGTCATGTGTGAAATATATGTATGTGTGCGTGGCCTCTCCCCTCCATATCCACCCAGGAGTATTAGGGGAAGCACAACAGTGTACATCAGACTGAAAAAATACACATCTTTTCAATTTCGCAATTCTAATGATCTAGGAAATAGATAACAATCAGGAGGAATTTCCTGATTAATCAGGAGAAGGTCACATCCCTGTCTAATCCTCACCCTCCTCTCATCCCCCACTTCCCCCTCTCCTCTCATCCCTTCCTATTATTTGATCTCTCGATGCACGATTGTCCGTCCAATTGATGAGAGTCATCCTGTAGTTAATTAGTCCGGCTCGGCCTCTTCCTGGAGCCTGGTCCCAGATCAGTTCTTGCCAACTCCTATGGTCATTGTCACGCCAATGGCAAGTAAGAGCACAAACATATCTGAGACCAGTTCTCTTCCTGTGTCCAGCAGGACAGAACTTTGGTGCCGTCATTCACTCCCAGTTATTCCCACCAGTCCCTGTGCATTTCCTGTCCTTTCTGTCAGGAGCCAGGGAGAGGAGAGACTGGTGTGAACACTATGAGAAGAGAAAAGGGTCAGTCGGGGGTTATATAAAGAATGGCCAGGATGTCTGAGCAGGGAGAGGTGTTGTCTGGAAGTGTCTGTATGTGTACTGGAATCTGAGGTCACACTCAATCCCCATCCCAGAGATAGATAATCAATCAGTGTCAGGCATGATCCGGCCCAGAGTCATTAACATCACATTAAATTG
Source organism: Oncorhynchus kisutch (assembly GCF_002021735.2). Taxonomy (NCBI): domain Eukaryota; kingdom Metazoa; phylum Chordata; class Actinopteri; order Salmoniformes; family Salmonidae; genus Oncorhynchus; species Oncorhynchus kisutch. Next base: position 15,169,644 of record NC_034203.2, read on the forward strand.
ACCGAATTCCCTCAGTTGGGACTGTGAACCTCCATCTATGTGGACATGGAACACTGAGAGAGAGGAGAGAGAGAAAGGGAGAGAGATGGAGCGAAAGAGGGAGAGATGGAGCGAAAGAGGGAGAGATGGAGAGCAGAATGTACGGAGAGCGAGACAGGTAGGAAATAGAGAGAAGTAGGGAGAGCTAGAGAGTCGGCCATACAGAAAAAGAGAGAGGAAGGAGAGCGAACGAGAGATTGAGAGGCAGCTTATAGCAGAGAGGGAGAGAGAGAGTGAGAGAGGTGGCTGGCCAACAGCGGACGTCAGTAAAGAATGACTGAATTAGAAAAGAAAAGAAAGAAGGAGAGATGTCTGGCCAGTAGTGGACGTCAGTGGAGAGAGCTGTTCAGAGGCAGTTCTCTAGAAGGTGGAAGGGAGTGCCTCTGTCTCCAGAGTGTTGTTCGAGTGACTTTCACACGGTCCACTCGCAGGGTGTGTGTGTATGTATGCATTAATGCTTTTGCATGTGTGTGTATGTGTGTGTGCCTTCACGTGTATTTGTGTGTGTGTGGCCAGTATAACTATGGGTAGTGAGTCACATCATTACCTCAACTCTGTCTCAGTTGGTAGGCCCGGGAGTTGGCCCACTCTCTCTACCCCTCACCCCTCTCTCTTCCTCTCTCTCCCCTGCTCTCACCCCTCTCCCTTGCTCTCATCCCTCTGCCCCCTTCTCCCCCTTCTCCCCACTCTAACCCCTCCCTCTCCCACATTTCTCCCCCTCTCTCGCGTCCTGTCTTTCTCCCCTGTCCCCATCGCTCTCCTCCCTCCTTCCCCCATCCAAACCCACTCACTTCCCCCATTACATTAAGCCTTGTGTCATTCCTCCTCCTCCCTCTCCCCTCTGTGACTCCGACCGTGCCGTTAAAGAGTCCCCTCGGCCTGCTTTATGCATCTGGTCATTCCCTCGTTCCGCTCCGGAGAGAGAGAAAGTGAGAGAGATGGAAAACACCAGTTATTCGTCCCCCATGTCGGTGTGTGTGGCGGGATGTTTGGTGGTTTTAGTGGCATCCAGGGTGGATTATAATGTCTCTGTCTCTCTCTCTCTCTGTCTCTGTCTGTCTCTCTGTCTCTCTCTCTCTCTGTCTCTGTCTGTCTCTCTGTCTCTGTCTCTATCTGTCTCTGTCTCTCTCTGCTCTATCTCTGTCTCTCTATCTCTCTCTCTATCTCTGTCTGTCTCTCTCTTTCTGTCTCTGTCTGTCTCTCTCTCTCTCTGTCTCTCTCTGCCTCTCTCTATCTGTCTCATAAGCAGGTGGACTGATCAGGTCAACTACACCCTGTAGTGACTTTAGTGAACCTAAGATGACTGAAG